>NW_005370787.1:3317557-3366027 GCF_000412655.1 Myotis brandtii
TGATCTATAATTTTATAATGCCGATGGAAAAAAATTATCAACAAAGGGTTATCAGTTTGCACTGATTTAGCTAGTGTTACAGAATTTCCAAATTTTACTGTAAGAACTATTAGAAATTTAAAATGTAAACTTATACTTGCATTCCTTGACATATACAATATGTTTAACAAAATATGTTTAACAATTACTCTTTGTGTCTTCTTGTGTGTGTGTGTGTGTGTGTGTGTGTGTGTGTGTATGTGTGTGAATAAGAGAAATCATGGCATTTAAATACTGTTTTAAAACAAAACAATGAAAGAAATAGGCCACTGGTGGATATTTAACTATGACATGATATTATATACTTTGTATGGTTTAATTTTTACTACAAAATAAATAAATTTATGTTTTGATTGGTTAACACAGTTGGTTGGAGTAACATCCCATTCACCAAGAGGTTGTGGGTTCGATTCCCAGTCAGGGCACTTATGAGAGGCAACCAATTGATCTCTCTCTCTCTCCCCCCACCCCTCCACCTTCCCCTTCTTCTCTCTCTAAAAATCAATAAGCACATATCCTCGGGTGAGGATTACAAAAACAATAATAAAAATATCTTTATACAGAGACTGATGTATTCTTCTTCATAAATGAATCTATCCTCTCATCTCCCCACAAGATTTATATGTGAGTAATATTTTATGTTTTCCAGTTTTCCTTATATAGCTTGTCAGAAAATGGTTGTAGAAAAATAATCTGGAAAATGACAGCACTCACAGAAAAGGGACTTTCCTAGGCTCTTTTCACATTCAAGGTTAATGCCTAACTAATTATCTTCCCACTGAAAATGGCAATGAGGGATAATCAAATTGTGCTTCAGTTACCTTGATTTTAATATTTCAGAATAGTTCAGGAGAGGGTCTCTGACAATCACGTTTCCCAAATTAATATCAAAAACATTATTTTTATTGGTTGAGAAAAATTAAAACTGTTCTCCAGAGCCGTTGTGGAATTTTTCTGCTACTAAGAGTCTAGTTTTGCCTGAGAGCTTAAAGCCATTAGTTTTGAATATTTTATTCTTCTCAAATAGCCTAGGAGTATAATCATGATTTGAATTGGTTTCTATAGACAGAACAAGGTCAGACAATGTACCTTTTCCTTCCCAATTATATTTTTAAATGAGGATACATTTTATTCTACAGAATATCTATTATGGGTGACTCATGCAGGAGCTGTTAATTGCTGCAAACCGCATGCTCTCAGATAAAAAGCAAAACGAACCAAGGGGTCCTTATTAATACGTCACTCCAAGGAAAAAATAGGGTAATAGGATGGTAGGTGGAATACAAGAGCCAAAGAGATTCGAAAGAGCTGACCTCTGGACAAAATTTTAAAAGATTGATCTAGTAAGATCCCTCCATTACCAAGCTTCCGGAAAGCACTTCATCGAGAGAGGGGCTTCCTCTTCCCGAAGGATAAGAAACCAGATACATGCGTGTGTGTATCTGTATCGCTCAATTGTCTGTATCTCTCAGTTGTTTCGCCTGCTGCAACATGCTGACATCTGGGCACCCAGCTACACATGGTAGGCATTCAATAAATAATAGGTGAATAAACAAATTTCTAAATTTACCTGAAGCCAAAGGAAAACTACAAATATCTTTAAACTGCAGTGATAAAGATGATTTTATGGTTTTATTTCAAGTGTCCAGTAAGGGTTGTGATGAAGAAATAAGAAAATAAGATGAGACCTGAACATGTTCCTGCTAGTAGAACATACAGTGGAGTATTTATTATGCAATTGATTGGCTACTCACCTATTCTAATACATGAAGTAAGTATTCAATGTATACTTCATGCCCAAGTTTTACTTTTTTTAAGCTCCTTGTTTTTCTCCAGTATCTACTTCAAGTGAAGACCATATTGGTTTGGCACTACACTTCACTACGCTGTCAGACATGTGGATGACAAATATTTTTTTAATTTATTTTATTTCAACCAGTTTACATTCAATAACTTTCTGCACTAGTTTCAGATGTACAGCAAAGTGGCCAGGAAACCAAAAACTCTACACAGTGGTCCCCCTGATGCCCCAAGCACACACCTGGCCCCATACCCAGTTATCTCAACATTATTGGCTATTCTGAACGTACCCCATCTCATCTGATCTCCAAGCTAAGCAGGGTTGGGCCTACTTAGTACTCGGATGGGAGAAGTAATATTTTTTTAATAGAGAAAGAGAAGAAGGAGAGTTGAAGAAACCTGCTGGCACATTTTGAACTCACTCACTCATGGACCGTGCTCCCCAGATTGAGCCTCCTTTTACAATCAGACTCTACTAATCTCTGTACCTTTTCCTAAGACATTTTATATAAACCATGTCCCCCTTAGAGTCCTGTTTCAAAACACAATTGTGCCTGGCCAGAGTGGCTCAGTTGGTTGAGCATCTTCCTGTGCACTGAAAGGTTCCATTCCCAGTCAGGGCACATATGGAAGGCAACGGATTGATCGCTCTCTCTCTCTCTCTCTCTCTCCATCTCCCTCCCTCTCTCTTTCTCCTTCCCTCCCACTAAGCATGTCCTTGGGTGAGGATTAAATAATAAATACATAAAAAAACACAATTGTGCAGCTTCACAGGATGTAAGCCAAGGTGCACCCAAGACCATTCCCACCTCTCTCCCAAACACTTCAAAGCATGCTTTGAACTATGATCAATTTAGTTTTCTCTGAAACCTCAACTGTAATTATGTTAGCAACCACCCTCCCTCCCTCCCTCCCTCTTTCTCCTTCCCTCCCACTAAGCATGTCCTTGGGTGAGGATTAAAAAATACATAAAAACACGATTGTGCAGCTTCACAGGATGTAAGCCAAGATGCACCTAAGACCATTCCCACCTCTCTCCCCAAACACTTCAAAGCATGCTTTGAACTATGATGAATTTAGTTTTCTCTGAAACCTCAACTGTAATTATGTTAGCAACATGCCACTTAGCATTAATTGCTCAGCATCTTATAATGTCCCTCTGCTAGAATGGACTCCCAGGGACTAAAAGCTCCTATGATGTGGTGCTAGTAGTACCTGTATCCATTCCTTCTCTCTGCCAAGGCTAGTGCCAGATAAATAAGTGTTTATTAAATAAAACACTTAGTTATTCTAAGTTCCTCTATTTAATTTCATATGAAATAAAAGGTGGCTGCTCCATTCTTTTAAGAATAAAAAAAATGATTAAGGAATGTACAAAAATGACTTATGGTGAGTATTTCAAATAAACTGTCCCAGGAAGTTCAACCTTGTACTAGTAGTTTTAAGGTAATTATTGCTAAAAGATACTTTTAAAAATTTTTCTTACACATTCAGGTGAAAATGAAATGAGCCATTCTGTAGATGAATTGAATTTTCTGTGGTCATGTGTGAAAAGATTCCATCTTTTACTTCTTCTGCTGACACTTTTATGGTTATTTTTTTAATGTATTGAAGTGATTAAAAAATGAGTGGTAAATATGTGGATATTTCAAATTAATCCACCACTCATTTTGGGCATTTTTATTTTTATGAATCAAAGGTTTTACAACACAACCAACAGCAAACAACTTATGAACACAGACACTTTATCTCCCCAACACAGGGCTGGAGTGCCTTTCTGCTCCCTGCTTCCTCCCTACACAGGCCTTCTTCAACTGTGTACCCTGTGAGCTGCCATTATAACCTTCAAATATCTCATGCAGGGCCATGCAATGATTGCTCCTTGAACTCATTCCTTTCCCTGTTGTTTAGACAAATCACAAAAGCAGAATCATCTAGTATAAGCAGAGTGTAGTGACTTCAATTCCAACAGGCCCTCAAAATGCTCTCAATTTCATGCTTCCCTGATCATCTTTATTTATAAAAAAAATAGATCTCTCTGAGAAAACACTTGGACTTGATCTGCTAAGAAATCTCAGCAATATTATTTTGGGGAAACTGATGAGAAATTTGATGTCTCTATTTGTACCAATATTTTGAGAACAATCTAAGTGATATAACAAAATGTAGCTTAAAATGTGTATTTGTGTAAATAACTTAGGGGCTAATTTTTCCAAATGCATTCATATTCAGCAAAGATTGCTAAAAGTTATCACAGCAGTTAACTACATAATTTCAAGAGAATAATTATGAACATATTCAAAAGGAAGTCATATTTGCTACCTTCTCTGTTGCAATGACAATTCTTTGTTATCAAAGATTTCTAAAACTTTCATAAAGTTTTATAAATATATAGGAGAGGTAGGAAAAGTAGAACCATTATAAATCTAGGTGCTCAGACACAAGGTGACTACAAATTAATGATGATTTCAGAGTTTACAATATTTACTTTTTATTTGTGAGGGGGAAAATTGGAAACTATGCTAGAAGCAAAATGTTAGAAAGCTATTGACATCTACAGATTTTGAACTATTAAAATCCCAAATTAATTTCATACTGTCTTAATTAGATTTATTTGTTTGGGGTAAGATATGAATGATTTGCTGTTTACAAGTTCAATGGAGGCGATGTGGAAAAATCATAAATGTGGTGCACACATGTCTTAGTTTATCTTTGCTACTAAAAAGTTCTAAGATTCTTTAAAAAAAAAAAGAAAAATCACATTAGCTTTAAACCTCACTTTCTTGCATCTCAAATGCAGGTTTAATAATGTTATATCCAACCGTTGGACATTATTGCTTTTGTGAATCAACAGTGATCAAAGACAATATATTAGAAAGTGCTTATTAATTGGAAAAGTTAGTGGAAACCGAAGGTGCAGCTGAAACCAATCACTTGAAGTTGTGCTTGCTCACCTAAGCGAATCCCATCTCTTATTAGTGGAATTTAAGGGAGTAAGGGTAACAAATCAAAGAACAGATTGTTAAGGCAGAGATGGTTTTAGGCTATGACGCACACTTAATATTCACAACACAGATATCATGATATGCATTAAAATAACCCTGGACTCCGTGTGTAAACACAATTATGTTATTACTCATAAATGTGTCTCACCTCTAAGGTAGATGGCAGGAGCCCAGATTGTAGGCAGACAGCATCCTTGACGTCCTGACTTTGTTCAGCGATCTCATCCAATAAAAGAGGAGTGAGACTGCAGGAGTGTCATCACTTTTACAGAAGAGTACTAACTTTTGTAACTTCACTCAATCCACATGTAAAGGCAGACCTCAGGGGACTCTCTCTGAGGCACTCATTAGTATCATCATTCATCTTGAGACCCTGCGGAGGTTCATTTTGTGTATCAACTGGACCGTGCCATGAAGTGCCCAGATATTTGGTCAAACATTTTTCTTGTAATGTCTGGGGGTATTTCTGGACAGATAACATTTGACTGATAGGATGAGTACAGCAGACTCCTCTGCCCCAACCAGTCATTTGGAGGCTTGATTAGAACAAGAAGGCTGGCCTTCCTGCGAGTAAGAGGGACAGCCTCCTGCCAAAATGTGGAGCTGAAACATCAGGATTTTCCTGCCTTGGGACTGGAACTGAAACACAGGCTCTTCTTGGATCTCAAGCTAGCCAGTGTTCAGGCTGGAGCTAACACCATCGCTCTATTAGTTCCCTCAGGCCTTTCAGCTCAGACTGGAGCTATACCATTGGCTCTCCGGGATCCCAGATTAGTGGCTGCAGATCTTGGAACTTCTTATTGTCCAAAATCACATGAGCCTATTTCTTGTAATAAATAGCTTGCTCCCTCTATATATGCATCCTGTTGATTCTGTTTCTCTGGAAAACCCTGAATAATACTTGTCCCCAAGGCCTAAGAATTAACATTATGTTGGCAAAGACTCTGCCCTCGCCCTCACCAGGGGAGGTGAACACCCTTGCCAACCCAAACACTAGCTCTTACTAGGAAATCACTCAATATCCTCCCTAATTTATCCCATTCTGACTGGCTGACCAGTGGTCTTGGTAGTACTTGCTCTAATTTCCTTGGCCCTTACTCCTTCTTTGTTCTGTTTACCATATTCATACCTGCCTCTGGCCCTGCTGGGTTTTGGCAGCACCCAAACAATCTCCAAATATGCTGGACTTTGGTGCGCACTACATGGTCTCCTCCATTGATTCTCTTAGTGAGGACCATGCATCTAGAACTCAGGCCTCAGATCCCACTCCCAGGCCTCGTCTGCTCTGAGGATTCAAATGAGAACTGGGGTGAGGGGGGATATCGCTTGATAGAGAGATGAATCATGCCATAGCTACATGAAATAAGTAGTTCTTATCAGCCTTAGGTTATAGAACAGCTAAAATAAGATGGTAGATGATGCGCATAGATTCTCTATGAACCCAAAAGATTATGTCATATAGTGAATGTGCATGTTAGTGGATATATATGTTTTAATTCTATTAAACATATATGTATATTTTTTTAACTGGGGAAGAATTATAATACCATCCATCCACTGGAGCATGCATTTTCTTGAAGACACAATAATTCTACTGTATAATTAACACTGACATACTGTAATATGTCAATCAATCATACATTTTAAAATTATGTGATACTGTAGAACATAACAATGGATAGATAGAACATTATCTTTCTTGTTTGAGAAAATAAATTGTTTCATTCAAATTGCTCATCACCTGTATAAGTATAACTAGAAGAAATTAGATTTTATGGAATGAGACACAGTAGGATGACTATACACTCATTTATACATTGGCAGGAAAAACTAATACAAATAAGTCCTGAATAAGTTATCCAATAGATGTTCCCTCTATCCTATATTTCACTGAAATTCAAAAAGAAGATACTATATCAAATATCAGCTTAGTTTTGCAACAGCATTGGACAAAATTGTTTCCAAAAGATTATTTTGTGAATAAAAAAGTAATCATATTTTGTTTATTTGAAATGATTAATGCCAAGCAGTCCCAAGGCTCCACCACAGGCATCTGAAAGAAAGGGAATCTATCCCTTTGAGTATTCAGTGAGCTACATCTTAATGTGTATGTTTCTATTATATAAATTCTCTATAAGATGTACCAACTTTAGTTTTATTTGCAAGAGATGTAAATGTTTTTATGGTAGTTGACTTGATTTTTAAAAATGCAAAAACTTTGGAAGACAAGTTACTGTGTGTGTAGAATATGGTAATAAATTTTGGGTTTCAGTTATAAAGGCATGTTTAATGATAATATGCTTATGTAATGATATTCTTTAATACAGAGCTGAAAAGACTCAACCAGTGATGAAACTAAGTTATTTCAAGTAGTTGATCATTTTACCACATAGGATTGAGCAAGCAATCATTTAAAAAAAACATTTTGCTAATTTATATAAAACTTTAATTTTAATTCCTTTGTTTGGCTTATTCTTAGCTCATCCATCTTAATGAAGTCCTTTAATATTCATGTAGAAATGTACATTTCATCTTCATTTTTTAAAATATGTTTTTATTGATTTTAGAGAAAGAAGAAGGGAGAGGGAGAGAGATAGAAAAATTTTTGAAATAGAAACATCGATCTGCCTACTTCAGGCCCCCTACAGGGGTTTGAGCCTGCAACCCAGGCAGGGGCCCTGACCTGGAATCAAACCCATGACCTCTTGGTGCATGAAACAAAGCTCAGTCCACACAGGCTGGGCCATTATCAGTTTTATTATCTATCACACAAATCAAAAAGTGTCTCTGATTTCCCCTTACTCAGATTCTCAATCTCAGTGGCCTCAGCAAACTACCTACAGTCAGAACATCAAAACTCTGGAATATTATTATTTCACCATATTGCTTGATTAAAAAATAAAAATCCATTTAATCTTTCCTTTTTTCACCTATTCTTTTTAGGTGTCTTATCTTGCAGCTTGCAGCCCACACTAGAGACAAGCTATAAGTATGTTACAAATAATTTCTTGAATGAATTCCAAACTGGAGGGGGTCTTTAAAACCTCCAATCTGTAGCCAGTTGGTGAGAGGCCCAGGTAACTATTTGAATTTGAGACTGAGGTGGGGGGGGGGGCAGTCTTAAGGAACTGACCCCTTCATTTCTGAAATCTGATGCTAACTCCAGGTAGACGGTGTCAGAATTGAGTTGAATTCTTGAACACCCTGCTAGTGTCTGAGAATGGTTTGGTAGCGTGGAGAACCTCCCTTGCACCCCCGCACATGAAAGTTGAGCCCAGGAACCCTTTCCAATATTCAATTATTTTGTAGTACACAATGCACACGTGTACTATTATACTGGATCTAGGTATTTATCTAGAGAGAACACTGAATATTTGGATTTCAATATTCTTTTATCTTCTCTGTCAATTGTACAAATAATTTACATTCAACAAATAATTAAAGCATGAAGTATTAGTTTTGCATGAGATGAAATAAAAATGACTTTATATAGTGATTTAATGATTCCAGAGTTACACAGAATGTTACTTAACTGTATATATTTATATATTCATTCACAAAAATTTACTAAATGTTCTGTATGTATTCTTTGATATTTTTAGACTGACTACATTTTTAATAAACTTTTATAAATACAATACATGACATAGAAGACATATACATCAATTAAAAATAGTCAAATTTTCACCCCAATTCACACAGATAAAAGCTAAAATATAAGTAAACATCCCTGATTTTAAGTATGATAGATGCAAATAAGTCCTTCTTCAACTGTTTGCAAAGACAATTTAACAGTCATATATCCCCTTATTTCAAAGATTCTCCTGACTGTTTTTCTGCAAAGTCTAAGAACAGAACCCAAGGTGGAACAGATGCACTCTTCTAAATTAGATAGAATAATCTGTTCAATATTATTAATTTGCCTTTATATGAGTGATATTCAAATCAATACATTTCAGATAGTCTATTTTATCTTAGTATTTAAACTTCCAGTACCCTGTTGTATGTTCCTAGCTTATCATAACTCTTAGAACAATATCTGTTTTCAAACAACCAACAGTTCTATTCACTAAAGAGTGCCAATTTTTTCCTTTTAGTATAGTTACTAAATATAAATTTTCAGGCTCACAGCTGTTCTATATCTCTGTTGATTTATTTAGTTTAGTAGACATTTATTTTAAAAATCCTCCATAGGAAAAAAAAAGGCAAATATTTATTTAAAATAATAATAATGTTCATTTACTATATTGCTATTTTTTAGTCTATAACAAACAAGTTTACAGAAAATTTTCAGGAACTTCCAGATATTTTGAATTAGACTGAATTTTAGGAAAATAAAAAATTACAGGGAGGACTCAAACATATTAATAGATAAAGCTATGGGATATGCTTATTTTAACTCTATCAATTTGAAAGTAGTTCATATTTCATCAGAAACATAAATGCATAAAATGCTTTAAAATATACTGTTTCCTTACATTTAACTTAGTTTAACATTAACATATACTGTAACACTTAGTTTAAATAGCTTATTTGAAGAGGTTCTGAAGAACTCACCTAAAAGTACACCACAATTATTTAAGTCCTTAATTATTATCTGTAATCCTAAAACTTTGAAAACTAAAAGCACTTCTATTAACCCACACTGTGTTAATTGACAACTAATTTCCAAACTGATAGGAAGTTACTTTGACTCTGTGGATCTCACATAGAGGAAATATTCCTATGTCTTATTCCAGAAATATTAACATGCTGGCTCAATTCCACTGGGGATGTTCTAGTACATATGATATAGGCAATAAATTAACTTTATAAAATAAAATAATTCTGGCTTCTAAAACATATCAGATCTTCAAACTTTAGGTGTGCAGCTGTTAACCTCATATTAACCCAGAGATGTGAATTTACTGACAATAGTTATTATCAGTTATAATATTTTATACTGTACTAGAGGCCCGGAGCATGGATTCATGCACCAGTGGGGTCCCTCAGCCTGGCCTGTGGGGATCGGGCTGAAACTGACTCTTTGACATCCCCCGAGGGGTCCCAGATTGTGAGAGGGCGCAGGCCAGGCCAAGGGACAGCACCCGTGCATGATCAGGGCCTTGGAGGTATCGTGGTAGGGCTCCAGGGTGTGTCTGGCCTGTCTTGCCCAGTCTGGATTGACCAGACCACAGCAGCAAGCTAACCTACTGGTTGGAGCATCTGCCCCTTGGTGATCAGTGCATATCATAGCAACTAGTCGAAAGGTCAAAGGAATGGTTGGGTACTTAGCATATTAGGCTTTTATTATATAGGATTAGAGGCCCAATGCATGAAATTCGTGCAAGTGTAGGCCTTCCTTCCCCTGACTGCCAGGATCAGCTTCCCTCTGGCACCTGGGACCCGGGCTTCCCTCTGGCATCTGGGACCTGGACTTCCCTCTGGCCACTGCCATGCACCCGGGACCTGGGCTTCCCTCACAGCCCTGGTTTTGTCCGGAAGGATGTCCGGTCTAATTAGCATATTACACTTCCATTGTTATAGATTTACATTTTTATTGAACACTGCTAAAATTAAAAGAACAGTGTATGATTTGCCCAGTTGTTCTTTCCAGAATGAAAATTTGCTTTTGGCTTTATCCCCCTCCTACTCCTTCCACAATAAGATCCCTCTCTATTTTTCAGAGATGCTGTAAAGCAATCATGCCTACAATTGAGGCCTGTCCAATTCACATTTAATGGATTTTTAAAAATATGTGAATTCCTTATTTTGAGAATTCTCCAAGTCCATACTCTCATCTTATGCTGAATAGTTTGTAAGCATTTAATAAATATTTTATTGCATCACTTCACAACCTCTCTTTGTTAGAAAACTATTTGCTCTGTGTTGAATCTCACTATAATTTTCTTTCATAAAATTAGCCAGCCTTTGATCACACACAGATTATAAAGGGGTAGATATGAAGGGATGAAAGAAGGACTCTCCAACTCATAGGACAGGCCAGTTAAACAATTTCAATGCTGAGGTGAGGGATATCACGTTATTCTCATTTCTTTATTTGCTTGCATCGCATGTTAGTTTTCCCTCCTCACACATTAAAATGCAAATTGCCCCTAAATTGCTCCCCTGCCAGCCTGATTGCCCCTAACTTGCTCCCCTGCCAGCCTGATCGCCCCTAACTGCCTCTGTCTCAGCCCCGGGCCTACACCGCATTCTGGTCTCCCTCTGCGGGAGGCAAACTGTCGGATCAGAGGAAGGCGCTGCCCCCATTACTCCACTGCTGCTACCACTGCTGACCTGAGCCTCAGCCCTTCGAAGCAACCCATGGCTGCCTGAGCTTCAGCCCTCACAGCTGCTGAAGCTTTGTCCGGAAGGACTTCCAGAAGGTCATCTGGAAGACGTCTGCCCTAATTGGCATATTACCCTTTTATTAGTATAGATTATTGATATAGAACAAGGTATCCTTTTTTTAAACAGTCATTCTAAATCATGTAAGCAACAGATTTTCATGAACAAATCAGTATAATCAATTATACAACTCTGAATAATTATAACCACAAATTTGTTAAAGGATTGCAAAGCTTAAAGAAAGCTATATTGAGCTAAAAGAGAAAGGCTTCTTGGTAACTTTTATGATTTTCTATTAGTCAAGACTATGGTTATCTAGGTGTAATCTACATAAATATGTATGAACATCTCTTTAAAATAATCAGTATTAGTAAGAATATTTTTAAAAGATTGATAGGCTTTATTTTTATCCAAAAGAAATGCATAATTTAAAAAAAATCAATTCACATAGTCTTTCATTTGAGGTACAGAATTTAATAGAGGATGGAATGTTACTTTTTAGGCACAATACATAGAACAATATTAATGGAATATATTAAAAAACACAACACTACATACTAGGAAGCTATTATTCATTATCATAATTCTTTAAAATATAAGTTTCTGTAGTAAGACTCCCTTTTCATGCAAAAGAAAACCGTGTTTTAAATAAATGAGAAAACTCCTTAGGTAAACACGTTAGGCTCTGCTTTCATTAGATAAGATGAGCATGAACTGACTATTTAGCTAATAGTTCTTTGCTAACAGCTTGGGTATTATACAAGGCACACAATCTATTAATGGAAAAAATCAGACTTGTACACCACCTACCTAGCAAACTCCCATCTCTTTACTATAAATTACTAACTCTAGTATAATTGGAAATCTAAATAAATTCCCTGGTGATTACAGATTACAGTCACAAATCCAAAAAACTACAACACAATGTAGCTTTCTCTAGGAATATTAATTATTCCAATTCTAGGCAGCTCAATAGTCAAAATTCAGCCCCCAGCTGGCTAATATGTACAGCCTAAGCATTTACCAGCAGGCTGCTGCATTAGTAACAGCACGATTCCATTTCACAGAAGAATACTGCAAATGCTATGTATAAATGATTCCCTCTAGAAGAGTCCTTAAGGCATAAGTGTTTATCCCCTCGAATGTTCAGGCTAACTTGCTCCACAGGGTGTCATCAGGATTAATTCTGAGGAAAGCAAACAAAAGGTATAATGTATTCTGAACAGAGTAATGAGAAACAGGGATCCGAAAGTTTAAAATTTTCACATTTGAGAATACATGAAAATCTATTAATGTAAGGGTCCATGGCTTCAGTCCTTATTTACAAGACAGATTCAGATTCTGGATTATAGGTAAGTATCCTTGAAATCAGCCTCCTTTTAGGAGAATAACTAATGCCCAGAAATGAGCTGCTTTTTGAGAATTTTCCAAACTACATCATTATTTCCTGTAATTTGGGTATCGATTAAAATTATCTGATGGATACATTTTATGATTTGTAAATTATACATCAATAAAGCTTTTCAAAAATCTATGGATGGATGGATAGATAGATGGATACATAAATGGATAACAGACGTGTAATGGAAATAATACTACAGTAAAATGTTAACGGAAGCCCAGCCAGTATGGCTGAGCTTCAACCTATGAAAAGTTCACTTTCAGTCAGGGTACATGCCCAGGATGCTTCCTCGATCTCTGGTAGGGGGTGTGCAGGAGGCAACAGATCAAAGATTCTCTCACATCATTGATGTTTCTGTCTCCCTCTCCCTTCCTCTCTTAAATCAATAAAAATATTTTTAATGTTAATAGAAGAACTTAGGCAGTTGGTTTAGTGCTATTCACTACAAATTTTTTTTCAACTTTTCTGTATGTTTGAAAATTTTCTTGATAAAATGTTGAGGAGGAATAAAAATATAACTGGCATCATGTCTACAACATATTCTAAAAACAATTTAGAAAAAAGAAATCTGGTTGAAGGTTATAAAGTAACAATTTATACCATTTCTGTAACCTTTCTGTAAATGTGAAGTTGTATCAAAAGACAGTAAACATGGGGAAATTTTTGGCAGAAATTAATGTTTGAAGGGCCTTTACTTTGTAAGGGAATTATTTAACCTTAATGTCTTCCTGAGGTATATGATCTCCTGGTCTCTCCACACCACTCTAGCTCTCTGCACCCTTTCCCCCAAACATATACAGTGGACTTCTGGTTATAAAATAATAATCCTATATCATAAAGAGGTAATATGCAAATTGGCCATCACTCCAACACACAAGATGGCCACCCCCATGTGGACACAAGGTGGTTGCCACAAGATGGCCAGCAGGGGAGGGCAGTGGTGGGGGAGCAGGCCTGCAGGGGAGGGCAGTTAGGGTAACCAGGCCTGCAGGGGAGGGCAGTTAGGGGCAATCAAGTCAGCAGGGGAGCAGTTAGGCGTCAATCAGGCTGACAGGGGAGTGATTAGGGGGTGATCAGGCTGGCAGGCAGAAGCAGTTAGGGGCAATAATCAGGCAGGGTAGGCAAGTGGTTGGGAGCCAGCAGTCCTAGATTGGAGAGGGTGCAGGCTGGGCTGAGGGACACACACCCCCGTGCACCAATTTTGTGCACTGGGACTCTAGTAATAATAATAATACCCTTCACAAATCCATGGTTAAGGGTAGATTTGTATGGGTAACAGCCAATTGGGCAAAATTTTGAATGCAATGTATAAAGTAAATATAAATAAATGCACACACAATCTCAAAAGCCATTCTTTTTAAAAAAAATAAAACACCTGCCATCAGTATGTTTTGTTTTGTTTTTACTTTTGTGTAGAGATGGGAAATTGAATTTTTCCTTGAGGGCAGTTTGTATTGGCTAAACACAGGAAAAAACACACACACTTTTAATTAGCTTCTTGTTATGCAAGACTGAAGCAAAAATCATTTTCAGGAACCCAGAAACCAGAAACAAAAAAGAGGTCTGCATCATAATGCAAAAGAATCTCTAGGATATGGATAGAGACTGACCTTCTTACTCTCAATGTTCTGGGGCTTTTTTACTAGGAACACCTGCTGTTTCCCCATCTCTGCCTAGCTGAAGGGATCCTAAAATCCCAGTAGGAAAGAGATGGTAAAAAGAAGTCCCTTTAAGGGGGGCTGTAATTGCCCTATCTGGGAATGGTGGGCTGTATGCTGTGGAGAGAGCTTAGTAGTACATAAGTTTCTGAGAAGAGCCTAGACTTTCAACTCACATTAATTTTAAATGTGTTTACAAGCCTTCTGTTAAGCTGTATAAAGCAGCCGATCCTGGACTTAGCTGTATGGGGGACATCTAGGCCTGGGCCTGGGCCCACCTTTGCTTGAAGCCCTGGGAAGCCTTCATCTGGAGGGAAACCCTGGCTGACACAACAAGTGGGGTCCTCAAGGCAGCCAAGCAGGAACCCAGAGCAGGACTTGGGTGCGATTTCACATTAAATTTCCCAGAAAGCTGAGGAAGAGTTCCCTGTGACCAGGGAGCAGAGGGAAGATGCCCTGAGTGCAGGATCATCTGGGTGGCCTGTGGGAGGGATAACCACAGCATAACCACAACAAATGTGTCCAGGCCAACACAACAGTTGATGTGATTTTCCAGAAAAATATGGTACTAATGAAACCATTGTAATTAACCTAGTTATTAATAATAAGGAGCAAAGAGAAGGCAAGATATTATAGGCATGTCATTTTGATACCATCATAACTTAACCTAGTTATTAATTAACAGGCAGGGAGCAAATAGAAGGTCAAATATTATAGTCATTTGTGCAGCTTTACCAGGAAGCTGTGGTTTAGATCCATACCCAGTAAAGATTGGGTACATAGGGAAGGTACTTGTCTGTCATTCACACCTGGGAACAGGTCACTGACCAGGATAGGAGTAGCCACTGCAAGGGTGCAAAATTTGAGATATTTAATCTCCTAAACCAGTGGTTCTCAACCTTCCTAATGCTGCGACCCTTTAATACAGTTCCTCATGTTGTGGTGACCCCCAATTTCATTGTTACAAATTGAACATAATTAAAGCATAGTGATTAATCACAAAAACAATATGTAATTATATATGTGTTTTCCGATGGTCTTAGGCGACCCCTGTGAAAGGGTCGTTCGACCCCGAAAGGGGTCGCTACCCACAGGTTGAGAACCATGTCCTAAACAAAGGAGTTTGAGCTGTTGGTTTGCATTCCTGGCTTGTGTGGCTCTCAGCTCCTGCAGTCGCCCACATGCCCCTCAGCCATGTGAACCCCACATACAGAGGACTAATGGACTGCAAATAGCCTAATGCTAACCCAGACCCAACTCCACCATGGAACGGAAACTCTGGACACTGGCTTTGCTTCTAGTGCTACTGAATCCCCAGCTGCACTTCTTCCAGGACTGGATTAAAGGAAATGGGACTTAGGAAATGAAGGGATGTAATTCCACAAAAATAAAGCTTTCTACCACATCTCATCCTCCTGTGGGGGCTTCCAGAAAAGCTTATTCCGGTGGTACCCCAAGAACCCCTCTCCCACTAGCAATGGAGAAAGACCATCCTCACATTTCTCCAATAATAATTTGGGCAGCTTTGCAGCTTTACTTTCTCCCAGGGAGCCACCAGTCTATTCCCCACAGATCCTTGGGGGAGGGGACTGGGCAAAAGGAAGATAGACCTCTTCTCAGTGAAGTTGGGGGCGGGGGGGTCTAGTAAAGGTGCTTTATGTCAGTCACACCTGGGAACAGGTCATTGGCCAGAATAGTCATGGCTACTGTGAGTGCAGGAAGATTTGGGATATTTAATCCCCTACACCAGGGGTGGGAAACTTTCAGCCTGCAGACCATATATTGCCCACAAAATCATTTGGTCTGGCCCTGCCATGGCATGAGTTAAATGTTTGACCAAATATAGCAGGCTAATTTTTAGGCTGATAATTTTGTATGGTCCACGAATGATGTTATAAATATCCAAATGGCTCTTGGCAGGAAAAAGATTCCCCATCCCTGCAAAGGAGTTCATTCTCTTGGGCTCTGTTGCTCTTGGTCCCTCTTGGTTGACTCCTGGCTTGCTGGGGAATCACTCTTCTGCTTCTTGCATTTTCCCACGTGGCCCACGGCCATGTGGATCGCCACACACTGAACTGATGCACAGTAACTAGCCTGATGGGCCCGGCGGAAACATTGAATTGACACTGGCTAGGCTTCTAGCTCTACCGATTCCGCAGCTGCACTTCTTCCAGGACTGGATGAAGGGAAAGTGGACTTTAGAAACACAGGGATGTAATTTTAGGCAAATAAAAGTCACTCATCCTCCCCTGTGAGTCTCAGAAAATTCTTTTTTCTCAAGATATCATCAGGACTCCACCCCCAGCACTCAGTGGGTAAAGGAATACTCAAAATCCCCCAATAACACTTTGAGGTTGTATGTTTAGTACTTCAATTCAATAAAAAATATTAGAGCTAGAAGAAGTCTGAGAGCTTATCTAGCTAATCTTCTTACTGTAGTGGTAATAGTAATACCAGATAACATGTTTAAAGTGCTTCTGTGCCAGGCATTGTTCTATGTACTTTACATATATTAACTCTCACAATCCATCCAGTAACCTTGTGATATAATTACACTATTTCCACTTAATAGAGAGCAAAATTGAGACTCAGAGAGGATGACTTACTTGCCAAGATTATGCATCTACCAAGTCAAAGGTAAGAGAGTGAGGCAAAAGCAGGTTAAATCACATATTGAAGTACACCTGTATACAGACAAAAACAGTTCCAAAGGCCATGCATGTGATTCTGATTCAAATATCCCATGTAATCTACTGATCACATTATGCAAACCAAATTAATTCACTTCACAGATGTAAATGCAAAACAATTCACCATGAAATGTACACACTGGCAAATGCCCATTTCACAAAATCACCATTATTCGGTACTGAAAATGTTGGTCTGAATGAAGACAAGTTGTAACATTGTAGTACAGAAAATTCCAGTGTAATATATAAATTCATCTTTTATTGTGGAAATTTCAAAATGTTTTTGTTCCTACAGCTTACTAAATTAGATGAAAGAGAGGAAGAAATAAGAAAAACTGATGACAGAAATACACATTCTATATTGTTCCTGGTTTGCCTAAGAAATTTGTACAGTGGCAGGAGAAAGTCACTTTTTATGTTTTTTATCCTCACCCAAGGATATGTTTTTACGAGAGAGAGAGAGAGAGAGAGAGAGAGAGAGAGAGAGAGAGAGAGAGATATTGCCTCCAATATGTGCCTGACCTGGAATAAAAACAGAAACCTTTTGGTGTATGGGAGGGCGCTCCAACCACCCGGCCAGGGTGAGAAAGGCACTTCTTTTCTGAGAACAAATGATACACAGTTTCCCATTTCTTCCTTTTAAAGTGAACTGCTAATGTAAGTTAGTCCTGGTACTGTGCACGGTTGACATGTCCCCTCCTGAATCCCAAGTGCCTGTCCTAGACTTCTTTCCCTCCCCTAATGCAGTGAAATAAAATTTAATTTGGAAGTGCTTCCTCAAAGTCTTGTAAAGTAATAGATGCATCTGTGTTTCTTAAGGGTTTCATAAATCTCTTTAGGGAAAATTGCTTAAAGAAACAAAAAATATTAAGGTACAGAAATAAAAGAAATAGCAAAGCCGAAGCCAATATTTACTTCATTATACAGTTTCCTAAGAGGGTGAATGATTGCCTACTGTCTCCGCACTTAGCAATGTAATTTTAGCATCTAAACACTGCTGATGTACTGAAATGCCGGGTCAAAATGAAGACTAACTCTTTATGTCTAACTGAATGGCTCCTTTTCTAAAAATATATATTTGTATTGATTTCAGAGAGGAAAGGAGAGGGAGAGAGAGAGATAGAAACATCAATGATGAGAGAGAATCTCTCCTGCACACCCCCCCAGGGGTTTGAGCCCACAACCGGGGCATGTGCCCTGACAGGGAATCAAACCATGACCTCTTGGTTCACAGGTTGATGCTCGACCACTGAGCCACGCCAGCCGGGCTGAATGACTCCTTTTTGTCAGGCTGAGAAAACCTTGAAAATTTGTAAGTCCACTTATCATTACAAATGTCAACGTTGAGGTTTCTTTCCACAACACAAACCAGCCAAAGTGAATGCACATTAATATCTTAAACTTCTCTGTAAACCTTTAACCTTGCCCATAGAAAGGGATTTTTTTCCTTAACAGGAGAAAAGTTGAGAAGCAAATTGTCATTTTCTTTTCATGGTTTGATATTAACCACCCTTAAAAATACTAACAACAACAAAAAAAAAAAGTGTTGCCTCAAAATGAAAATATATAGTGGAAGCAAAATCAAGGGGGATAAAAGATTTCTTAGCAACATGAACAATTCCTTCCAGAGTTTAGGTGCTACACTCTGAAATAAAAAAAAATAATTTCATTTGTTTAATCAGTCTTGTTAAAGAACTAGGTTAGATTTTAAAGTCTAAACATAAAATGCATTATACTTTGGGACAATAATTTTCAAGCTTTTCGGTCATGGGACCTCTTTATACCCTTAAAAATTATCAAGGACCACAGAAAGCTTTCCTGTATCTAGGCCAGCGGTGGGCAAACTACGGCCCGCGGGCCAGATCCGGCCCATTTGAAATGAATAAAACTAAAAAAAAAAAAAGACCGTACCCTTTTATGTAATGATGTTTACTTTGAATTTATATTAGTTCACACAAACACTCCATCCATGCTTTTGTTCCGGCCCTCCGGTCCAGTTTAAGAACCCATTGTGGCCCTCGAGTCAAAAAGTTTGCCCACCCCTGATCTAGGCTATATTGCAACAGAAATTACAACTGAAAAGTATTTAAACAGATAACTGGAAAAGCACACATTCCATTATCCTTCAGAGCAATGATGTCACACATATCACATGGGTAGCGCCTCTAGAAAACTCCACTGTATGTCCTGAGAGGATGAGGATGAGAAAGAGTAAATGGTGTCTTAGAATTAGTATGAAAATAGCTTTGATCTTACAGAAACCCTAAAAATGGTCTCTAGCACCTCCCAAGTTCCCTAGAGAAGACTATGAGAACAGGTGGTACAGTATTATATAAAGTCATTTCGACTTTAAAACTGAAGCATTAAAAATGAATGTTATTAGTCACCCCCCCCCAAAAAAATTTCAAACCCACTCTATCCCACTTAATGTTTGTTTCTTTTATGCTGTTGTTATCTCAAAATAATCAGTGGCAATATGTACTGACCCTTGAGAGGAAAGGTCACTGGCTATTGGTTGTCTACTAATATTCATTGTCACCTTTCATAAGAGAACTTCTGAATTTCAGCTCAAGACATGTTCACCCAGCACAAGGCTGTATTTCTAAGAAATCTTTGCAATTTAATGTGCCCATGGGACTAAGATCTGGACAACTAGATGTTAAACAGATGCATATCACTCCTGAATTGTACCTTTAAACAGACTGGGGGCTCTCCTGGCCTTTTTCTCTCACCACTGGTGGGAAGATAGCAATGTGGCAACCACAGTTTTAGAATGTCAGAACCACCCTCTCGGTTCTCAACTGCTCACTACTGGGGTTGTTATGTGATAGGGTACTTGGCTCCTATTTTATTTTAGCCTCTGTCTCTTAGCTTCTAACTACTATAAGAATGTCCATAGTAAGGCGGGTTTCTCTCTCTCTCTCTCTCTCTCTCTCTCTCTCTCTCTCTCCTCTCTCTCTCTCTCTCTCTCTCTCTCTCTCTCTCTCTCTTCCTCTCCCTCACATACACATACACATGTCCATAATGTTTATTACATTTTTAAAAATTCAGAACCAATAAGAAGGGGATATATACAGAACATTGAGTCCCATGAGAGAGGATGAGAGAGGAAAAGTTAGTAGTATATATTTATCGTTTAGAATTAGATAGTTAATACCTGTGTTCTCAACATCAGCTTAATAGCAGTAACAAATATTTATTTGGGGTCAGAAATACTGTTGGACACTCTTAATCAGTTTGCTAGGATATTGATCTCTTTAGTACCCTGGGGTACCTTTCCCTATAAAATAAAGTAAAGCCCCCATTAAAGTGGTTAAAGCCCCATAATACTGCATTAAATACTGGTTTTTTGTCTGGGTTCTTTTTTGAACATCTGAACAAATTCAGAAATGCTCTCCAAAAAAAAAAGGGGGGGGGGCATAGCTCTATCTACATATGTGCTGGAGCCCTCCTCTGTGAGAAGGCGGGCTGCCTACCCGCAAGGGTGACAGCAGGTTTGACATCCACTGTTCCTGGACAGTGGACTCCGCCTGCCTGACAGCCACAACGCTGCTGCTCTGCCTAAAGTCAACAGGACCTAGAAGAAGCTACTCCAATAGCGCAGAGCCCGAGGGTTACAGCACAGCTTCCCAAACACCAATCCTGCCAACTCACGCCAAGGTGCCCAGCTGCCTTAGTAAAACTGAGAACAATAAAGACAAATGTAGTATTTTATCAAGCTAATGTTTCATCTATAAGTGTGCTATTTAGTCTGAGATTATGTCCTTCCTACGAAATAGAGTCGATGATTAATGTAGTAACCTTTTTTAAAAATGCATTTTCTTAAAAAATAATTTTTTTAAGGGCAGCCCTATGCCAGTTTCCAGATTTTTAAATTGAATCCTTAAGTCTAAACATATGAGAAACTTCTCTAGGGTCTACAATTTTTTTTCCTTTTGTTTTTCTTATTTTTAATATATGACAGGGATGCCTGCCCAATATTACAGCAACCTCATAATGAAACAACCTAAGCAAACGTGACATTGAGGGAGATAGTCGTAATTAGCACTTGCATAGCACTTTATTATTGACAAAAAAATGTTTGCATTTGCCCAGCCAGTGTGTCTCAAAGATTGAGCACAGACCTATGAACAAGGAGGTCACAGTTCAATTCTGGTCAGGGCATGGGCCTGGGTTGCCAGCTCCATCACCGGTAGGGGGCATGCAGGAGGCAGCCGATCAATGATTTTCTCATCATTGATGTTTCTATCTCCCTCTCCCCTCCTCTCTGAAATCAATAAACATATATTTTTAAAAAAGAAAAGAAAAGTGAGATACCTCTCTCCTGGCATGTGAGGACACAGAGAGAAGGCAGGCATATATATGCCAGTGAGGAAAAGAGCCTCCCCAGAAACTACAAGATACCTCTCTCCTCGCATGTGAGGACACAGAGAGAAGGCAGGCATATGCCAGTGAGGAAAAGAGCCTCCCCAGAAACTACACTCCCTTCACGCAACTTTAATCTTGGCCTCATCAGCCTCTAGACCTGTGAGAAAATATATTTTTGTGGGTTTTTTTTATGTCACCCAGAGTATGGTATTTGTTATGGCAGCCCAAGCTGACTAAGCCATAAGCCTTCAACAATTTTAAATTGCCTCTTAAAATAATATGAGCCCTAACCGGTTTGGCTCAGTGGATAGAGCGTCGGCCTGCAGACTCAAGGGTCCCAGGTTCAATTCTGGTCAAGGGCATGTACCTGGGTTGCGGGCACATACCCAGTGGGGAGTGTGCAGGAGGCAGCTGATCGATGTTTCTCTCTCATCGATGTTTCTGACTCTCTCTATCCATCTCCCTTCCTCTCTATATTATAAAAAAAATCAATAAAATATATTTTAAAAGTAATAATAATATGAAACTTAACTATAGACTTCAAAGGTCATAATCAAGTCTCTTTTCTCAGCTATTCCTCCCCAATCATTCTTAAAACTCATACCAGCAAAAATGAAATCACAGAAAGCCCTATATCTGATTGTAATTTCAGGTCTCCATAGAACAGCTTTATAAAAGAAACAAAAATTAGTTTACACACATCATAGCACATTATTTCTCCCACTTGAAAAATCTTCTTCTTCTTTCATTACTGTTTTTAATAAAAATGGATGCCCTCCCTCTCCATTAATGTAAGTCTCAGACCTCAAAAAACTTGGATCTACCACTGAACGAGTGATCTATTTTGACAGTGATTTTTTTTCAATTAGTATTATATAGTATGTGTATTTACTCTGATTATAACACAAATCTAAAGGAGCATCTGTGAGTACACAACACAGGAAATAGAAAAGCATGCAATGCAGTTGTTCTTCTAGTCAGGCTAGAGATAAAGGATGAAAAAACACATACAAGCAAAGCTAAGTTAATGGCAAGTCTATGGCTCCAAGAAAATGTGATTTATTAGTGATTCAGTAAAACTCTGGCCAACAAGTGTGCATTTAAGCAAAAAGGCATCAATCTAGCTTGCTGACTGAAAAAGAAGAAAAAATTTGCTAGCAATTTTCTGCAGCTTGTGGATCAGAGACTTCCTTAAAATAGGGCAAGTGACTATAATCTCAAGAAGGCATGCAGTATGGAGATGACATTAAGCTGATGGATTTTAAACTTTATCCTGCAAACCAAAGCTCTGGGGAGATGCAATAGTACACAGAAGGCATGGATGATAATTATCACAACTTAGATGCAGCTTTCAAAATATATGTGGACTAGAGGCCATCCTAGGTTAAGACACTGAGAAGATGGCAATAATTGATGGGAATAAAAAACAAAAAGCCTTAGCACTACCAAAGAATGGTGCTTGGTTAAAGCAGTCATTCTCAAAGGATGCTCCATTGACGAGGTGCATCACCTGGAAAGTTTTAGGAATGCATATTCTCAGGCCCCAGCACAAGCCTACTGACCTCTAAGAGTGAGGTCCAACAATCTGCACCTTAACCAATCCTGAGAGTGATTCTGATACATACTCAAGTTTGAGAAACACTGAATTAACTAATGGCATGGAATAATGTCTCCTTAGAGAACCCATTAATAGAGATTTAAGTCCTATCATAACAGACAATTCACATTTCCTTCCAACATTTTCATGATAGTCAAAAATGTATAGTAAGCACTGCCCAGGGTTTGTCATTTCAAGTAGATTTCCTTGGAGGAAAATTAATTTGATATTAAAAAAATAAAACTGTACCACATGGATGAACCCCCAAAACATTATGCTAATCTAAAGAAACCAGGTGCAAAACACTACATAGTTTATGATTCTGTTTATAGGAAATGTTCAGAAAAGGAAATCTATGGGGACAGAAAGTGGATTCATAGTTGCCTGGAGCTGGGGTTGGAGAGTAACAGGAACTGACTGTGAACAAACATGTGGGATCTTTTGGGAGTAACGGAAGTGTTCTAAAATTGGATTGGGATGATGATTGTACAACTCTATAAATTACTAAAAATAACTGAATTGTGTACATAAAACCTAAATTTTACAGTATGTGTGTTAGTTTTCTGGGGCTGCCATAACAAAGTGTCACTAACGGGATGGCTTTAAAATACACAAATTTATGGTCTCAATTTTTGAGTCTAGATTTCAAAACCAAGGTGATGGCAGGTCCATGTTCCCTTTGAAACATGAAGTCATCCTTCTGTACCTCTTCTTAGCTCCTGGTATTTATCTGCAATCCTTGGCATTCCTTCATTGTCACATGCCATCTTTTCTATGTGTGTCAAAATGTTTTCTTATAAGGATACTAATCATATTGCATTAAGGGCCCACTCTACTCCACTATGGCCTCATCTTAACTAATTATATTTGCAATGAACCTATTGCTAATTAAGGTCAAATTTGATTTACTGGGGCTTATGACTTCACCATATTTTTTTGGAGGGGAAGCAATTCAACCTAAACAGTATGTAAAGTATACCTCAATAATTCTGTTGAACATAAAATTTTAAAAGAGTTCCACACAAAAGTTAATATGATACTTGAACATGCACCATTAAAAACAGTTTTCATAAAGACAGTATTCTTAACAATCAATTTATTATTTTTTATTCATTTCCTAAAAAGACATACCATGGGGATCCATACCCCTGAACTCAGTATGACTAAATAAGGACATTTACTACCTGAAGAACAATAGATCAGATATCAGTAGATAAAGTCTAATTCCCACAGTTAACAGTAGAAAAGAATGAGCAGAGAATGAAGGAAATAGCAAAGAACCTGAGTACTTTTTGGAAATGACTGTTCAGCATCAATTGGTGTCTGTAGGTGTGTTAGGGGGAAGAAGTTCCTATTAAAACACAGCCACAATTTGCAGAAGGAGCCAGAAATTACACAAGGAAGCATATGGCTCTAAGCTCTGCTAATGAACTAGGTCAAGGTTGCTCCATTTAAACCAGTCCCTCATGCTTTATTCTCTCATTTCATCCATTTACAAGCTTTCTTATGTATTTGTTTAATTTTTGTTTTTATTGTAATTGCTTCTGTGGTTGGTTTTAAAAATTTCTTCTTTGTAACAGATCTATTCCCATTAAAAGAAAATTTAAGTTTGGGTTTACTTTTTAAAGTTTTCAAAATAACCAATTCCATCAGGATTGGGGAGTATGGGTAAGTGGAGAACACATACCACCATGCCCTGCACAAATGCAATCATTGCTAAAACGTACTAAATAAATGAATGCTGTTGAAGGAGGGCCTACCTCATGGAACCTAGCTCATTATCCATAATATGTCTAGTTACGATTGCAGTACCGTATCCCCTTTAACAGGTTATTTTTAACAATTTCTTTCATAACACTATCCTTTCTAACATTTTTGATAATTTACTTATGTTTATTGCATACCATCTGTTTCCCTGAATATAATGTAACCTACCAGAGCATCAATCTTTGTCTGTTTTTTCACTGATGAGTATCTGAAGTGCTGAGAAAAGTAAATGGCATACAACATACACTCCAGAAAAATCTATTGACATTATTCAATAGCCTTTCTATTATGAGCTGAAATATCCTAACCTCTTCTCCTGCCTCCTCCACCACTTCAGATAACTTCTGACTTTGACCTGATAGGCCCAGGACAATTTCATCTTCATTGACCTGCTATTTCTTTAACATCGTAAGCCTTCTTACATGGTTAGAGGTTCAATGCACAATTTACTTTTCCCTCTGTAGTCATGAGGTATAAGGAACTTAACATAAAAGCAAGAGCACAGAACTTTTTTGAGGTCTCATAGTTCAACACAGAGCAAAACTGTTCTGAAAATAAAAAGCTCTGGCTTAACCAAGCTTTTACTGAGATCTAAAGGTTCCATCTTAAAGACCAAATACAAAAGCATTTCTATTCAACTAATCTTCACAAGCCAATTAGATTCACTTTCTCTTAGAATGTATATCTTTCTATACATTTTATTTCTCTATGAAATAACACCAAGTTTCTAAATACTCTTTGAAGGCTAAGAACATATACCAGTAGTTCTCAAACTGCTACCTGCGTGAGACATCAGAAGGGCTTATTAAATAAAACTGAGATCTGGGTCTTATCTCCAAAGAATGTCATTGTGTAGGTCTGTAAGTTATCTAGTGATGCTAATGCAGGTGAATCTGGAGCCACAGTTTGTGACGCACTAGTAAACATAATTCCCAAGCTGTTTTTCTTTTACCTCCTAGAGTCTCCTAGATTTCTCATGTGAAAGGGAACATCCACAATGATTCTGAAAGAAACCCTTCTCAAGTTAAAAAGAAAAAGCACTACAAATTCGTAAGCTATCAATCCCCACCCAAATCCCTTGAGAGTACACAGAAAGCCCCTTAAGGGATTTCTCGAAAGTCTATAGGTATCTCTTCAGTCTCTTTTAATGGAACTTGTACCACATTTATGATGAACAAACAGCAAACATCTGGGACAGCTCTGAGCCAGTGAAAGGAGCCCTACTAATTGATTCTGATTGCGGTTCTTGGCCCAGCTTTGGCTTGAAGTCACAATTATCCTGATTCCAAAATGACAGTGATAATGTCAACTCTGCATGGCTAAAATTAGAGCATGAAAAAAATAGGGGGGGAGGGGACTAACTTTTTAAAAAGTAGATGAAAGTGAGACCAGTGAATCAATAATTTAATTTTCTGTAGGTTTACTTGTGACTAAACTGAATCATCTGCTGGTTGACTCCCCAGAAATTATCTTATCACCCAAAACCTTTGTTTCCTTCTCATCTAAGGTAGTGAAAAACTATTGATGAAATTTATCATGTAACCCACAAGTTTTAGGCCACCCAATTAGCTTAACTTAAAGAAGCATGATGATCAGTAAACTAAATTTTCCAACACTTTCTTCATATTTCAAAGATAAATTTAAGTCATTTTATTAAATCAAAATAATCAAATGCTGCCTTATATGCTTATTTTCTCAATGCAGAGTCTAATACCAACTATAGTATCACATCTTGAAACATTCATTGGAATATCAATAAATTTCTGAAAGTTCTAAATTCATAAGAGGCATAAAATTATATAAAACAAGTTCTTAATATTGATTTTCTGGTGTATTAAAATTTTAAGCGAACCAATTTCAACTCCAATAATGAAAACAAGATTTCCCTCCATGCAAATTTACCAGGAATCAAAACATTCTAAATTTAATTCTCATGTATGGATAGCTAATCAGTAGCATTAAAGCTTTTAAACTGGAGCAGCAATAAGATGAGTGTGTGTGTTTTCTGAGTGGGGAGAGCTGAACTTGTGTGGAGGAAGTTGGAGAGAGGTGGCAGTGATGAGCTAAACTGTGTTCAGCTATTTTCAGTGTTGGGCAGAGCAGTGATCATAAAAGCATATCATTATACTCCTTGAAAGAGATAGGGTTTATTTTTGCATATTTTAATGCATTAAAATTTACATAAAGTAAAATTTGTAAATCTTAAGTATTTGATACTATAACTATAACCATAATTACATAGATAGATAGATATAGATGATAAACAGATAGATGATAGATAGATAGAAAATCTCACCTATACATTAAACATTTAATCACCCCAGAAAAATCTTGAGGGCTTTTTTCCTGTTAATGGCCACTCCTCACAGACACCAGAGGCAAATTATGTCCCTTGTTCAATTTCCCATTCAATACAGGGCAGGATTTTTTTCTCCAATGCTCATATTAAAACTAGTAGAGGCCCATTGCACGAATTTGTTTATGGGTGGGGTCCCTCGGCCTGGCTGGCAATTGGGGCCATTTGGGGCCATCTCGCCCAGTCCTGATCAGGGCCCTCTGACCAGGGGGGCAGAGGGGGAGGGATCACGGGAGGTTGGTTCGCCAGGGGGAGGGAGCTAAAGGTTAGCCAGCTGCAGGAGGTTTAATTGTGGGTCAGTGCACATCATAGCAACCAGTCGAACAGTCAACCAGTCAACCAGTTGTAATGGTTTTGCTTAGGCCAGTGAAGGCAAACCTATGACACGCGTGTTAGAGGTGACACGTGAACTCATTTTTTTGGTTGATTTTTCTTTGTTAAATGGCATTTAAATATATAAAATAAATATCAAAAATATAAGTCTTTGTTTTACTATGGTTGCAAATATCAAAAAATGTCTATATGTGACACGGCACCAGAGTTAAGTTAGGGTTTTTCAAAATGCTGACATGCCGAGCTCAAAAGGTTCGCCATCACTGGCTTAGGCTTTCATATATATTGATATGTCATGGGTTCATAGGTGACTCAAATGCTTGATTCATACTTCACAATATTTTTAAAAAACCTACAAAGAAACAAACTCTGTAGATATTGAAAATTTGTATATCCCAGATTTTAACATATTGGAGATCAACATCAGGACTCTCATTAAGCCAACAATTTTCACTAATTTAATTATAATATAAATTTATAGTTAAGTCCTATTGTTTCTTTCTGTTTTCTGTGTTGTTGTTTTTTTGTGTGTAATGTTTCTTTTGAAAGAATTGATTCCTATTGTAAATAATTTTGAAACTACTGTTTTACAACATACCTGAAACAAGTAAACAAAAAAATTGATCTTCTTTGTAATTATTTCCACCATTGGCAAATTCACAATTTCAGGAGGCAATTCCACTGGGAAAAAGTTCTTTATTATATGTAGAAATCTTCCTCCCTATTAATATCCACACATTCAGCTCTGTTTCTACTTCACCTACGCCACAGAGCAATACAGAAAAGAGTTACTTTCCTAATACAGTACCCAAAAATATTTTCTTGCTCTCATAAATTTTCACGTTTTCATGTTCTAAAATGATTATTTATACAATACCTTTGCATTCTGTAAATCAACATAGTAACTTTGCACAATACATAAACATAACTGCAGTAACACTGAAGTCTGCCCACGTAATATTAACCACAAGCAGCAGATTGAATTAATGTGTAGTTGTTATTCACTAGTTCTTACTAATGATAATGATGTAATGTTAGTGATAATGATTTAATGACAGTATAATTAAAATTCAACCGTCATTCCACAACCAAAAATACCAACATTCACTTATACTCATTCAACCTTAATTAGGTCCCTAATTAATACAGAATTGCACTTTAAAAATATTTATGTCTCATATTTTACTGGACAGTCCTTTCAAATGTAAAAGTGCATCCAAGATGATATGGCTTTTGCTGGATTTTCCTTGTTGATGAGTTTAAGTTCACTAGAAACTTAAATATGCATGAAAAGCTAGCTTTCCCCTAGAACTCAGCAGCCATTTGACATTTGAACAGCACCATCAACATATTCAGTGACATTAAATAACATGGGATGTTTAAGGAAATAAATCTTCCAGAGACAGCCAAGAGATTAACAATATGTAATAATTAAATCGATTAATATCACTTGAAGCTCTTATTACATCCAATGAATACACAGATGTTTTATGTTTTATAGCTAATTCAAACATTAGGACTTAGACAAAATACCTTCATTTTCATATAAAATCTGAATAACAGATTTTTCTTATAATTAATTTAAATCTTTACTACACCATATTTTCCTGAAATTAGGCATATGATCATGCTAAAAAATATTCAAAGATTAAAATATATAACACAGAAAACATTTTCTTTACTTTCTTCTAGTTATCAGTAAGTTAAATTTTATGCCAGAGTTAGTAAAGCATTGAATGCTCACCTTTTATGATTCCATTAAGTTATTAAAATAATTTGGTTATAAAAGGGAAGCACATTCCTCAACCCTAGTATAATAACCTACACCCATGGGTGATATGTTGTTCAGTTAACTCCTAATCATTGCCAACTCTGCTTTCCCTTTGAACAGCAGAGAGTAGAGAATGAGGATTTCTCTTTCCCCTTTCAATTCAATCTTGTGACTTTTCAATGCTCAGTTCAAGAATGGGAAAGGCTAATAATACTATTTAATGTCAGAGACATCAATTAAGCCATCTGTATTAGCATTATCCCAATTAGACAAATATAGAAATGGAGGCTCAGAGAAGTTGAATGACTTCTTGGAGTCATATGGCAAGTAAGTACAAGAGCTAAATGACTTACAAATCAAAACTGATGCCCTTTCTACTGTATTGCATTGACACTCTTTGCTATAGTTTACTAGTGTTCTATTTCATTAATGATCCCACACTTAATTGCAATGTTATTTATCTTTAGCAATATAGTCTCATGATATAATGTTTACATCCATAATTATGGTAGACTCTTCATTCGCTGTCCATGAAGATACAAAATATTTAAAACAAAACAAACTTTAGGATCTTAGGAAAAGTCTTGCCTGAGGCTCTCTTTTAATGCTAAGTGTGCTTTGTAAATGCCCATCAGGATTGGAGATAGGGACAGGTATGGCCATACCTGACATGACATCTTTTCTTTATTGTGCCAAGTCTAAAATCCAATAGTTTCCTGCAAATACTAGCCTGGGATGAACAGGTTTGATTCTGGTCAAGGGCATGTATATCAGTTGCAGGCTCCCCAACCCTGTATGGGGTGCGTGCAGGAGGCAACCAATTGATGTGTCTCTCTCACATCGGTGTTTCTCTTTCTATGTCTCCCTCTCCCTTTCACTCTCCCTAAAAATCAATGGAAAAATATCCTCAAGTGAAGTTTAACAGAAAGAAAGAAAAAAAGAAAGAAAGAAAGAAAGAAAGAAAGAAAGAAAGAAAGAAAGAAAGAAAGAAAGAAAGAAAGAAAGAAAAGTGTGTATCATTTAATTGAACATAATGCAAGACAGAGACACCCTCATGGTTACAATAAGTGGTAAAAAATTGTTGTAAGGGTGTCCATGGTCTCATCTCATTTAACAGCCTATCTCTCAACACTTGAGTTCCTCTATTTTACTCATTGCTTCAACTTCTGTGGTTCATGTCCTTAGTAACTGTCTTCTTTCAAATCCCTCTGACTCCTGGCATTTGTGTAGACCAGAGGTGGGAAACATCTAGCCAACAGGCTGTATCACTTGATATGGCCCTGCCAAGGCAACTGGAGGCGGGACTCAAAATTCAATAAATATAGGAGCTTTATTCATAGCAACATAATTTTTAAGTTGTATGGCCCAGGAATCTATATATAAAAAATGCTAATATGCTAAGTGCCCCTCCGACCATCCAATCGGTAGCTATAATGTACACTGACCACTGGGGGCAGATATTCAATGCAGGAGCTGCCTTGATGTGCACTGGCCATTTACAAAGAAATGGCACCGCAGACCTGATACCGAAAAAGTAACACTCGGCTTCCCCCAAGTGGGTCACAGGCCCCGCCACCACCCCAGAGTGACAGCCCACCAAATCACAGCCAACGCTGCCAAGACCCCTCAGCCCAGAAACAGTAGCTGTGGGCGCCAGGTAATGACGTCACGTAGCAACGCCCAGCTTCCTCTCCCTAGCAACTAGCCTCCTTGGAGTTTCTTCAGTCCAGGAACATGACTTGCTTTATAGCCAGGGGCAAACGTTTTACACTTTAACCGAATATCTGTGAAGTGTTTTCCTGTGCCTCATCTCATTTGATCTTCACAGAAATTTTGGAGTAGGTAGATAGAAGACTCAGTGGAATCCTGTTTTCTTTTCATTAGCAAGAAAACAGAGATTTAGAAAATTTAGAAACTTGACCCGCCTGAAAAGAAGTAAGAAATGATGGACCTTGAAAATGACTTCAGGTTTTCTCACTGCACAGAATATAGTCAAACACTGATGCAGTTTAATATTTTACCCTTTGTTCTCCCTGCGTGATCTACAATAATAATCTGCTTCATGTTGATATTTACTGCTGCGTTGCTGCCAATTACCTGAAAGAGAAGTTGGGATGCTTCACTGGGCTGGAAAAAGTTTAGCTAAATCAGAAAGCAGGTCTAATTAAGCAAGTTTGTTTTATATCTATAAAAGGCTAAGTTGACTCGTGCATGCATGACACATATAAAGCTCTTGCTGGCGCCAATCACACACGTATATTTCAATCTGTCATTGCTGATAGTGAATTTGGTTGTCACTTCTATTATAGAGAAAGGGCAAATAGCAATATTAAAATATTCCTTCTAATTAATTTCCTTTCAATGTGCACAAATCCATGCACTGAGCCACTAGTGATGTTATAAATATCCAAATGGCCCTTGGCAGAAAAAAGGTTCCTCACCCATGGTATAGACCACAGAATTTTATGGATTCTGTCCTTCCATTCTCTTGTATTCCACTATATACTGCTCTTAAATTCAACATATCCAAGAGAGATTGAGAGATCTGTTTACTAGTTCAACTACAATCACTATCAAGTGCAAAAGGTTTTGTTGGGTCAAGCTCATATCCAAACTCAACACTTATAAAGAAAGAGATGATTTTTCCCTAGTTAACTAGACTCATATTAATCAAATAATTACAAAAAGGCATCATGAGTACTTCTAAAAGTGGAATTAAAAATGTGGGCAGCCTATTCAATGGTAAGTGGAGACAACTGCTATACCCTTGGAAGGAAGCTCTGAATCCTTTCAGAGTCTAGAACAGCCGTGGGCAAACTACGGCCCGCGGGCCGGATCCGGCCCGTTTGAAATGAATAAAACTAAAAAAAAAAAAAGACTGTACCCTTTTATGTAATGATGTTTACTTTGAATTTATATTAGTTCACACAAACACTCCATCCATGCTTTTGTTCCGGCCCTCCGGTCCAGTTTAAGAACCCATTGTGGCCCTCGAGTCAAAAAGTTTGCCCACCCCTGGTTTAGAAGATGCATCCAGAGACAGCTTCTTATTTAAGTTCCTTTCACTCACAGAAAATTTTCAATGTCTGTCCTAATGCTGGAGAGCTAAAATATCCTGCCTAATATACAAACAGACTGAACATTGGAACAATCAGTGGAACGACCGGTTGCTATGATGCACACTAACCACCAGGGGGCAGACGCTCAATGCAGGAGCTTCCCCCAGCCTGCATGCCCCAGAAGAAGGTGACCTGTGGTAGTGGAGCCAACCAGTGAGCGGATGGGGCGATTGGGCGTGGGGGTGCAGAGGGAGGTGACCAGTGGCAGCAGGGCGATCAGGGGGCAGGGGGGCGGGGCCAACGAATGGGCAGCACCAGGCCAGCCAAGGCAGGTGCCAGCAGGGGCCCCCTGATCTCCCTGCCGGTCACCCCATAGATCTGCCCTGATGGCCAGGCAGGCCTAGGGACCCTACCCATGCACAATTTTGTGCAGCAAGCCTCTAGCACCATATATAAATAGCACTATCAAGGCATTTGTACTATTTACTAGTTTCTTCATTAACTGGATATTCTTAGCTTCTTGCAGGTTGACCTTATGAGCTCTGCCTATTGTTTGAAGGTTGTTTCTGTATTGGCTGCTAAAAGAACTGTGAGTCTTCCTTAGCATATCTGACATGGTGAGCCTCTAAGCAGGCCGAACCACTAAGTTCTATAGAGTGACTTTAATTATGTCTAAATAGCCTAAATTCTGAGCTTCTAAAACAAACACCTCTTGGCCAACCCAAGGTAGCAATTTTCTTCTGACAACAAATAGGGTAGGATTTAATCAGTCTATCAAGTTCATCTCAGAATACATTGGCTGGAATTGAAACATCTAGTCTAAAAGAAGTCTGGGAGAGTCCTGCCATTGGATGCAGCACTTCCTCAAGAATTTTCCATTCAGGATATATGATCATATTAAAACAATATTAAAGAAAAAATTTAATTGCAGTCATTAAGCCTTAGGGTAATGAGGTGGTGGAGGCTAAAATGTTCTTGGTGAAAAGATTAGATCAGCCATTTTTAAGTGAAAACTAAAGACCAATTTGTATGGTACAACAGAATCCTGTAGAATAATACAATTTTTAGAGCTAAAGGAAATCTCACACATATATCCCTCAAGTTTTTCTATTTTATTTTCCAATAGAACAATAGTCTAAGTAGAATATTTTATTTCTCACAAAAAGTCATGGGGTCAAATATATTTAGAACTATTGCATAATTTTTCCCCTTTTTGCTACTTGGAACGACCGTTAACTTGCCCTTCGTCCCGTCAATTCCTATTCCTATGCTAAGATTCAAGAGAGTCCATCAACTTTGCTAAGAATTCCTTTCACTCAACAAATGAAGGTAGTCAACCCCATCTTCCGTGCATCCAGAACATTGCTTGTCTGTTCGAGCACCTATGAGGTTACTGTAGTATCTGTTAACAAACTATCTTCAATGCGTCCACTAGCTTATTCGTTTTGTTAGCTCACTCATCTTACATATGTATCTCCGATAAAGAGAAAGGAGGGTTCATAAATGTGATGAGTTAACCAATGCTTCCCAGAAATGTAACAGTTGAACATTAGAATGACTTTTAATAGAGACAAAACTCATTCACATTTATCATAAAAAAATCCAGAAAATTTCTGTAAGGCATATTAACAACATACAACGTGTTATTTAACATACAGTTTGAGAGCTTTTTTAACTTTGAAAGAATAAGACCTATCAATACATCTCATATAAGCTACTAAATAATATTCAGGAAGTAACTGCTTTTGCAGCACTCAGAGGCTAACAACACGATTCGGTTATGAGGAGGAGAGGAAAAAGTTTTATAGAACCACTCTGTCTCTCCAACTTACTGATCTCTTAAAGGCCGGCGGCACTGCCTTCTGTCTGCTAGGGGATCTGCTTACTGTCAGCTCTGGTCCTCGGTCAGCCATGAGGCCATCCATCTTTACAAGGTAATTCATTCTCATTGTGTTTTTTTTCCCTCTTCATCTTACATCATAAAAGGAACTACACTGAGCAGATGTGTTTTTAATAAGTCTATACTTATAAAGATTCTCAGAATACCCAGATAAAAAGAAATAATATACTTTGCAAAGACCATTTTAATACTGATATCCTTAAAAATCAAGAAAATAGATACTTCCTAATGAAGACAAGATCAAGATAATCTCAATTACTAGAAAAGGCAAAGAGCTAAATGAAAAGTTTAAATTTATTAATTGAAAGGACATATGTTCTTTTATCCTTGAGGAAGCTTCCTGTTAAAATGCTGCTATACAAACAATGTACCGGTACCTAATATAATTCCTTTTCATAGTTTGCCCTGCACATTTTTCATTTCCAAAACTGTGGGGAAACCAACACCTGCCACAGCACAGGAGGTATAGAAATGAAGTCTTCGACTGCAGAATGTTACACTGAGTGTTGATCCTTCTCACTGACTACAGAAAGAAGGAAGGAGGAACAGAAATCAAGGGAATGCAGATCAAGGGAATGTAATGGCACCAAAGTCATAGACATGATCTATGAGACTGAGGGCATGTGGGGTGAAAAAATAAAAACAAAAAACAAAAACCACCCTGAATATAAGGACAGAGACATGCAGGAGAATACCAATGAAACAAACAATTTGACAAAGTTGGAAAAGGAAAATCACCTAACAAAATTGCTATATTCTGATGTGAATTTTGTCTTTCTTGACATTCTTAGGTCTCAGGTTAAGAAAATGTTGAAGTATACATTTGAAATAGAAGAGGAAAATTTGAAAACAGTAAAAGCAATAGTATAAAGTTAAGAAATAGACTTAGAATATGAATAAGGGGTATGAGAATGAGCAGCTTCAAAGACATATCTCCTAGTTAATACCTTGTTTGGTTATGCAAATCTTTTAACACTGAATTGGCCTTTTCCTGGAATTAATTCATATGATATAACACATATAAAAAAGAAACAGTACAATATCCAAATGTTAAAGTCATTCACTTCTTAGGAGATAAAAAGTGTTCTTCAGAAGAGGAAAAAAAAGGCACATTTCATTGAACTTAGAAGTTTTATCATTGACTTTAATTATTTTGTCCTTAGTTTAAATAGTGATAGTATCACAAACTACCATTTAATTTATGAGCTACAGTATGAAACATGTAACACATTTTGAATTAAAGACAGAGTATTTTATACCACTGAATAGAGGTCTGGTAACTCGCAATCCCATATCCATGCTATTGGGGTTTAAATGATTTCCTAAGAATAAACACAACATGCTTTTGTTGTTGGCAGGATCTGCTTCTTTTTTGTTCCCAGACTCCCACTTACAGATACAGGAGTCCTCCTTGACACCAGCAAGGAAGGAATCAAGAATTTCTAGACTCAAATGCCATACCTGCTATTATTGGGGTTCAAATCTTGGGCACCAGTTCTAATTGGTAAACAGGGCTCTCTCTTGTTTCTGTGTCTGAAATTCCATCTTCATAATGCTTCTCATATGCCAAATTTTAGCCATGAGTTCTGACTCACTGACTCTTACCAGGGATCCTGTCCCTGCGCCCAGGTCTGGCTCTTCCCAACAATCAGCTGTGTCTTCCTGTGGCTTTACATATACATGTACCTGAATCCCCAGTGCCAGCACTCTCCTCTCTGCACAGATACTTGTTTCCTTTGCTGAGATGTAGGTTGTTTGGCTGGGTCATTGTTGGTGAGCATACTTTCTGAATCCTCTTTTGCCCTCCCCTCCCACCATGTTTGACTCATAGCACCTATAAGAGGTCCACCTTGGTGTGGGTGGATCACGTTCCAGGCTAATTGGATCGTACCTCACTTTGTCCTAGTGAGAATGGCAAAGCATTGACTTATTCGCAAAATAATGTTTACCACTTAAAATATGAGTCCTTCTACTCACTAGGTAGAATCTTCTTGTAATGGAAACAGCCACAACGTTATGGTAAAGTCGCCTGAGCTTCCCATTATTAACATAGAAATTTTCACTTCAGAAACAGAGCTCAAATATTTTATTTCAAGGTAATTTGATTTGCTTTCCTTATGGGAGAAGGCACAGCTTGGTAAAGGGTTTGTGTTGGATTAAATCTTAGCTCTGTATTTTACTAGCTATGTGAACTCAGGCAAATTGCTTAAGTCTCCACGCAAGTACCCTCTCACATATAAAATAGGAATAGGAATAATAACAATAATAATAATAATAATAAATCACTTACCTCATCGTGTTGTTAAGGCTAAATTGGAGAACACATGAAAAGTTATTAAAATTGTGACTGGCTCCAAGTATTACTTAATACATATTAACTATAATTACTTAAATATATGAGAATTTTCATGTTTATTGAGCAAGAAAATTAATTCTGTGCACAGTAGTGAGGTAAGGAAATGAAGAACTTCTTTACCAGAAAGACCTCATGAAAGTGAGGTGGTGGTGTGGTTAAAATAGTAAACACTAACTATATGCCAGGCACTTTAATAAGTGTTGTGTGTATACTATCTCATTTTAACACTCTTTGAGGCAGAATTTATTATTCTAACCATTTGAGATGGAGAAACTGAATTTTCGTCAAACAGTTGCCCAAAGCTATGGAGGTAGAAAGCAGCAGGGCCTGGGTTAGAAGGTCTGACAGCCTGAATACAGTAGCCAAATCACTAGGCTGTGCAGCCTGTGCCTGGCTCTGTACCCACTGCATTCTCTTCCTCTCCAGCCTGGGAAGGGCAGTAAATAAGTCCTTTCCTCATTTTATTGTGCATCAGCGGGGAAAGGCTCTATCACAAACTGCGGTTGAGGTAGGAAAATAAACTTGGATTCAGCAAATTAACTTTCAGCATAGCTTTCAATGACTAGGGTCTCAGACTATTAAATTTGGAATTTCAGAAACATGCTCTAGCGAAGAACAGCTGCTGCTGGATCCCAATCCACAAAGCAACAGCAGTCGTAGCATCTGGACCAACAGCTACCAGAGCGCCATAGGTAAATAAGGTGAAAGTCCCCTCGCAATCTGACCCTTCTGAATCCTCCCCCCAAGCCTGCTGTGGGTGGCTCACAAGACAGGCACATGGTTTCCTGTGTGTGTGTGTGTGTGTGTTTTTTTAATGTATGTTCAGGCAGGAGGCTGTGACCTTTGCTTTCTATTGGTGGAATGGCTGCTAACATTGCCAGCTGGAAGTAAATGGAGATTTTAATTGAAATACATACAACTATCTACAAAGGGGGAGGGGGGGCAAACCAGAGAGTCTTTCTAAGTTATCTAATGAGCACCCAGTGTGGCTTACATGTCTACAAACGATCCTCCCATTAGCTCGTTTTGCAAACAAATATTCAAAAAGAAAAGCCTTCTGGTAAGGCTTGGTGTCCATGTAGCTTCTAAAACCAATACCAGCTCAATTAGCTAATGTAAAAGAAAAGCATAAGTCAGTCAGGTTGCTGTCCATTTTTGCTTCCTGAGGAAAGTGGAAAAGAAAATGATATTGCAAAACAAGAAGTAGTTCTTTTAAATATATGTAACAATGGTCACTCCATATGACCTAATGAGCAATTATGGATATAAATATGTATTTGTCTTATTAAAACGTTTTTTTCAAAGATAAATATTTCTCTTTATCCTTAATACTTTTAGAAATATGGTCTATTTTCTCAGACCTTCTTATTCCAGTGGAAGAAATTAATTACAGGTGTTTCCAAACTTACTATGGTTCAACTTAGGATTTTTCAATTTTACAATGGTGTAAAAGCGATACATAGTCAGTACAATCCTTACTCTTTTCCTGATCTTTTCCTGCATAGCAATAAGTGGCACTATACCTCCATCATGCTTGGCGGCATTCGTAAGGTAGCTACCCACCAAGCACGTGATCTCGAGGGTAAACAACAAATACTCTACAGTGTAATTAGATTGTTAGATGGTTTTGCCCAACTGTAGGCTAATGTAAGTGGTTTGAGCACATTTAACATAGAGTAGGCTAAGCAAGCTATGATGGTCAATAGGTTAGGTGTATTAAATGCATTTGTTACTTAGGATATTTTCAATTCATGATGGCTTAGTCAGTCCAGGAGCATCTGTAATAGCCTTGCTATTTAGTATCTTATCACCTAATAAAAATGAAGATCTTCATTTAATTTGAAATGCTGGCTACCTAGCAATATAGATTAGTCCACTTGTTGATATCTGTTTAGATGGCAAGAAAATTTTTGTGATGAAAAAATATCATTACCCATCATTGCTTAACCTGCCTTTGTAAAGGTTACCGGTGCTTTATTTTTTTCATTGTATCAATTATTTTAAAGAGTCATTGTATGTAAAGTTAAGATATTTGACAACAATGGTGCATTTCTTATTGCTGTTCAAATACATAAGAGATTTTAAAATGAAGCTAATGGACAATGAGGTCAGAGAACAAAGCCATACTTAGAGTTCTACATTAGCAAGAAGAAATACAATTGACCCTTCTACTTTGTTATCAAGGTAGCTTTGATTAAGCTCCACAAAAATCAAAATGCTATGCAATTGACCAAAATCCTCACAAGGAAGGAAAATAAATTGTTGATTTTTTTAAAAAAAAATCTATTCCTCAAGTTTGCCTAAAGCTGATGGCCCTTAAAATGGGTTTATTTGGTTTATTTGTGTTTTGTTGTTGTTTTCAGATGAGGAATGGGACAGAGCAGAACTGGAAGGCCCTTGATGAACAAACTTGGAAGATTGCCACACTCCCTAAATCAAGTTCTGGCATTTTCTGTGTATACTGTGTAGTGAAGGAACAGCATTAGTCATTGGCAAGAAATCCATTTAGGTGTGCAGGCAGTGCCCAGGTGATGTTTATTCTAAGGAATCTTAATGTCTCAGCCTATTGAAGAACTTGGCACAAATAAACTTGGTGGAATATTTACTACTGAGTTTATTAGTGAACCCAAGGATAAAGAAACACCACGAGCCACTCAGCATCCCATCTCTCAGTCACCACAGGCAGGAAGCCAGGAGCACACCATGCTCAGTTTATCACTACATCGCTAATAGCCTGAAGCAATGGCGATGTTAGCTGCCTTTAAAAAGTATACATTTTAGCCCTAGCTGGTCTGACTCAGTGGATAGAGTGCCAGCCTGTGGACTGAAGGGTCCTGGATTCGATTCCAGTCAAGGGCACATGCCAGGGTTGCTGGCTTGATCCCCAGTAGGGGGCCTACAGAAGGCAGCCAATCAATGATTCTTTCTCATCATTGATGTTTCCATCTCTTCTTCTCCCTTCCTCTATGAAATCAATAAAAATATATTTTAAAAAGTACACATCTTAAGTGAGGACTTAAGGTTGATGAAAAGAAACTATGAAAAATCAATAGCTATTTTATTAACACTGTATAAAAGTTCACTAAGTAAATATGCATATCTTTACATAATGCAGACTTCTTAACAGAGCTGCAGAAGCTCTGGAATTTTCAATGATGAATTTTCAACTCAGTTATGGTAACAGCCATCAAAGTTGTACTAACAAAATGTTTTAAAGTCTGGGGAATATTAGCCCCAGAAAATACCCTAACTCTACAGGGGCTTGATTCCACTTTATATTTTATATTCATTTTATATTTATAAACGATTAAGACTTAAGGGTTGTAAATTACTTCATTTTTCAGAATTTATTTGAATATACTTTCATAAGAAAGCATACATTGGTTATTACATTTTTATTCATTGTCCTCAGAGATCAGGGTTTTTTCCCCCAATGAGGCAAAAATTTAAAGTAACTTTAAATGCTTTAAAACTTTAAGTCAAATTATTCAAGTTTTCTACAATAAGCATTTACTACTTTAGAGTCAGAAAAATGTTATGTTATTAAGATGTTATTTGTTATTTTAGATGTTATTAAAAATAACATTTTAAAATGCTATTTATCATTCAAGCCAAAAATGAGAAGAAATTAAAAATGCATTTTCTAGCTAATAAAAAGTAAATATCTATTAAATCTTATAAACTAGAAAAATAAGAAAAAAGAAAATAATTTTGTAGTTCACAAATATGAAACATTCAAATAAAGTCTAATTTTCATCTGCAAAAGGTCAAATGAGTTATGGCTCTTGAGTATAGTTCACTGTCAAAATCAGAAGGAACAGAGAGAGACTTGCTTAATGTATAAAAGGCATTGTTTAATGATCAATAGGTGCTTGAAATCTAGCATACACAGTGGGGACCTTTATATTAGCAGACCATAAACTGATCTTAATATGGTAGAAGAAAGATTTTTAAATCTGTCATCTTTCCGTGCCTCAACTCCATGTCCTGATTACTGAGCTGTCAGCTCCACTTAACCAGTGACACTCAGGTGTATCCCAGAGTGCAGCCGAGAAGACTACCTACTTCAGAAATGACAAATACGTAAGCTAAATGAAGATTGTGGGGTCCCATCAAGAACAGAGAATCAAAATATACAGTATCTGAACCCAGGAAGGTGTGTGCTAACTGGTTTTCTAAGTGACCCCTGTGCATCTTAACCACTCTTTATTCATGTGAACACACACTTGTGCCGCGTGTGTGTGTGTGTGTGTGTGTGTGTGTGTGTGTGTGTGTGTGTTTGATATAGAGAACACACGCATCCTGTTTTTTGAAGTAGGGGCTTCTACTTGCACTCTCAATGAAGACCATCTTTGTTCTGAGAATTCAAAATTAGTTCCATTAAATCCACTGGAGCAAATGCTGCTGAAACCTAATATGGCTTCCAGGTTTATGGACCCTAAGAGTTAATAGATAACTAGAACTCAAAGCTTCCTATTTTCTCCTGTTGTATTTATTACCGGACCTTAAGTAATCCATCTGACTGGTCGGTGCCCTTGGATCTGTGCAAGTCGGTGCCATAGTCAGACAGCACTGCAGCAGAATTAAATATGCTCTCTATTAAGTGAGCTGTAGGAAGACAAAATAGAAATAGGAGACCTAATCCCAATAGTTAATGAGCTTAGACTTCAACAGAGAGGATGCAATAGATCATACTTTTTATCTATTAAGAATGCTATTAAAAGAACACTAAATAAGTGAAAATGATAAGGTGTCAACTACATAAGTCTTGAGGAGAAGGAGACAGCCTTGATCTGAGTTAATTCAGAAGGCTGAGAGAACTATAACCTATAATGACCACAGCACTATTCTTCTAAACGAAGAAAAATATGCCAGGAAATTTTTAAAAATAAAAGATATGTAGAAAAGCACAACTTCTTCCAAAATGGAAAGGCCTGAGAGGCCCAATTTCCTGTTATCTTACTTCCAAGTTTACTTTTCATTTTCGCAGTTGTTTGGATTCAATCATACCAGTAGGTAGGGAGGAAACAGTATGAAGATCGTGTACTGCTATATATAGTCATCCCAAGAATAATATTTGTCCATTTAACAAACCTTTAAAGCACAATAAATGGAAAGTTCTGAAATTTGTAATGAGGGATTTTTAAAATTGTCTGAGTTCGGTGAACCATGCAAGCTTATCAGCTGGTCACTGACCCTACCTCCACAAATGGGGTCAGGTTCTCCTCCAGTCTAATGGAATGCTTGGAAACAGATGGAACTAATTGCTCAGGCAACCTGTCTCTTCCTTTGGATTTGCCAAAATGTGAAACTCCAAGAGCTCATTTCCATGTTGTCATTCAACCAAAAGTCACTGGGCGACTATGGAGCGATGAAGACGTGTTATTTATAATGCATGTATACTATACGTTCGCATTTTCTTCTGAATCTTGCCAACATTTGTGTTTGAATGGTCTGACTTGGTGTCCATGTAGCTTCTAAATATGTTGAACATTTTGAACCACAACAGGGAGACCTATATATGAAGCCTCACTTCAAAGTCCTATCCATATTACTAAACCAGAGATGTCATTTCCAGCAAAGCAATAATAAAAATTTGAACAGAAGCAGACACTAAGCAGGCTTGATCCGAGTTAAATTTCTTATAAGTTGTGTTCATCTTTGCAACTTGAAAATGGTATGTGATTTACTCTTGTTGGGTACACAAAACATAAGCGTCGTTTAGCCTATGGACATTGCTCTCTGTCTAGAATGAATTAACTGTATGGAAATCTTCGATCCTGTATATGCTCAAGTCAGTTCTCTGTCTTTCAAAACTTTTTATTAGAAAATTTAAAAATCATAGACAAATGAAACTATAATAATAAACCCCATTGAAATTATCAACCAGCTTTGAGCATGATCACCTTTCTGCCCATCTTGCTCCTTCTATCTGCCCACCTCAGGGACTCCCTCAGCACAAAGGATGCCATTGAGATAAAGTTTCCCCAGAATTATTTTCTTTTGAATCTTGAGGAAGCATGCAAATGCTTTCCTTATGCTTTTACCATGTTGTGTTTTTTTGTTTGTTAGGAAAGGGAAATCTTATATTGTCTCAGTGGAGGAGGATGCCCAGATTTTATTCCAATTTTGTATTAGGAAGGAAGATCAAGATCTCTTGACACAACATCCCCACTTAAAGAGTGAGTGATTTTTGCTGCTTCCCACTGCCCATCACACCTAACTGGAGGTAACGGGTCTCACTACCTTGACACACACAATGCAATCAAACCAGTCTACACTGAGCTACTGTGTTCTCAGGTCTGAAGACAATAATGTTTCCACTGATCTCTAATTTAAACCACCATTAAATATGTTTCTTCATTTTCATTAAAATAAGAAAATCTGTTTTCTCTATTCAGTGGCAGATCAAATTAACTGAAATAAAAGTTTCCTGTAATTTACTCATACTTCCTCAAAGGATTAGTGAGCCACTGTCAGGGAACAGCTACTTGTCTGCTCATTAACATTCATGACCAAGAAACCTTCCTGTAAGGCTTGTTCCAGTGTCTGATAGAGCAATACTTAAAAGAAATTGTCTTGCCTGTGAAACAGCTTCTCAGCAAAGCCACCATGCAAGGGGATGGCGATAATAAGATGATAGCATTATAAGCACAAGGGAACATAATGTGCTTTAAGTTACTTTGAGGTGTGTGGTAAGATAGCAGTCTATCATTGAGGACATGAAGCTGCTGATCAGGCATGCGCATCCTTAGTTTTTGAAAGATCTCTGGAGAGAGAGAGAGAGAGAGAAAGAGAGAGGGGGGGGGGAGAGGGAGAGAGAGAGAGAGAGAGAGAACAAACCCCCTTGTACAAAGGAGTGAGTTCGTGTGCAATGCATTTAAAGAACACCCAACCATGGATCATATATTCCAAGATTGTGCAAATGCAAGGCATTTGTGGTGTATAAATCTGTTCACTAGTTCTGCCAAAGCCAACTCCCTGGTTAGTTGATTCTTATTTTTCAAAGGACTGTCCTTTGGGAGAATTGGCAGATTACTTTCCAATGCCAGCGAGACTGTTTCTCAATTTCTGAAACCCAAGTCAGCACATTCTGATTTGCAGAGGAGGGTCCTTCAGACAAAATGCATGTTGCTTCCTATAATGATTAACATTCTAACCCTTAGGAATTACAGTAAAACTTGTTATTCTGCACAATGATGAAGGGGAATAATAGCATAAAATGAAAATATCACATCTTATTCTTGAATCACATCATGGAAGTTGTGTGTGTGTTTATGTGTGTATTTGTCAGTGTGCTAGGATATGGGAGGTAGTAGTTGAACAGAGGTTTCATATCCAAGAAATACTTATTGATCTTGAGTTCCTAGAGAATCTATCCTCCCCCTCTGACCCCCAAAAAGCAAATATGGAACATAAACATTGCTTGGGAGGCTGTCAGCTGAGGACTATGGTAGATTAACATACAGAAACATTTACTTCTCCCTCCACCTGAACCTTGATGGGAGTCATATAGTCCTCCGTCCCACTGATGTTGGTAATGATCATGAAATTTATCCTGGCCAATAGAACTTGAAAAGTCTGTGTGCCAATTCTAGTTTAGGCTTTAAGAAACATCGTGCCTCCATACATATAACTTAGTCTCCAAACTGCACCACGAAATCATGCCCACGATACAGTACCACTTCCAAAAGAATAAGAGACCTCTGGAGCGGAACAGATCAAATCTATACTCGAGAACCGAGCCTCCGTGAACACAGCCCAAAACAGCCAAACTCTGGCCAATCCAAAGACCCATTAACAAAAAATAAATGCTTCTTGTTTATGCCCTGAACTTTTGCGGCTGTTTGTTCCAAAACAATGTCCGATTGATACAAAGCCAAGAAAGTGTCTAAAGAATGTTTACGAAATAGATAAATGCTAAATGTCAATAGAGTAATATTGTTTGGAAAAAGTCAATAGTAAATATGTTTACAAGTGCCATTGACTTTGTGAACATGCATACAAAATTGCTGGTACCCTTTGTCTCCTCCTGACACTTCTTTAACTATCATGATCTTAAGTTATTCTTTAAGGACTCTGTCCGTACCTCTTTCAAAGTCTCTAGCACCTCTAAATAAAACACTTGACTCCCTCTTTTCTGTTGCCATTTTCTGAGATAGTCAATTGCCTTCTGTGTTCGTTTTAAGCTTAGATCTCCCCAGTAAGGTAAACATTGTGATGGATTGTGACCGTATTTTTAACATTATTAGTCATTTCAAAATCTATTACAGACTTGGTTAAGTGCCTTCTATATGGTAGGTTATGAATAACTGTTTCCAAATTCAAATCACACACACACACACACACACACACACACCATTCATCCATCCACATGACAGGAAATATAGAAGATTCTATCACCATATGGAAAACTACTTAGGTTTTCAAATAAGTGTATTCTCTGAGAAAAGTAGACCATATTTTAAAGCTATCATTATATTATTGCTGTCTCTACAGTATATAGATGAAAAATGATATTTTAAAAGAAAATACAGCAGATTTGCAGTGTAAAAATATTATGGTGCTGTGTATAAATTATTTCCGCATTCAGTAAAATGAGAATTCTGAGGGTGTTACTGTAGAATAAGTTCTTCAGAAAGATGGAAATTACTGCTGAACTTTTTTTTTTATTTTGCTTTTAAAAATGTACTTGCTGCCAAAATCTCTGGACAAATGTATGTCATTAATATACATAAATAAAAACCAAGAAGGAGAGAATAATAATAAGACCAAGAAGAACACACTAAACAAACAAACAAAAACCCTCATATTGAGTTTCAAATGCAAATAAATTTCAGCTCAAATAAATCTGAGGAAAAAATAAATAAAATAAAATAACCTGTGAACTAAATTTTCCTGTCCCTGAATTATCCATATTCCATACATGTTCCTAAAGAATAGAAAGCAGATGCCTACATGAAGATAGAGTTTACTAGACTTTGGTACTTAAGGGGAATAAACAATATGCTTAAATTGATTCAATACAAATTTTTCACAAAACATTCATTTCCTTTTAACTTAGGACAACTTCCAATTGAATACCATTCTGCCTTCACCAAAAATATGGCTAGATTCTTTACCCATCAACATCACTATTGAATGGTTACAGAAATATCAGAGATTTTAGTAAGGGGAATAAACAATATGCTTAAATTTTTCACAAAACACTCATTTCCATTTAATTTAGGACAACTTCCAATTGAATACCATTCTGCCTTCACCAAAAATGTGGCTAGATTCTTTACCCATCAACATCACTATTGAATGGTTACAGAAATATCAGAGATTTTAGCCAATGTCCACACGAACCAAATAAAAACTTAGTGAGTATTTCAACCAAATATTGACTTCCTATCACATCACTATTTATAAGGCTGATGTAAGTCAGGAGTATTAGGTTACACTCTTGGTTTCATCATTTTGGTGGAAACTTGGCAAGTCATTTACCCTCTCTAAACTCCAGGTTCCTTGGAAGCTGGACTATATTTAGGTGGGTAATTATATTTTTTTAAGGATTAAAAAAATCTCCCACTTTTCTCTGAAAGACATTTCCACTTCCTCCCCACAATAACTTGGGGCAGGGCAGGCAGAGGGAGACAGAGAAATAGATGCTGCTTATCATAAAATCTCCACACATTCAGGGACTGGAAAGCACTCAAAAGGTGACAGTAGAGTGGTTAGGCTAGGTCTCAGGAGTGCTCAGTCCAGAAGGGAAGCCGACTCAGTCACTGATTGGCTGTGAGTCTTGAGAGTGCTGGTCACCCTGGCAAATAGGCAAACATCTACAAAGGGCGAGGTACAGGCCAGGTGTTGTCCATTATTACAATTACTACTATCAGAGTGTTCTCTTGTTCTCCATTTTCCTAGGACCCTAACAAATCAGCCACTGAAATGCATGACCACCATTGGGATTTAGACACAAATGCCACTTGGACAGGTCGGACAGTCACAAAACACAAAAAAAGCTAGGCAACTGAGAGGGTACACAAAGATGTCCCTTCCTTTTTTCTATATTTACATGATTTATTTGTTTTGTGTACTTCTGGCTGGGTGTTTGGCAGAGTGAGAAAGGTAAGAAATATAGGAGAAATTTTATGACCATCTGCCACTTGAACCAGGCTGGGTGCTCATCCCCACATTGAAAGTATCTCTATAATTCTGAGGGACCCTTTGCAGCTGTCAGACCCTGGCCAACATGGTGAGGGGCCTGCAGGGATACGTAATGCAAACCAGAGGTGGAAAGTTGGCCAGAGAAAGGAAAAAAAAACAACATACAAAAACTTGTGGTATAGGGAAAAGCACCAGTGTCAAGAATATATAAACCCTTATTTTATATACATTTATCATAACATTTCAATTCTATGTTTAAAAAGAAAAAATGCTACAGAGTGATAAGCAAATTCCTTGCAAAAGAATGAAAATTTCAGCAATTGAGAATATATGTTTTTTCAACTCATTGTCTTCAGATACAACCATATTTTCAATTTATTGCTTCTCAGCTATATATTTTAGACTAGTGGGTATATGGAGCAAAAGTTGGCCATTTGGGAATGTAGACAAAAATATATATTAATTCAGGTTTAGGTTCCAATCACCCAATGAATATTTATAAATGTACAGTGTTTTCTTATAAATATTACTAATGATGTTAATAGGAACTTGGAAAGAATATGACAACAAATAGAATGCTATGTTATATTAAAAATTTTGAATTTCAAAATTTAAAAGTCACCTCTGTCAAATAACAAAAGTTAATGGAATCAAAACATTCCCAGAATAATAAGGGAAACAACAACTGTAGACTAATTTTAACAGTGATTGAATCTGGCCTCTCCATATAGTTTGGACTGAATCACACGTACCAGATAGAATTTAAAATGTTATTGTAGTTAAGGAAAATAGGAAGGAAAGGGGTCCCCTCTTCATATAATATAGTCATCATTCATATTATTTAAAATAAAATAAAATATCTAGCCAATAAAGACATCCAAAATACAGATGACAAATCAGGATCTCTAGATTAAAGTGGGACCAGAGGCAGAAATGCAAAAGGCACACTTTGGATCAGGAGACCCCAGCAGAAATGCACAATGACTCACAGAATAGAAATGACTTATATGACCATCTTCTTATTCCTGTGAGGTGATCCTGCAAAGTCACCTTTCAGGAAAATAAAATTCAAAGCCCTTCAGAGCACCATTGGTTTTATCACTCAAGATAAGACTGGGAAGGTAACATTCCAAAACTGACCCTAGGTAGTTCTTCTGTGCTTACCAACTGATACTCATCAATAAACACCACGGGGATGTGTTAAGGGGGAAAAACAGCCAAGGGAAGAAATGGAAAGCTACCTAGGTGAAGTTCCTGAAAGGTGACTTAGGGCATCACTTTCTAGGGATAAGAAGGTAAGCCATACAATTGCATAACTGACCTCATGAAATTGACAAAAGAAAGGGCAAACATGATAATGGTGACTTTTTAATTGGCATGTTTCTATAAATGTTTTAAAGACTGAGCTCTACAGAAGCTGTGCTCACCAGGACACATTCAGATTTTTTTTGAAAGTCTGGCTGAAAGCTTCCTTGGGAAAAATCTTAATTTCTCTCCCATTTCAGTGGAATGTAACTGCAATGAAATGCACTGCTACTAAATAATTCATCACCCTCTATGTCAGATCTAATCTTATCAAAAGTCAATGTCCTGTCAAACAGATTGACTTAATACCCCTAAATACATTAACATAATTTAAAACACACCTGTAGAAAGAGAGAGAGGGAGGGATGGAGGAAAGAAGGGAGAATGGAGGAAGGGAAAAGGGAAGGAAGGAGATTTCTTTAGTAAAATGAATGAGATGTGGGATTAAATATTATAAATTCAAAGACATTAATATGAAAATACAAGAAGTATCTCACTCAGCCTTGTTGAATACCTTTACTCATTTACCAAAAAAAACAAACAAAAACAAAAAAAACTCTCCATAAAGCTACCTTACATCTA
>NW_005370787.1:3366088-3399102 GCF_000412655.1 Myotis brandtii
TCTTTATACACATATATTATGTATTGTGAATACTGCCCTGGAACTATTGCAACCTAATTTTAGAGTACAGTTTTATAAAAGCACTAGAGTTGTTTTCCAAGGGTAGAAATCAGCAGCAGCAGGTCCCTCCCACCTGCTTTCTGTCACAAAAGATAGAGTGTCTCAAGTGGCCTCCACCTGAACTGATACATTATAGTTCCTCAAACACAGAGCCCCTGCAGGGGCTCCTGAATGTCACTGGAGTGGTAATCTGTCAATCAAGGGTAACTCCCAAGTACTCCCTGGGTGCATTCAAGCGAACAAACATTCACAGTAACACTTCAAAACTAGGCATTATTTTCATATACATCTACATAATAAAGTCGAACACAGAGTGAGAGGCAGCAGAAGAATGTGAAGACGCTGAAAAATACTTGCAGGAAATACAAGTCCCATTCGCTTAGGTGGAAAATTTCACATCATCTTGAATACTGAAACCACTGCCGGGTGGACCTGCCTTTTAGAACTTGGAGGACTGATTTGAAAGAAATTGGTGCTGTTATACTCATTTAAAGCAGCAACGAAGCAGAACGTTTTACCTACTACAGAGGAAAACAAAAAGGAAAAAGAAAAGCTTTGGCAGGCCTCTTCTACACGGGCTCTGTTGTGCATTGACTGGAGAGCGGGAAGAAGATGAATGGCAGTTCTGTTGCCTTAGGCAACTTAATATGACTAAGAGCACCAAGGAAGGCTCACCAGGATTTGCAAGTCTGCTTTACAAGGAGTCATATAGTAAAGTACACTCATTTCTTAGAGCCCTAAGACTACACACCACTTAAGAATATTAACTTCATCCTTCTTAATTCAGTTTATAAAAATCAGACAGCTTTAAAATATTTTTCTGAGGCTCACACGAGAAAACTCAGTGCTGGAATTCTAGTTATAATTACGTTCACACGTTGCACTTTCTAATACAGACGGTTTATTGAACAAATAGAATTGAGAAGTGAAGTCAATTGCATATAATCAGGAAATCAATAGGGGACTTAAACCTTATGCAGAAAGCACTGCAACTGAAAAGGGAACCCTGGCTATGTTGTAGGGAGGAGGAACTCTAAAATAAAGGACACCATGTCATTGGCACTTCAAACACGCCTGTCTGTTTCAAAGTGTTGTATTTCAAAACATTTTGAATGGCATTCAATTCTTTTAAGGAAAAATGCCCCGATGAGAACTGAAGACAAGCTACAAAACCTGAATTAGAATCACTCTAATAATAAAACTTGAGCTTACGTCTTTCAGAAATCTCACAGGCAAACTGCAAATGCAAAACAGCTCTTTAAATCAGGTTTTTCCAAGCTATTACTATCTAAATTGTCAAGAAAGCACATGCTTTAAAAAAAAGCTATAAATATTTAAGAGGGAAAGAAAAGCTCCTACCTAAAAAAGGTTTTTCCCATAAGCCCAGGGTGTTTCTCATAGAAAAGCACAGGTAGGACAAAGTGAAAGTGGAGGCTGTTTGACCTACCATCGAACTTCTTGTGCCTGGACACGAAGGTAGTGCGCACGAAGTGACTAGTCTCTTCCACGAGGTTTTCAAACTCCAGTTTGCTCTGCTGGCTGAGCTTGTCCTCCATTTCTGTGGTGCAGCAGGTATATTCTTGAGGACAGATTCGTAAGTGCTCCCCTGCAAAGACAAGCTAAATGTCAGTATGAAACGATAAGGACTTAGGGGAATTCGCGTCTCTCATGTTGCCCTCAAATCCGGGGGTATTTGTCCCGTCAACCCCTCCAGCCATCCCCATGAACTTGATCTGCGCCTCTGTGTACTTAACATTGCAAACATTCTGGACTTTTGGTGAACCAGATGCTATGGTCTGAATGTCTGTGCCTCCTCCGCCCCCGACACACACACACACATACACACACACAACCACCACCACCCATAACTCATATGTATAAAACCCCAGTGGTTAGGTCATGAATGGAATTAGTGCCTTATGAAAGGGACCCCAAATAACTAATTAATCCATCCCTTCTTTCAGCAAAAAGGTGGCATTTGTGAACTAGGGAGTAGGTGGCAGTCATTAGACACTGAATCTGCCAGGGTCGTGACCTTGGAGTTCCCAGCCTCCAGAACAGGGAGAAATGACTGTGTGTTGTTGATAAGCCACCCAGTTGATGGTATTCCTGTGAGAGCAGCTGGATATTTAGTTCCTGTCCCTGTCATGTAAAGATCTCGGAAGACCAAGGCGATTTTCTGCTCTTATTTGAAATGTACCAAGTAACACCAAATGACAAGAGATGCAAGACAGTTATATGGGTGATTCTTTGGAAACCTCAAGTAAGGCAAAGACAATCAGTCCCATCACCATCGTCCCGGACAGCTAGGGCGAGAAAAGATGGGAATGGGCCCTGAGTTCTCCGTCTGCCTGTCCATCTGTCAGAATGCATCAGCTTTTTATTGGGTGAAAGTGAGTGTGTTTTTAATGGCAGGTCCCAGGTGCCACACATGCTCTCAGTTGACATTTCTTTGTCAGAGAGAAAATGTTCGCCTACAAGGAGGAAGGCACTGATGGGTTTAATTAACGGTGATAGTACTAGTATATAGAAATGTGAAGTAAAAGGTAATGAAAGTCTTGTATTCGATTCAACAGATTTATAGCTGGATATACCAGGCCGCTTGTTTTGACAATATTGCTTTCTTCAATGCTATTTGCAAGTAGGAGCCAAACCTTGGCTTCATGAAATTAAAATGGTCTGAAATGAAAATGTGAGTTTCCAGTTGGTGTAGCTTCTTTAGTGTCAAAAATGTTTAGCAGAAGCTGTGGAGGGAAGATGAAAAATCCACCCGACATCTTGCTAAGAAAACCAACACGTTGCTCCTGCAGATGAAGCCACTGTGGGTCATTTGAAAGCTGCATGCACTTGATGGGATCATTAAAAGTCATTTCTAATGTTTAACAATAGTTATATAATATTATGCCCTGTGACCCTGTCTGATGTACAGGGGGCTTCATGATTCCTCATGTAGTTCAAGGTTTTAGTACCTACTTAAAGCAACCCCAGAATTAAAAAAATTATCTCAGTGTGTATTAATGTTAGATCTCACATAATTCCTAGAAGAGGAGACCATAAAATATCATGTGTATATGTTTTAAATGGGAATGAAAATACTTGTACTTGAGAATGTTAAACATCAAATTCAAGATAACAGTTCCCTCCCAGGAGGAATTAAGATTCGAGAGACAAACTCAAATACTTGTATCTATAATCTTTTATTTCTTAAGTTGTTTGATGGATACAATGATGATTATTATAGTATTATGTTTAGTTTCTCTGTACATTTACAATATTTTGTAATACAAACCTCGAAATATGCCACTAAAATGAAGTAGCCACTACAGTTGTGGGAGAGAGGAGAGCAGAGGGTAGATATTAAAAAAGAAAAGCAAACTGTCCTTGGCATTCAGAATCCAGCCTTGCACTCACTGCTAGGTCACCACAGTCCACTAAATCTAAACAAACTCACAGAACACCAACCACAGACAAGATACTCTAAGGCCATAATAAAATGCAATAAAACAAGGCCACTTCAAAACTGTGTCTAAGCACAGACAAAAACAAGGTCCCCGTGCCATCTAAAAATGCCTCCTGTCCACGGCAAAATGAATGTTTGTTATGTCTTTACCATTTACAGATTGATCTTCACACGAGGCTCCCTCCTTGTTGATCAGATTTACTGAGATGCCTTATTATAGAACTGCTTCTGCTTTCCAACAGTACCCAGTGTAGTTTGAAGCCCTGCTTCTTTGAACCTTCCCCCAAATTACTCAGCCACAATCCAAATCCTGTAATAGATTCCTTTGAAGTCTCTCTTGTTGAGAAACCCATGGTCCTCCATGGTGCATTCTCGCTTGCTGCAGTGAGAGATAACCCAGATGGTTAACCTGCAGATGTGTTCCTGATAGGTTCTGATTTGAAAGTACTGGTTTGCCAAAATGGGGACAGATAGGACAACACAAATTTTGAAACAATGTCCCCAAGTGATTCGGATATTCTGATATACCCCATTGAGAAGCATAGTTCTAAAGTTTAAGGTACTGAGAATGGAATAAGTTATTAAAAGGAAATGGTTCACAATCCCTAATTTTCTTTATAAAGAGAGGAAGGGAGAGGGAGAGAGAAACATTTTAATGTGAGAAGAGAACATAGATTGGCTGCCTCCTGCATGCCCCCTACTGGGAATCGAGCCTGAAACCCAGGTATCAGGCTCCATACCTGGTACATGCCCTGACTGGGAATCTGACCAGCAACCTTTTGGTGCACAGGACAACACCCAACCAACTGAGCAACATCGGCCAGGGCTCACTAATTTTCTTTTTACAAATATGAAATCTAACCAATAAAGAAAAAAACCCTATTCAGACTGACTGGATATTTAGTATTAACCAGTTTGTAGTGTGTTCCCTTTTCTGACCTGCTTATAAACTGTTTTTGTAAATCCCCCTATACTATTTCTTATTTCCCCCTGTTCCATTTCCCACTCTGTATGTACAAATGAAATGTCTATTTCTCAAGATTTAGAACATCAGGCTGGATTCCACTTCTGGATCATTAAAATTGAGTTTACAACAAAATGCACAGGGGCATCTTGGTTTTTTTTAAAAAAATTGACCAAAAGAATATCAATATTTTATGACCCAAGGTATATTTTGATATTTGTGGAAGAAACCCTATGGATCAACAGTCATAAAATTAGGTTGGATACATAATCTGTAATTAGCCAAAGAAAATTGGTATTTGATGTTTTGATGAATAAAAACCTAAAGATAGTTACTTCTTAATGAGACAGCTTTAATCCAAAATTATTTCATTCGCGCGCGCGTGCGTGCGTGTGTGTGTGTGTGTGTGTGTGTGTGTGTGTGTGTGTAAAGTCATAGAGGTATATGTAAGAGGTTGCCTTACTAATTCAAAGCAGTTTTAGCCTTTTTATAGAACTGAAAGTGTCCCCAACAAGTCAATTTCTTTCTCCTCCTCTATATGGGTTCCTGGCAGAGAGAAAACTAGGGAGATGAAGAGACAGACATGGACAAGCTTGAAGACAGAAAGTGAAGGGATGGGTAGATCACTTGAATGTTGAAGAATCCTGCTATGGAAAGAGAAGATATTTCCTGCAACGCTCATCAGTATTCCCTAACACACAGGATTAGGACACATGAAACATGTGGCTGATTTTAGGCTGAGGCTTCCTTTCTTTTTCACCTATCCTATATAATAAAAGCCTAATATGCTAAGTTTCCAGTTGTCCAATCATCCATTCAACCAATCAAAGTGTAATATGCTAATGATATGCTAAGGCTGCTCAACTGCTCACTATGATGTGCACTGACCACCAGGGGGCAGATGCTCCAACTGGTAGGTTAGCTTGCTACTGGGGTCCAGCCGATGAGGACTGAGCTAGACAGGCCGGACATGCCCTGGAGCCCTCCCACGGTCCCTTCCCAGCTGGCCAACCTCCTGTGTCCCTCCCCAGCTCCGATCATGCAGATCGTGTATCAGTGGAGTCCCTCGGCCTGGCCTGCACCCTCTCGCAATCCAGGACCCCTCAGGGGATGTCAGAGAGCTAGTTCCGGCCTGATCCCACAGGCCAGACTGAGGGACCCTACTGGTGCATGAATTGGTACATTGGGCCTCTAGTTACTAGATAAGAAAGCTGTGGAAGACTTGAACTATTGAAGTGTAGTTCCTTTTCCCCCCTAACCTGAGGCCCCTGATACTTCCCCCCAAAAAACTGATGACTTTGAATGGCCAAAAGATTTAGGACAATTAGACATTTGTTCTGAGTGTGTTCTTATTTATTTTAGGGGGAGTCCTGTTTAAGAATTTTCCACCACTATTCCTTTCTCGGATTCCCTTAGGTTCTTTAGGTTTTCTATTATATAATTAGATACAACATTAACTCAAATGGAGTGCACTTAGACACCTCCTAGATCACTAATAATAAAGATAATAGTTGATTCCAGAAGATTAGAATGAAATACCATAAATGTAGATGTGGGATTGAAACTATAAGGATTGTACCTTTTACTCATCAGACATTTATTGATGACCCTCTATGTGCAAAGCATGATGATAGGTCATGTCCAGCAAGATGAGACAAAGAGGATCATGCAATCAGCTTAAACAGGTGCATGCTCTCTTAGGGTACCTGAAGCTTATGCCAGTGAATACCTGAGTCCCTGCATTTTTCAATACCCTCTTACTAGCTCTAAAATGAATAAGGGGAATAGTAGATGTGAAAGATAGGAACTGCACCAGGAAGTTAGAGAGTGAGCTGAAACTCAGGGACATATATTCAGATTGTAAATTGTCATCTGTTTTCCAAAAAACAAATGGGACTTTTCCTCCATCTATACACCCCCTTCACCAATGTGTCACTCTTTACAACATCTTTCTCCAAATGCATGCTAGATGTTCATTTTCACGCCAAGATGCTGAGGTGACAGCAGAAATGTGATTCTGCCATGTCACACTCCCTCTGAGGCTGGCCCTTGGTCTGAAGGCTGCCAGGAATAGGCTTCGTGAGTGGCATGGTGGGAAAGAGCAGGGGACAGGAGGGCCTCATTAACCAGAGAAGCCAGCCTCTGTGGGTCTGCAACAGCAGAGACTGCCCTTGGCAGTGACATGTGAGGGCCTCGGAATATACATTCCAAACAAACTAGCAGCACGGAAGTGTCCATCATGAGGCACATGTCATAGACTACAGCCAGCCAAACTCTTGGCTCTTACAGAGTTTTGGAGTGTGGAGGAAAGTTCCTGCCCTTGCACTTCCTAGAAGGTAGGTAGGAAACCAAAAACTAAAAAGTGAAAAGGAGATGGCAAGATCTCAAAAAAAAGTACATCCATTTCTGAACCTCCAAATTCCATCTGATTAGAATGCAATACTTATTTCAGACTTAGTCTGCTTCAGAGTGTATGGTCCTTGCCAGAGTTCTCTCATTCTTGGACTATTAAATTTCTCACAGTCAATTGGCTGCCTCAGGTACCAAGCTTGAATCGCCTCATCTCTTTGTATATTGTCTTAAATAATCATTCAGTTTGTTCACCTGGTACCTAGAAAGCAGACTGAAACAAATAATCTAAGGTAACAGGTTTAGAAAAGTAAAGTATTCTAGAATGAGTTAACTTTTACCTATAGTTTCTGATAGCCAAGATCATTTAAATTGTGGTCAATAGTCCTGGATTGTTTTTAGTTTCGTAAAGTTCCTCTGCAGGCTAACCAGGAGTGGCAGATCGAAGGAAAGCAGCATTTTGTAAATGTTATGTTCCAATTCATTTCTTTAAGTTCAAATTCCCAAACCCTCTAAAGCAGCACTTCTTCCAGATGTTTCCGTGTGAAGCTGTGTTAGGAATAATCTTTTCATATCTGTGAGGGTTGCTCTTCTCTGGTCATGTTGTTTACTACCATAGTTAGAAATGTTCAAACTCTCACATAAGTTTTAAGAAATTCAATGAATGTTCTACTTCAGTGTATCTTATCACTCTAATAACCTATATCAGTGTCATCCTTTGATGTTGTCAATTTCCTAATAAAGACTTTGAATACTAATTCTTTTAGTTAGAAAATGTTCACTCTGCATTTTACAAAAATAATTCCTTTGAAAGAACCAATAAGTTAAATGTTTCACTCTGTTCCAACAGTTGCATGAACAGGATTTCAAACATGCTTCTTAAATGGTAGAGATGCCACCTCCACAGCCCTTCTGGTCTTTATATTCCCTTGCCTATTTTTATTTCAAAGAAGCTGATAGTTAGGGGGTGGAGATGCGCAGAGAAGAAGGTGTGGTCAGGATTAATAAGGCATGAGGATTATGTGGGATAGGGAGTTGGCAGAAGACAAGGAGATCATAAGGCAAGTGGAGTGAGAAAGTTATCTTTCCTTTTTCTCACATCTAATCTGGCTCTAATAAAAAATTATTAAACTTGTAAAAACTGATCATTTTTTAAATGGAAGGGGTTATCCTTGTATTAAGATGAATATATCTTATTTAATCCATACAAGTAACATTTTGAGACACTTAATAACAGCAATGCCTTAAAAATGATTATCAGTAATTTGTATGTGCAGGTATACACACATATACACACATACATACACACAAGAATGCAGAGAATTTTCCCCAATATTTGTTTAAAGTAAAGAACAGAAGGATCTCAGAAGAAAATTTGAATTGCTACAATTTTTCTTCTTCTACATAAGAAACAGCCCCAAATATTTGTGATTAAATGTCATAGGAACAATACCAAATCTTAAGAACAATGTGATTCCATGATCTAAAGTATGCCACAAATTGGCCACTCAACTTATTAAAAAACTAGTGGCCAAGTGCACGAAATTCGTGCACGGAGGGGGGTGGTTCCCTCAGCCCAGCCTGCACCCTCTCCAATTGGGGACCCCTTAGGGGATGTCCGACTGCCAGTTTAGGCCCGATCCCATAGGATCTTTCAAAGAGGCAGTCGGACATCCCTCTCGCAATCTGGAACTGCTGGCTCCTAACTGCTCATCTGCCTGCCTGCCTGATTGCCCCTAACTGCCTCTGTCTGCTTTCCTGATTGTCCCCAACCCCTCTACCTGCCTGCCTGATCATCTCTAACATCTCTACCTGCCTGATCGCCCTAATTGCCTCTGCCTGCCTGCCTGATCACCCCTAACTGCCTTCTCCTGTCAGCCTGATCTCACCCCCAACTGCCCTTCCCTGCTGGCCTGATATCGCCCCCAACTGCCCTCCCTGGCAAGCCAGATCTTGCCTCCACTGCCCTCCCCTGTCAGCCTGGTTGCCCCCAACTGCCCTCCCCTGCTGGCCTGATCTCGCCCCCAACTGCCCTCCCCTTCCGGCCTGATCTCGCCCCCAACGGCCCTCCACTGCCGGCCTGGTTGCTCCCAACTGCCCTCCCCTGCTGGCCTGCTCTTCCCCCAACTGCCCTCCCCTGCAGGCCTGATCTCGCCCCCAATGGCCCTCCTCTGCTGACAAATTTGGTTCTGATTGGTCGGTTTCTATGACAGTCAGCGTCAAAAGCTCTGCCTCCTAGGCAGCCATTGGCTCCTCACAGCACCCAGATTTGGTTCTGATTGGTCGGTTCCTATGCCAGTCAGCATCTCTGGGCCTATCAACAGGGCCTGATCAGAAAGGCGGGGCTGATCAGCAGCCCCTGTGGAGAGAAATGGAGGCTTGGCTGCTGCCCAGACTGGGAAAGAGAGAGGCAAGTGCTGATCAAAAGCTGCCACAGAGGCAAAGGATAAGTCCCTGCTTCTCTCTTCAGGCCTCTCTCTGGCCCTGATTCGCAGCCCCCTCAGCAGTCAGTGCTGGGGCACTGCACCTGCAGTGAAAACAGTCAGCCCAGGGTTTTTATATATTAGGATTTTTAAGAATCAATGAAAAAACAATGTAAAACATCCACAATCTATATCATAAAGCTAACTGATAAATCTAGTCCTTATGACCCAGGGTTTTTATATATTAGGATTTTTAAGAATCAATGAAAAAACAATGTAAAACATCCACAATCTATATCATAAAGCTAACTGATAAATCTAGTAATGCAATTGATTATTCTACATCCATAAAAGGAAGAGTGCTTAGGAATAGTAAAATATTTTGCACCTAGGTAACGGCCAGAGGTAAGAAAGAAATTATTGTTATCCCTTGAGTTTTCCCAGCCTCTTCACCCCGTATCTTTGCCACTTGCTTGTTAAAGGTTTAATAGAGTCTGTAAACAGGATGAAAAGTGATCAAAGCCTGTCTGGTGCCATGTACTATACCCCAGAGGTACATTGAAATTGAACTGGGGGAAGATGGAGAGGGGAGAATTAATGGGCGTGCTTTTCCAAGAGATTTACCTACAGCTATTCTGATAAACTCAGCAATCTCGCAAGGAGACCATTCCTTTCCTAGTCTTTTGAGGATTATACTAACCAAGTGGTATGCCCAATATAAAATTTTCATATAAGAAGTAGTTCAATGATAATAAAATTGCATCAATATTCAGAATGTTAATATGTTGGTTCCTCAAGACAGTTCTCTGAGAATTGGGACCAGTAAAGAAATCTTGGTCTCATTATCTCTGTATTTCAAAATCAAACTGAAAGCTACACAAATACAGAAAGCTCTAGTTATAATCTATAGGAATCTGAGAAGATAAGCAAAACACCAAGGCAAGGACCTCTGCTTTCATCGTAATGTATACCTTCTACTTGCCCAAGACTTTTTGAGCACTTCCTAAATGTTAGCAACTGTGAAGTAGGTATTTGTATCATTTTTCATTTTACAAACTAAAAAACTGAATCTTAGAAAGGTTAACTTAATCTGTCTCCAAAGCTCATCCTTGTAACCACTATAAGTTGTGACAAGACTGACTGGAGCACTGTAACAAATGTATGGGAGGAGGAGTGTCAAGGGATATTTTAAATTATCAGGGGAAATTGCACATCTGTGGGAAACTGCACAAACTAATTGTTGGAGGTAGTTCAACATCAGATTCTGATACATTCCTTCCATTATATATCTTTGCAAAGCTGGGTTTTCCCCTAATTTCCATTTTACCAGTATCGTTTTACCATAGCCATCTTCTCATACCCCTGTTATTACCCCAAACCTAAATTATGAATACTAGCTTTGTTACCTTTGTGGGACTCAGTGCCTTAGCATAACTCATGACACATGGTTGGTTCTGTAATAAATATTGAATGGAATGCATCTGACTCTTTTTGCTTTCTCAATTATTCAAGAATCATTCAGTAGCACCCAAGCAATAGCTTAATTTTATGTTTGGTGCTAAGGGATAAAAACAGATTTTGTGCTTAAAGAAGCTCAGATTCCAGCATGGAAAGATGCATCTATGTGTTACGGTCCACCTTATAGATAAGCACACATACTACAAAAGGACATATTTCTAACCATCCATCCACTTCCCCAGACTCTAATAACTCTTACAGAAACAGCTCTTTGATTATAGCTTTGCCTACTTCATTTACAGGCAAGTAGCAGTAGTATTGCTTATCTTTTTAAATTTCAATGACAAGCAGGAACATCCAGAGAGTGGTTTCACCTATTTCTTTCACTTTGCCCTGGCTCAAGTATCTTTCAAATTCTAGGACCTTAAAATGCTTAGCAAGCATTTGACTTTAATAGAATAGAGTTTTTAGAGCTCACATGAATTAAGGATAAGTGTTTCTTGTGAAAGTTTTGCCACCATTGTATATATTATGTATGCATTGGGTTGCAATGAACAATTTTATTTCGTATAGTGTATTGTGGGCACAAAGTTTGGAAGCCAAATTTCAATATTATGTACAAGTGATGACAGAAAGGGCAAAGAGCCCACTTACTAATGCATAGTTGGAAACCATAAACAGCCAATGCTCCTTCAGGTAAGCTGGACTGCATTAAGGCATGTTTTTCTTCAATAATATTAAGATGTCTTCCCTGGAAGTTTATTTGAGATGTGTAATCTTTACAAGGCTCCCTAAACATTTTTATACAGGCTTATTTTTCACTTGTATTTCATCAATACATTGTTTTGGGACCCATAAGAAAGACTAATTGCTAACCAAGAAGAGAGGGATTTAAGCAGCATTCATAAGTTATGTTGTGAATTTCATGCCTGCTCACAATTCCTTTGCCAAAATCTTCATATTCAAATGTTCAAAGATGTCTATACTCCTATAGTCTGAATGGCATCTTTATGGGCATGCTTGGTTAGATCTAGTTAAGCTGTTCTGACACTGCTTGCCAATTCCAGGCAAACAGTAATTCACCAGTTCCCAGTGACCTTCTGCGAGTCATCTGAGCAGAGATGACTTACATCTTTCTCTTTCTGGGGCCCATATTGCATAAATCAAACAAATAGCCTCCTACAAATTCCCTCACAGATGATGATCAATTTCAAGTTTAATGCAGTTGTAATCCCACACCCATCTTTGCTTACTAAAAATTAGCCATTTTCACAACTGAATGCAATGATCCTGTGGTGATATACAATAAACTAATTTAAAAAGTGTTTGTTTTTGACCCTGATATAGCAGATCAGCATTCTTACTAAATTATATGACAGCTCACATGAGAATTTAGGATTTACTATCCAAAGCCCACTGGCTGTAAACTAGTTCAGACCAATTCAGTAAAGGGGCTGAGGCTGGGTGAGAGTGATTCAGAACTTAATCAACTTGAACTGCATGTAAGCCTTTGTGAAAAATTATTTTTCCTCTCCACATAATACTGCAGTTTTAGTAGGCATCTGTACAACCATAGTTACAACACTGATGGTTCATATGGAGTAAAGTAATAAAAAGCAAAGTGGACAGAAATGTTACAAGATCTATGGCACAGTCTATGAGTGTATATTTCTTTAATTGTCTGCCTCCATGACAATGAAACTCCATAATATCTAACCTTTCACAACTCATGGAGCCATTAATTTATAATAATTACTTTAATTCCCACTAATCACTTAAGATGGATGCCCATAGGTAAATATCACTCAGTCTCTATTTCACAGGTGAGTGATGGGAGGCCTATGAAAGGAAGATAGTCCTTTCCCCTTGGCATCGCTTTTGCAATTAATAAAGGGCAAGAGGTCTCTTTCTAGAATTTGTGTACGGGGACCTGGGTTTTAAGATGACACTACTTCAAATGCTATAATAAATTCTAGCATCCCTTCCAACCTGGGGCTTTAAAAAGTCAGTGTTCAGGTAACAGCAGCATAGTCAAGCATTTATCATTCAAAAATGCGTATAATTAAAGCTCAGTTATGGTTTCAAACCAAGAGGAGAGCAGAACCTCAGAAGAGAAAGGAATAAAATCTCCCCTGACATTAAAGCACATATCCTTATATATCTAAAGGAGAAATGAGGAGCCAAATTGAATTTTAAAAAATATACTGCATAAAGAAAATTTAAAAAATGCCTTGAGCCCTAGCCGGTTTGGCTCAGTGGATAAAGTGTTGGCCTGCAGACCAAAGGATCCTGGGTTCAATTCTGGTCAAGGGCATACACCTTGGCTGCAGGCTCCTTCCCAGCCCAGGCCCTGGCCCGGGCTCCTGCAGGAGGCATCCAAATGATGTGTTTCTCTCACATCGATGTTTCTCTCTGTCTTTCCCTCTCTCTTCCACTCTCCCTAAAAAACAATGGCAAAATATCCTTGGGCGAGGATTAACCAAAAGAAAAGAAAATGTCTTGACAAAGAACAAAATACTTTAAAGAAATACCTATTTCTAACTTAAAACAAATCTCAATAGGAATTAAAATAACAACAACAGCAACTATACTTGGGGACTCTAGGAACAATCACAACATTTTCTTATTTATAATCTCTTTCTTAGAGATATTTTTCCTAGACTTGCCTCAAAGGAGGTAGAATCCATAGCTACCTATATCCTTTAGTGAAGATGGAAACTACATGTAGCTTTGCTTTTACCCAGCATTAAAAATCCAAATATGTAAAATAACTGATTAAGTCACTATCGTTTAATCTAAGGAAATACTGCATTTATGAGTTTGGCTCTTGCAGAGTAAGATATTAATAGAAAAAGATCTCAAACCAGATCCTAGTTTTGATGAAAAGGCTAGAGTGGGATGACATTTGATCTTTGGGAGGCATATGTTGCTTCAGAAATTAAACTTCAGCCTATGTATATGCATTTCCACATGGTTATTTCTCATTGCAAATTACTTCCTCTGTGGTTAGACTTCCTATATTAAACTTTGCTGTACTGGGGGAAGAGAAAATATAAATAGATAATTAATAGTTCACATGAAAGCTAAAGATCCAACTTAGCTCAATTTATAATAAATGCATAACTTCTTTGATTTAAATTACTGAGTTTATCTTCTCAGGACTTCCGTCTAGTTCCTTGGGTAGTAAGTATTTGGGGAGTGCACTATTAATCCTTAAAAAATCCCCCAAATTTAAATAATTTCTTCTCCAAGAAACTTAAATGTATTACCTTGTAGAGGTTAATGTACATGTCCCACATAACTGCATTACTTTTGGTCTATGCATTTATTATAGCATTCATTTCAATACATCTGAGTTGTAGTTATTTATAGAGAAGGCTATACTTCCATTCATCTCTTGCCATTCTCTTTCTTAAGTTCTGTGCCAAACAGAACTATTGGCAGCAAAAACATATCATGCACAATTATACTTTGGACCTTGGCAATGCTATTCTCTCAACATAGAAAGCTATGTGCTTCTCTTTTTCACCTCGTCATCTCCCCTCCATTCCTCCTCATCTACCAGGTCTCAGCTTAAACACCACTTCTGAGACTCCCTTACCTGGAGTCTAGGTGAGGTGTTACTCTGCTTCTTAGTAACCTATTACCTCTGCATATGGCCCCGTGTTATACCTATGACTGTACTATAATGACCAGTCTATCCATCCATGTTCCTCGCAGAAGCACCAAATGCTTAAGAGATAGGACTGTTATTTCATCAATTATATCACTATTACACAGCTCAGTGCATGGCCCATAATGATACTCTATACATTTTGGTTTAGCAAATAAATAAAAATAAAGATGAATTGATGCAACAATGCAAGTAGTGGACTTTGCATTAAGAAGAATAGTAGTTTCACTCAAAAATAACTAATTTAAAAGAAACGTTGTTGATTCTTGGCTTATGCAGGAGACATAGCATATTCAGGAGAAGGCAGCAAAGCTGGTAAAAACACCAGTAACTCAGTCATAGAAATACAAAGTCGGTAGTGATTTTCAAACCAAATTGAAACTCAAACTAGCTTTTTAAAATAATTTGAGCTCCCACTTACATCCCTTTAAGGAATTATATTGGTAATATAACTAACACTTGAGCCATGGTTAAACCCGAGGCAAAAGAAGCAATCTTTGGACTACAGATGTTTGACCTGTATGTGCCATCACCATGATCACAAGAGTGACACATACAGATATAGAGGTGTGCTGGATGGGCATGGCAAGTGTTAGAAATGGCATAACTCTCAGTAATGAGATTGTGTGAAAAATGAACAAGTCTTGGTAAAAATCTCCAAATCAAACAAATACAATATTCTTTTGATTTACTCCATAGTAATATTCCTAGAAGAATTGGAGTATAATATTTTATGTTTACAGTAAAATGGAGTTAAGTTTCAGGCTTATTTTATTATAAACAATACGTTTTACCCACCAGAGAATCCAACATGATGTTTAAACATTATGTAGGATTCTGGACAAGTCTTCATTTTGGAATATCTGACTCATGGCAGGATATCTTAAATCCTTGGTAACTGACTACCTACCAGTTTCCAAGGCTAGAATATTATAGAAAAGATACCTGCCCTTGAAGAGAGTTGCACTAAACAAAGTTAAACTTTTTACCTCTAGGATTCTACAATATCATACCTAAGATATTTATGGAAAATATATGTGAGAGTAGAGAGTGAGCCATTGAACTGAAACCAATGGCTGGTGTGTGTGTGTGTATGAATGTGTGTGTGAATGTGTGTGTGTGTGTGTGTGTGTGTGTGTGTGTGTGTGTGTTTAGTCATTGTTTCACAGCACCTGCACAATCATCTATCCATTCTTCAGTCATGTATTGAATGCCTACTCTTACAAGGAGGTCCCTCTGGCACTTCCAAATAACTAACCAGCTTGAAATTTTCTGCAGAAAACCATCCTTGCACTCTCATTTGGAAATCCCATCGATTGACATCAAACTCATCCATCCTCCAAGGTGCCTTTCTATTGAATACTGTGAGGTAGGTGTGAAAAACAGGCCAAAAATTACTTCAGTTTTCCCTTTAAAGTGCCCAGGAAAGTCCAATCTTTCATAATGAGTACTAGTCCCAATTTCCTGGAGAAATGCTCAGAAGTATGTGAAACTGTACAAACCTACTAGAACAGCAGACCTTTTCCCAAACTCCTAGAAGCTCTATTTTGCTGACTCTTGGGTTCATTTCCTTTTCCAAACCCACGTTCTTAGACAATTGGATTTTGATAGCACATTTTGTGAGAAGAATCTTTAGCTACCTCTTGGGGAACATGTTCCTGACACTGTGCCCAATACACCGTGGAGAGCAAATGGTACGGCAAGGATTTGTCTCATCACCTCACTGTGTAGATGGCTATAATTTACAAGTTTGGAAGCACACATCCTCTTGGGATTCACAGTAAATTGTCCTTTATTCTTTCTCTAAATTAATTTTGTTTTTCATGATTACCCTGCCATAGGAGAGACTCATTGTATGTACAAGAAATAATGGAATCAAGCCAGGCTTGCAGCTTCCATAGGATTCATCCCTAAACAAACCCTGCTGGGAGACTATAGCTTAGTATGAGCCACCAACAAGATAGGAATTTTGCCATTAAGAAGGTTCTAAGCCATTTACAACAACAACAACAAAAATGAGCTTCAAATGCTCATTTCTAGCTCCTCTGAAGCAGGTCTTCTGCAGAATTAGCACCTTTTACAAAATTATTGTAACTAAAATTGCACCAGGACATGGTGAGGAACATGCACACACTCAGGGCTGGCCTGAGGAAGGGTGTCCTATCGCTTCATACTGTGGCAAAGACTTAAAGACACAGGGCTTTGGTGCTTGGAAAGTTGTAATGGCTTTGGCCCAACTACATTTCACAGAAGTCTACATGGAGCCAAGCTCATTGTGTCTTCCTGCTTCAAACATAATGGTCCCTTTCTCTAAAATAATCTGGGTGTAAAAGAAGTCTCCATGTTTAAAAGAGTGTCTCAGAAGTTAAGAATAATGACTTAAGTGACTTGAACAAAAGGTGTGCACAAGTAGGAGAAAGGCAAGCACGGATCTCAATCTCCATAATAAGGGGTAGACTATGTAAACTTGTCCAAGGCTATGGTCCCTGCAGACAGGTTGATATCAGGACTGAGGCAGTCAAAGGAATACTACACACAGTCTGTGCTTCTCACCCTGCAAGCTCCTCTCACTTAATCCTCAACCCACACTTCACAGTAGTTTTAATTGCACCTGTTTATTCCTCTGTAGAGGTGAAGCAACTTACTACCAATGCCCACCCCTTCTAGAAACTGCCTTCATTTAGCAAGCATACTATTTTTTTTCTTTGATTTCATGCTTATTTCTGGTGATTTGTAGTTAAGAGGGTGGGTGGAGATGCTGGGTCCAGGGAAGGGTAAAGCTGCCTGAAGTTACCCATTCGTGCTGTCCCTGGTTATTTCAATCCCTCCTTGCCTAAAAGAGTTGGGTATTTTTACCTTTAATTTTTACTAGATGAAGAAAGTGAGGCTTCAGCTCACATGACTCCTTGGTGGAGAGACCAGAATTAAAATAAAATTGGTTTGCACTCACATGTGTTCTCTGTCATCTGTGACTTCCCCTCTCTCTTCAACCAAGACTAATAGAAGGGCCTCTCTCTCTCTTCTGGGAACCCACACTGTTTTTGCCCAGATTGTCAAAGGCTTATTCCTTGAATAAGTCTGCATTCTGGCCTCTCCCTCCCAAATCCGGCAGTATACCTGGTCTCTGGGAACACGTGGATCAGAAAGTTTCACAAGTTCATCCTTATAAGAAGTAAAAAGGAACAAAGAAAGAATACTCAAGAAATGGAAAAGTTTTAGCATATCAGCATTAAGACTTTGGAATGAAGGTATGAGTTGGAATGCTTGTACTTCAACTTAGTAGCTATGTGACATGTAAAATTGGGCATGATAAAGTACCCACAATCACAGCATTGTAGAGAAGATGAAAAAGAATAGCATATAGGAAAGTACCTAACTTATAGTTGATACACACACACACACACACACACACACACACACTAGAGGCTCAGTGCACCAAATTCGCGCACTCAGGGGGTCCCTCAGCCCAGCCTGCACCCTCTCACAGTCTGGGAGCCCTCAGGGGATGTCTGACATCCTTAGTGCTGCAACTGAGGCTGGAGAGGCTCCCGCCACCACCGCTGTCCTCGCCAGCCTTGAGCCTGGCTTCTGGCTGAGCGGCACTCCCCCTGTGGGAGCGCACTGACCACCATCAGACAGCTCCTACGTTGAGTGTCAGTGATGTCATAGCAACTGGTCATTCCATCATTCGGTTGATTTGCATTTTAGCCTTATATTATACAGGATGCTTATGGAAACACACACATTCACTCTTTTCTTTTTGATAAAAATCCATAGAGGAATAGAAATATAATCTTTTCAACATCAAATACTTTGTCCCTTTCTCTTCCTTTAACCCTGATATTAAAAGAAACCACTGGAATGTTCCAAGTAGCCATCGGATGCAAACCTCCAGCTCCTCTTGTTCTAGGCTCCTACACAGGAGCTTCCGCCTTGTTCCACGCATGGCAAGCACAGACTTGCCTCAGATCTGCCACATTCAAATTTGATAGCCAGAAATGCCTCCAGACTTCAGCCTATTTGCAGAGGACAAAGAAAGGAAAGGAAAGGGGAGACTGAATTATCCACACCACCTACAACCACAGATTTTCTGATGATTTGTCCCGGAACATGCTCTTTCTGAAAGCCAGATCTCCTCATTTACCTAGGACCACCAGAACACAATAAAGACACCGTAAAACGCATATCCAAAATTCCTGACAGAAAGAAAATACTGTCAAAAAATTACATTTAAAAGAGGGTATAACCATGATTCCTACAAATGCAAGATAAACATTAGTCAAAGACCTTACTTAACTACTTTATTAATGGGAGAAGCAGTGAGATATTATAATTGGTTGAAAAGTAGATTTGAAGAACCACACATATGTAAAAATAATAAAAACTGGAGCCACTTTAAAATGGAGTCGAAGTGGCCTTCCTTATCTCTCCCAGAGGAACTGCCTTGCAGGCCTTACTCCTCGAAGATAAGAAATCAGGTATTATGACTAATCAAATGATGACTGCCAGACTGAAAATGAAAACACTGTTTAGGGTTACCTTCACTCTGTTAGCTTATCTGCACCAATAGAAATGCCTTTCTTCTACTGATGTCATTGTCCCCCTTCCTGTTCTCATACATACCCCTTGCCTTTGTCTCCTAAGCAGAACAGTACTTGGGTTTCTGCCTGAATCATTGCTTCCCAAATAGCTATTTCTTTAATTTCAAATAGATGCTTGTTGTCTCTTACTTCAGCCTTTTATTTTTAGATTAACACACATATTAACCAAAAAAAAAGTACTGAAATGATTACAAATAAATATATTTATTCCAGAAAGATGAGTAGCAGTAGGAATAAAGCTGAAAATCAATTGTACTTCCTTCCACAAGATAAAATTAATTTGTGTGTCTATGGACAGGAATCATTTGCATTGTTATCAATTATTTACAACATACAGAGTTGCAAAATAGCTTGAAGATAATGATCATAGAAGAGACCCTGAAGAATCAGATAACCCAGAGGGCCTGACTGCTTTTCCAGTGAAGACCCTCAGGAACCCTTCTGATTCACTTCAACATTTTTCACAACTTTTCCTCAAGTAGAAATTGAAATAAAACTAAGCAAGAAAGCGCAACACAATTGAGAATTATTTTTAAAGGAACATTAAGAGTAAAGATGACATAACTAAAATTTAGTCAGTCTTGGGAATATTGTACAGATTAATAAATTAAAAGGAAAGTTTATACCGAAAACCTAACTGTTGATAAAATAAACTGCACTTCCTGACTTCTGCCCATCTTTTGGAATTACTCCACCATTAACAACTGCCTGAAAACACATCCCCCTATATGTCATTATTATGTTTAACATGTAGCTGGCCAATGAGCTCAACATCACTGGAGAACTGACAGAGAAACTTATTAAATAATATGTGCCACCAATCACGCAATATAACCACATTTCCATGTATTATCTAAGTATTTGTCACAATTTATAACATTATTCAGGGGTGATTGTGCTGTGTTAAGAGCCACGGAGCCCATGGGACTCCCTGCAGAAGTTGTCAAAGTAGAAGTGAGAACTGTAAAAGCAATAGCTAACCATACCCCAACACCGTCCACTGGCATACATGGGCACCTGCCCACTTAGAGCAAATAAGTCCTGAAACATTAATGAGCCCAAAACACATCACTGCAGTAACACCCAACGGCAGTCTCATTTAAGGGACTGGAATTAGTGTATTGGGTAGATATACTAAGTAGACTTATCTATTAGCATCAAGACAATTCTACTTAGAATATACATTTTCACCTAAAAATTAAAAAAAAATTTTAAAAAATCTCCCTTAGACTTCTTTATTTCTCTTTGATAGAAAATGCAATAATATTCAAGTTTAGGACATAAAAGAGATTTAAATTCGTCAAACCTTTTCAGAAAGATGCTTTATAGGAGATTGTTTTCAGAGAGTTTTATTCAACAAAAAGATTTCCTTAAATTACCTGACACTTCAAGTCCTAATGAAACTATTTCTCAATTACAAACTATAATACATATATATGTAAACAGATACTCATGTTATATCCATTAAAAATCACAAAATTACTAAATTACTAAAATTCTGATATTTTAATGTACAATATAATGTAGATATTTCTTCATGTTACCTCCACATTATATGAATAAACTCTGATGTCCAGTTCATTAGTTCCTGGGCCAGAGGCAGACACGTGTGGGTCCCTGCCCCCCTGCGCTGCCCCATCTTACAATATGGCACTCTCCATGTCTGCATCCTTTGTCTCATCCACATAAATCACCTACTATGAAAGATGCTCCAAATTAATGACATGTTTTCTACTTCGTGTGTATATTACATTCATTCTACTCATTTGCAGAAAAGCACATGCTACTAAGAATTAAAACACAAAGAGCCTTTATATCTTAAGTCAATATTTTAAAATATTTTTCCCAATTTTTTCAAATATTTTTCATCCTCAAATTTTTTTTAAAAAAGCATATTTCAGCAAATTCACTTGTTGGAATACTCACTGATTTCTTCAAAGCAAGATGAGTACTTATTAAAATGTTACTCAACTGCACCTGTTCTTTTGATTCAAAAGAATTAATGGATTTTTTGAGAAAGTGACCTGTTAACAGGTCAATCTGTCATCGGTAAAGACTTTAAGGAATCTGTAACTCAGATGCTAACGGTAAAAAACAACCTAGGGCAGGAAGTACAATTTGTAGCCAACCAGTGCTTTTCAAATCAAGGGAGATGGACCATCTATCTGGATATGGAATTGGACAATGCCATAATTCTACACAGTCATAGTAATATATCAGCTGTGCTCTGCAAGTATTCTAAAAGCTGCAAGCCAAAACTTTTTATGGTTCTTGAAAATGAAAATTAGAGCCTTCCCAATTGGCCTGGTGTGTCTTAAGCATTCACTACAAAGCTTACATACTAAAGTTTGGTAAAAAGCTCTACAATGAATAAAGCCTGATACTTTCCATGTTAGAATAGGCAGGAAAATTAAGATGTCAGATATGTCTTGCAGAGGATGGTTACATTGTTTCATTACAAACTTCAATTTAATACATTTTCTCAGTTTCAGCTGATGACAAGATACATTTCAGTTTTAAACTCTACAGAAATGTGTTTTTTTAAAGTCTTTGAATGTTCACATGTTTTCTGTATTTCCCAAGAAATACTGAGTGACTCAGTGATATAATTTTTTTTCTTTTTCCTTTAATTACAGTCCAAATAAGTTGTGAAAGGGCCTCATCTGTTAGTTGTCTGTCTCACTAAGGAGCGGATGCCATCCCCTCTCAGAATCCATCAGAGGAGAATGCAATTAAACTAAAACATTGACTATAATATTTAGATGCACTTTGGTATATGCATCCTTTTAACTCCCATAATCATACCAGAGAAATAATCTACTTAAGTGCAAATTAAAGTATATCCATTTTATTTTTCCCTCCATCAACTAAGAGATCATTATGTAGAAAGTAATTTTGAGGTTGAAGATTAAAATTTTGTTTAGTGTTTATAGCTTGTCTTGGGCTACAATATATAATTTAAGCCCTTGTTATATTGATAATGTGTGGAAACTGCCCTACTTTTACAAGGGACTGCTGGAGGAGGGGGTGCGTGTGTAGAACACATGAATGTACATGTGTGCATATGTAAGGAATTATACAGAGAAACAGAAAATGTTCATTAAACTCATTACAGTTAAAATAGATCAAATCCAAAACTTACATAATTTATTTTACTTTTTTAATTGTGTCTTTATTGTTGAAAGTATTGCAGATGTCCTTTTTGTGTTTTGTATTTTTCCCATTGACCCCCACCACCCTGCACCTGCCCCTCCCAGGCCTTCACCACACTACCGTCTGTGTCTATGGGCTATCAACATATGCATGTAAATTCCCTGGTTAATCTCTCCCCACCCACCAGCACCCACCCCTGCCTTCCCTCTGAAATTCATCATTAAACTTACATAATTCAAATTGGAGAATAGTAGATAAGAATTACTTTTCTTTGTATATTTTTTAGGTAAAAGTCAGAAAACTTTACAAAAGGCCTGATAGTAATGATTTTAGGCGTTGTGGTCTTCTTCACAATTACTCAACTCTGCCATTATAACCTACATGAGTGTCATATGTAAACAAATGGGTGTTGCTATGTTCCAATAAAACTTTATGTACTAATACAGGGGGCAGGTTAGATTTGGCCCACTGGGTGTAATTTGCCAATCCCTGGTTAAAAATAGAAATCTGCTTATTTTAAAGCAATGCCCCATACTTCATTATCACTCAATATGATCCTTAATAATAAATATAATTTACATTACTACTCAGAAGGCAAAGTACTTTAACATCTTTTATCTTGTTTAAGTATCACAGTGACATACTGTGAGAAAGGCCCTATTATTATATTCCCCATTTGCAGATGAGGAAACTGAGGTTCACAGAAGCTTAACTTTAGCACCAGAGAGTCCACACCAAGTCCTAGCTCCTCTCTGGCAGCATTATTTTGCAGGCACTGTTAGGAAACTCAGTGCTTACTAAGATACTTGTTAGGAAATTTTCAATTGTACATATTTTAAATATTAGATTGTGACTTAGTCAGGCTACAAAGGCTTTCTTCTCAAGAAGCAAAGCTGAGGTGAGAGAAATGCCAAAGATGGTAGTGGGGTTTACCTGAAGGTGGCCAACAGTGGTGTCAACAATAGAATGGAAATATAGAGGAGGGGCAAGAAGAGATGACGTGATGGATTATCTGTGTTCTGGAGAAGGGACAGGCTTAGAGGTATAAGTTGGAAGTAGCCACATAAAGGGAATAAAGAAGCCCCGAAACCTCTAAGAAGCATACATAAAGTAATGATGGAAACTCTGTCTTGGGAAGTCTTCATAAAGGAAGTGGCATTTAACCACCACCATTTTCCCTCTCACAAGCATAACACTCAGGAATATATGGGTTCCCTGTCTTTGGACTCCCTTAAAAGAATCTTTGTTTCTCAGACAGAACTGAAAAAATTATTTTATAAATGAAAAGATATGACATTTAAAAACCTATGAATCTGCCACCTAGATGTAACAGACAAGATCTTATAGTTTTACCTCATATCTCTCAAAAGTTCTCCCACATACCCACACACACCCACACACACAATGGTCACTATGTGAGGTGATGGACATGGTAACTAGCTTGATTATGGTAATCATTTCACAATGTATACTAGTATGTATATCAAATCATCATATTGTACACCTTCCCTATATACAATTTGTATTTCTCAATTATAGCCTCCATGAATATTTATAAATATATAACCTGAATAAAGCAGGGGGAAAACAGTAAAATAAATGCATCCATCCCTCAACTGAATCCCTGAGTATCTGTGAAAACTAAAAGTAAAAAAGGACATCTACTAAAAATTAAAGTGCCCACTGCTTTTAAAGCATTAAATAGATTAAAATTGCTGATTTGTGTCTTTTTAAAAGATGAACCTTCCCTAACTTTGAGCCATTTTCATGCCACATTTTTATCGCTCTCTCCCACAAAAGTTATTTATTTATTCATCTGAGTTATCAAGAGCTCTTTTTAAAGTACAAGGACAGGTGAAAACCCACAATATGGTAGTTAGAACACATATATGACATGGTAATTTTTTAAAGTGAAATTCTGGGCTAATGTGTTAAACAATCCTTCTCCCTTCCTCTCTGTGAAAAATCAATAAAATATATTTTTTAAAAAAAAGTTAAAAGGGGCATCTACTAAAAATGAAAATGCCCACTGTTTTTAAAGCATTAAGTAGATTAAAATTGCTGATTTGTGTTTTTTTTAAAGATGAACCTTCCCTAACTTTGAGCCATTTTCATGCCACATTTTTATCACTCTCTCCAACGAAAGTTGTTGATTTACTCATCTGAGTTATCAAGAGCTCTTTTTCAAGTACAAGGACAGGTGAAAACCCACAATATGTTAGTAGAACACATATGACATGGTCATTTTTTAAAGTGAAATTCTGGGCTAATGTGTTAAACTATAAATAAATAAATAAATAAATAAATAAATAAATAAATAAATAAATAAATAAATAAAACAGCCACTAAAGTCTAGTTGGATTTAGTTTTTCTCCAAATTCCCCAAAGTAACCAATAAAGAACATAAAAATGAAGAGTACCAAATGTGAATGAATTAATTACAGCAAATGGAAAAGAATCTATTTCCAAACAAATGACTAATAAAGCCTCCAAAGAGTGATTCATATCATGCAAATTATAACCATGAACTTCAAAATTAAATCCCAAGCAATTACAACCTAAAAGAAATTAATTTTTCCAAATAGAGGACATGAAAACTTCACACATCTTATCAAGGTTCCTAAAAAGGAGAGTGAGCCTTGAAAACACATTGCCTTCAAAGTTCCATGGAAAGTAAATATCAAGCAGGGAATAACATTATCCTACATTTTATTCCACCAAAGACTATGCACAGACTTCTTTAGATACCCCATCATTCTTCTAAGGAAAGAAGAATTTTCTAGGATATAAGGTACAGTAGGAAAAGTGGTAGGTGATTTGCCCTGCCTTACTAAAGCTCATATTCCCTTTTAAAGCTTGATGACAGTAGTACATAATAACTCTCTCTGACTATACATGCAGCTAAACATAATGGCTGAGCTCAAAGTGCTAATCATTTAAAATCCACATCTTGTTTTGCAAGTGAGGAAGAGCTATGCATTGTCTGGTATAGCAGATTTATGTCAAAGTCCCTTGTATTGATGGGTGGCTTTGGTCCTTGATTGATCTCTTGATGGTAATGACCCTCCTTTACAATGAGATTGCCATACCTATCTATCCACTCCAAATATTGCAGGTGAATTTATAATTTAAACATTCAGAGGGCTCAGAGACAGCTAACTTACTAATTCGTCCATTCCATGTATCAGGTCCCTTTCCACCTGCTGTTCTTAGAGTGTAAGGAAATATAACGATGCAAAATAAATACCTATTTTTCTTCACTTTGGTGCAGGACAACATTTTTTTTTCTATCCTGAAAGCATGCTGCTTTTCTTAATGTTGTAACTAAATTTGTTCTTATTTCCCAGCACCAGTTCCTCCCTGTTGTTTCCTGGTTTTGTTCAGAAACCTTTTACAGTTGTTGACAGCCTATAACTGCCCCTAGGAAAATGTATTCAGGATGTTTCCAATTACCTGTGCTCCACTTCCTGGCCAAAGGCTCTGGGTAATTTGGCAGAACAAGAACCTCACTACCCTGGGCACTTCTCCCTGCGTATTCCAGAGTGTTTTGACTCCATGATCAGATATGATGAATAGATTGAGCTCACTGACTTCATTACTAGGGTCTTTGCTCTAGTATTTGATGTTAAGTGTAAGCCATGAGGATGCTAATGAAACATGAAAAAGTGGGTGTGATGCAGGAAAGCACACATCTGGAGAGGGTGGATAGCATGAGAGAGCTGTGAAGATTTCTCCTTTGATGTGAAGTCTTCAGTCTCCTCTCTGCAGTGCTGGGCTGGCCACTCTTCTAAAAGTCATAAGACTTTTAAGATTTCAAACTGGGTGCTGATGAATTTTTCACATGGCAAGCTTTGAGAGCAGCCGCATTCTGAAAGAGCTTTCGCCAATGTTGAAAGGAAGTAAAACTGTTTGGACAAATTTTGATGAAACCAGCTCAAAATATAGCCTTGGATTTATAGAGGAAATGACTTACTTGAGCCACTGAGTTATGTTATTCAATCTTTGCCTTCGTTTCTTTTATGGATGCTTCCAGCTTACAGTGATTTCTATGTAATTTTTCTATAGATATATCATCATGAGAGAATTCAAGTACTTATTTTGTGCTTTCCTAATAGTGAGTTTTACACTGTATTATATGTACGGTTGTTTGTGTGTCCATATCTTCTACTAGATACTCTAGGACAAGAGCATTTATTGCACATGATACCTGAACCTATTCCTAACTAACAGAGAGAAGGGTAGGTATGAACATATATTAAGTGTTTATTGCCTTGGAAATTCTGCTGGGTGATTTATGCACAATGAATCATTTATCCTCAGAAAACTACCTATAAGTGGTATCGCCCTCATTTGCAATTAAAGATATATGGGGCTCAAAAAGTTTAAATAATTTTCCCAAGTTTCTGAACCTAGTAATTCGTACAGCTAGATTCCCAACCCACCTCCAAAAATGTTGCTAGATATATGTTTATTAAATTTATTATAGACATAAATTTAAGCTTCTTTGGTAGCATGTGTTATTTCATGCAATTTTAAAAAGCTATAAAAAACTGTAACAGTCAGAATAAGCAATGTAATGTTCATATAAAAAATAGCCCCAAAAGCAAGCACACTAAGACTACATGTCCAACGTGGGGTTTGTAGGGGGCTCTGCCCCTTATAGCCACTCAAAAATTCAGGCTGACCATTTCCATTCTCAAGGCCAATGACACTCTGGCTCTTAAAACCCCCATTTGGAAGCAAGACACTTCATTTAAATTGACATTTCATTGAGAAATAACTCATATAACCCTACCCAACTTAAAAGAAAACAGTGAGATAAAATCCTACCATGCGCCCATAAAGAAGAGAATCAGTATACTTATGAGCAGCTCTCATGACCACTGCATATGCCTATCTGTGACATGAAATACACTGAAAAGCTAAACTGTACTCATTGTGCATTCACATTTCCTGCCTAGAAAGTTATTTGTATCAAGTAGCTGCTGGCCTCTTGTAGGCACTTGCCCTAAGATATTTAGAGTTTATTTATTCTTGGTCAATGAGGTTATGGAGTGGTTGTGGGCCTCATTTGCTTTGGGAGTATATTTTATAAAAGGGTGAAACAGACCTTGAGACTTTCAACAGCTAACCCTTTTCTGTATTCTGTAATTCAGTGCACTAAGTATCTCTAAACCCACAGAAAGTCTCTGGCTTTTGGCACACAGACCTCAGCTAGACCAATCCACTCAAAGAATCCAGGTCTCTGTGGTTACTATTTGAAAGATAAATGTGTCATCATTTCGCAAAGGACTCATTCCCTATTTTTGTCATGGGATTTCATGTCTCTAGTATTTGGCTAAGTCATCAGTGAGTTTGATTCTTAACGCATTGAAGGACTTTATTCTTAACTACAAAATATTAAGATTGCATGGAGTACAGGTTTAATCAGACAAGCTTAGCAACACACAAACCACACAACTGTGCTCTCTGAATGACTTTAGAGATGACAAAAGGGCAGGAGGAGCTATTGAATAATTACATAAGTCCCAAATCTGGGCTTTTATTTCAGAATCTCTCTGCTGCATTTTAATGAACAAAGCAAAGCAGAACATGATAAGATTCACTTTGTAAACACCGACATTTACTAATTACAAGCCACAAAGGAAAAACATGGAATCCCAGCATTATATGATGACAATTAATTTTCAAGGCAGAGAACACCAATGTGGTTTGGTTAGATTTATGTTGAACACATGCATTTTACAATCATACAATTGAAGGAAGGCATAAGGTGAAGAGAACACAAAAACTCAAAGGTAAATGTAATTGGTTTATAATCCCAGGGACATTTAGGGACTGGGGTTAGGTGGCAAGAATTCTATTGAGGAAAGTAGAATGTAGACTAAAAGCTCAGCTTCATTAGCAAAAAGGAGAATACTACACAAAGTGATAATCTTGCCCTTCTTAATTCCCAGTACAGTCTACATTGAGGAGAGAAGCGGGGACAAGAAAAGATTCACCATTACCCTAGGGAATCAAGTTCTTAATCTAGTCTAAAGCAATAGCTCCGTTTTCCCAAGGATAATAGCTAACAAAGTCAAGTCCTCCTGGCATCTGATGTAGGTCATCCATGAGCATCTAACCAAGCTAATTTACTCAAGTTAAGTGGACACTTTGTAGTATAATCGTTTTATAAATTTGATTTACAAATATCCTTAGAAAAGGTAGCTCACTGTCCTATAATATATGTGTAATATAACAGACACCTGCTTTTTCATGTATAGGAAATCCTTCCAGCATATTATTGTCTACCATCTGGATAATGCCAATTTTTTAAACAACCTACCATTTAGCTACAAATTTAACTTCCTCCTAAAATTGATCCACTTACGGTAACCACATAACCTCAGAAATAACTAGTATGTTCTTCCTTTTCCTAACCAAAATTACGCCAAAATAGATTTAAGGGAAAGGGGAAAAAAAGGCAGAGCTGAAAAGAAAAAAAAAAGCATGCAAAAGAATCCAGTGTGTTAACAAAAATATGCCTTAAAGTGTAAATTACTTTCTCATGAAAAAAATTCAATTTATGAGTCAACAGAAAAATCTGTGTGCTGGGCAATCTGAGAAGTCTGCATCCGCATCTGCACAGGCTCCTCAGAATCAGACAGGAACCCGTCCTAACTATTATGCAAAGCAAAAAGGGATAACAAAATAGGCAATTTCCTAGAGCAAATTAAAATGCAATCGCAGGCATTTCATGAATATTTGAGAGTTCTCTTTTTCTCAATGACAAGCACCTGCATGTCTTTAGCTACTTTTGCTGTTCAAAACACATTGAATAAATGGTGCTAAACCTTTACTCCAGAGGTGCCTGTGAAACACAACGAGGACACTCATATTGGAGGCAAGTTGCCTTGCTATTTCCACAGATATTTAGGGAGCAGCTTTGAGAATATAATAATATTTATGGGTAAGCACATACTCTCCCAGGACATTCTAATAACATCGATGGAAGGCATTATGTTTTACAATGGGCTGGCTCTCAGATCCTGTCATGAGTTAAATGAAGGCACATCCTTTCTTCTGTACTCAGTGGCAATTTGGGTCCAAAAAAACACACAAAATACCCAACAGATCAGTGTGTGGGTCCATGTTAACTACATTGTTATTTGGAGAGGCCAAGGTAACCAGTTCTCATCGTTTTAAAGCATAACTACAACATTCGGGAAGGGAATTCATTCCACACCTCTCTGCCACTTCTGCTGGGCTCTCTATATTGCATACTCTACATACACCACCTTCTCAGCACAGTCATCAAATCATGTCTTCCTCTCAAAAACCTTCAAAAGTATCCCATCTCTCAGCATAAAATCCAGGCTTTGTGACCCAGTGTGATTCAGCCTCTGCTTTCTCTCCGACTTCATCTTGTATTATGTGCCTCCCTCTCTAGATCCTTTGGCCACACCGGCCTCCTTGCCATTGCTTACCCATGCTCAGCATGCCTGGCCCACCTCGGGGACCTAACCTCCTATACTTCCTTTCCTGGAATGCTCTCCTCTCAGGTTCTGACTGAATGGCTTGCTCTCCATTTCTCTGTTTACTGCTCACATGTTTCCTAGCAGTGAGGTCTTCCTACGTCTAAATCACAAAGCATACATTCCCATTCCCAGCAATCCCTATTTCCCTGTCCTGTATTTTTCACAAGTGTACATATTACCAACTGACTTCATATTGTCCACCCTTGACTGTCCCTTCTAAAATCACACCTTCCATCACTTTTCCCTTTACACTGCTTATATTTCTTCATAGTATTTACCACCAGCTGACAATTCTATATGATTCAATGTGTTTAATTTCTTTCTCCCCCTGCTAGAATATGAGCCTTCAAATCCAGAAACTATATTCCTAGCTTGTTAAAACAGTGCCTGGCATAGAGCTGCTCAATTAATATTGGTGAAAGAATAAATTCTATATTTAAGTTTGCTGTCTTCTCTACTAAGTCTCTTAGACGTTTAACTTATAGAGGATTATTTTTAAATGAAGAATGGTAAGCAGAGTACTTGATAGAGAGAAACTATTTAATCAGTGGATTACTAAACAGAAAAACATTTCAAATCCTAACTCCACTAAAAAGGAAGATTTTACATAGTTTTAAAAGCATTCTATTTGCCAGAACAGAAAAAAAAAATCTTTTGAGAATATAAATTTAACTCATACTAGGAATATCTTATACTCTACTAGTCCTTGTCAATATTGGCTAACCAAAAAGAAAACAAAAGACAAACTATAACATAGATATATAATATCTATCACACTTAGGTATTTATTATTTACTAGAGGTCCAGTGCACGAAAATTTGTGCACTCAGGGGGAGGGGGAGTTTCCTCAGCCTGGCTGCACCCTCTCGCAGTCCGGGACCCCTTGGAGATGTCTGACTGATGGCTTAGGCCCACTCCCCAAGGGATCAGGCCTAAGCCGGCAGTCAGACATCCCTCAGGCAGCCTGGGAACCCTCGGGGGATGTTTTAACAGAGCCTAAGCTGTTAGTCAGACATCCTTAGCACTGCTGCGGAGGCGGGAGAAGCTCCCACCACCACTGCTGCACTGGCCAGCCATGAGCCATCTTCTGGCTGAGCGGCACTTCCCCTGTGGAAGCACCCTGACCACCAGGGGGCAGCTCCTGCATAGAGTGTCTGCCCCCTGGTGGTCAGTGCATGTCATAGAACTGGTTGTTCCTGGTAGTTCTGCCATTAGAGTCAATTTGCATATTAAAAAAGCAGTTAGTTGGCTTATAGAATCTTTTAATAGCTACTTTAAAATGGTGTCCATAATAATATCAAGTATCTGGCTGGATTTGGGGAAATGAGGAGTTGGTTTGTATCTTATTTGGTTAAAGGACAGGAAGATTTGATGTATCCTATCTAAGCTCTGATGTGTGACAAGAAAAAGTAAAGAAACTGTCATCAAATTAAGAAACAATCAACGGAGAGAAAGGGGAAAGTGAAGTAGACGCCAGCCTAAGCCTGACCCCTCAGGTGTGAAATAGAAAGTCTGAGTGATGTGGTCAAGGCTTCCCGGTGGAATGGCAGAGCTGCTCTTAGAATCCCTGTTTCCACCTTCTCACTTTGCTCTCTGTCCTTCTCTGGGTGCTTCACACAGAGGGATGTAAACTGACCAGGCCTGAACACACTGTAGGTAAAAATACATTCTTTATGGTATGAATGAAGAGAACGTTAGAGCCAGTGTACTGAAAAGAAACCACCATGCTTATAAAATGGGCTACAGAACCATTAATTGTCTACATAGAGCCTCAATTTTAAAACCTCTAGGGTACCATTTCAAAAATCAAAGCTTATAAGATGCACTGGTGGCCTGGGAGAGTTGTTATTATGGCCTCCAGAAATGCCTAACCTTCCATAGGGAAGGAGAGAGTGCACATGGAGAAGCGGCCTCAGATAGAATAGTCACCTTTTACCTCTTTCTTGCCTCTGGACATGCCAGTTTTGTGATGCTTTAAGTAACCTCCTAATTGCTACCTGTTTAGCATACTCTTAGTTTCTCCTACAGAAACAAAGCAAGGGCAATATTTCTTCCCAAAAGAAAACAAATTATTTCTTACTGGCTAGCTGAAAGTTTTTAAAACAAGCTATAAACTACACACTTAACAAATTTTACAAATCCTCAAAATGAATGAACTCATTTTACAGCACATTCTGTAGGCTTTACTGAGAGTTCCTAACCTTTGCCTAACCCCATTAGATCTCTCCAGGCCCTGGAGTGGGCTATGGGACATGTAAATAAGCAAGTGCACCAAATCATAGCCAATAAATAGGTTTCTCCCCTCTGAAGAAACAGATTATTGCAAAGCTTACTGGCCACAGGAAGTAAACTAGATAATAATAGCTGTATCCAGTAAGGACAAAAAAAAAAGAAAGAAAGAAAAGAAAAGAAAAACAAGATAAAGGAGAATAACCATGTGGCCCAAATCTCAGTAATAGAAATAATGAAGCTATTTTATAATGGAAATACAGTGGGTTTTTATTAGCTGCAGGGTGTTGTTGTTGTTGCTTGCAAATTTGCCAAATGGCCTAAATTTATTTGCAATGTCAAAGTCAAGTCAATACATGCGTCACTTTGAGACATTCACAGACTTGCAAGAGCAGCAAAAACATTTGAGTCACCTGACACATACATTCCCAGCCTTGTTCAGGTCTCATATTGAAAGAAGTGTCCTTTTAGTGTTCTAGTTAGTGCCACTGTTTGTTTTTCATATTTTTAAGTTTTTGGTTGGTGATCTGGCTTTTTAACATGGCCCTCCGTTGTAGTGCCGAAGTGCTGTTGTCTGGTGTCCCTTAGTGCAAGAAGGCGTGCACTATTGAGAAAATATTGTTAGGTAAGCTTCCTTCATGGTGCTGTTAGCCATGGGAAGATCAGTATTAATGAGCCATATAGACATATGGTATCTTTAAACAGAAACACACATAAAACAAGGTTATGTATTATTGGTTGATGAAAATATTGAGAGAAGAGACTCACAGGAACCTAACCCTGCATTTCCTCAAGGAGCAGTGATTCAGTATTCACTAATTCAGTGTGTACAACTACTTTATAGAATATAACTACAGCAAATAAGGAGACTGAATCAAGACCAAAGGATTCTTTTAGGCCACAGCTTATATGAAACTAGAGGCCTGGTACACAAAAATTTGTGCACTCAGGGGGCGGGGGAGGATTAGTCCCCCAGCCCGGCCTGTGCCCTCTCGCAGTCTGGGACCCCTCGGGAGATAACGACCTGCTGGCTTAGGCCTGCTCCCGGGTGGCAGAGGGCAGGCCCAATTCCTAAGTGCAGCCCCTGGTCAGGCTCAGAGCAGGGCCGATTGGGGAGTTGGGGC
>NW_005370787.1:3400695-3433414 GCF_000412655.1 Myotis brandtii
CTGGCTGCCGGCTGCCATCTTGGCTGACAGTTAATTTGCATATACTCACTGATTAGCCAATGAAAAGGGTAGCGGTCGTACGCCAATTACCATGTTTCTCTTTTATTAGTGTAGATAGTCGCTAGTATGCTACTGTATTAAAGGTATCACTATAATATTGTTATAATTATATTACTTCTCTTCTTAATAAAATCTTAATTCCAGCTCAACTACCTTTGAATTCCTTTCATATCCATTTCCATAAAATGTGTCAGGCTATAGGATCATCACTAATGACACATTGGTGAATAACATCACATTTTCAACCCCAAGAAAGTTATAATCCAGATAGGGAAAACAGAAAAATTATTAAGTATTATTTTTTACAATTAAGTGTCATAATGTTATGGCAGGGATATAGAGAATTCAACAAATCACACAGAAGGGGGAGAAGGGACTGGGGGAATGTAGTTTTTTAAAAAAGTCTTCCTGTAAAAAGTTACCTTTAACATTTTTTGATGTGGAAGTAGAAAAAGAGGAAAAGTCAATAGGCATTTCATACAAAGGTGGTACCTACACAAAGGCAGGGAACAAGAAAATAAAAAATGAGTTTGGAGTCTTACAAGAACTTCACAATGGTTGTAAAAGAGTTTTAAAATAATGAGGAAGAAGGAGCCTTAAAATCCACTTGGCACGAGCATTGTCTGTGTCAGTCCTTCCATTTGCATAGTAAAAAAGAAATGAATTAAGTGAAATAAGATGAGAGGGGGGGATTCGTTAAATTATGTGCTCCATTAATATTCTCTAGTTTAATGACATTGGCAACTTCTAAAGATCCAGAACTTCCAACAGGACATGTTGCACTTAGAGTAAAAGGAACTTGGTGAGGGGACTGTAAGAAGGGTGCTGGCAGGGGTGCTGCAATGGGCCACTGCCCTGGGATTAGCCTGAGGATTCTAGATTCCCAAGGCATGAGGATGGTTCCAGAAATGCTCATCTAAAATTAACATCATTGACTTCAAAAATGACTCAGACCTGACTCTGAATATGAAATGGTGTTTTGCTGCTCTCAGGAAACTTTCAAACTGGTGATCCAACTGTTTCTCTCAACTGCACTGTTCATAATAATAGGACCACAGTCTGTGTAACAAAACAATCTGAAGTAAAAAAATGTTGTGATTTTATACAGTATATATTACCTGCAAAAATCTTGAGGAGGAGAGTTGAGATGCATTTTATTGGTTCATTGATACTATTCAGGTTCATCACATCTATACCATATCCAAGTACAACCAATCTGCTGGGCCAGCCAGGCAAGAAAGCTATTCTGATAAGTAAAGTGTCTAAGTTATAGGAAAGTAATAATATCCAATTGCACCATATACTAAGCATAGGGTAGAAAAGATTTGATGCTGTAAAATTCAACTAAACATAGTTTGGAATTTCTTCTGGCTCTCCTTCATGATTATTCATTTGGCCCTTTCAAAATTGAGCATCTCCTTTGTGTTATCATTTCTATAAAACACAGTAATATTTTTTTTTTATTGCACACATGTGTAGAGGGGCTAGTAAAAGTGAATCCGGGTCTACTTTGAGATAGTCATACAGTTAAAATAGATCTGAAATCTTAAGGACTAAAATTAAAATACTGTGTTGGTTCAGTTTGTACACGGTCCGCCCATTAGTTGCTCATCTGGAAAACAGCTATAGTAACTGATTGGTTTGTTACCGTTTTTACATTACTTCGAAGAAATTAAATAAAAAGCTATCAGCCTCAAAATGAAAGTGGTGGTTATGAAGCAAATGCCTGGCAAAATTTACACTGGGCAATGTTCCAAGGGACAAATTACAGGAGCTACTCATGATCACAGATATGACCACAAATGCAGTGTCTGAATATCTGAAGAATAATTGAGGTAAGGTAGTCAGTCCCCTCTTATCCATGGGAAAACACTCCAAGACCCCCAGCGGATTCTCCAAACTGTAGATTGCACCAACCCCTAGAGGTACTTTGATTTTTCTTAGAGACACATTCCTACAAAGTTTAATTTATAAATTAGGCTCAGTAAGAGATTAACAATAACAACTAATAATACAATAGAACAGAATCATAACTATACTACGATAAAAATTATGTAAATGCGGTCTCTCTCTTTAAAAATATTGCACTGTACTCACATTCTCACTTTCTGGTTTCTCTTTGGCTTACCTAAACTACTAACATCACTACTCTTGCACGTTGGGGCCATTATTAAATAAAATAAGGCTCACTTGAACACAAGCACTGTGATACCTTGACAGTCGATCTGTTAACCAAGAAGGTGACTAAGTGACTAAAAGCCAGGAGTGTCTACAGTGTGGAGACGTTGGACAAAAGGGTGATTCATGTTCTGGGCTGGACAGAGTGGGACTCTCAAGATTCCATCACACTGCTCAAGAAGAAGTGCCATTTAAAACCAACGAATTGTTTATTTCTGGAATTTCCGTTTAATATTTTGCGATGAAGGTTCACTAGTGATAACTGAAACCATGGAAAGTGAAAGCACAGATATGGGGGAACCACTGTAGGAGCAAGCTAACTCCAAAAACAGAGCAATTATAAAACACAGAGAAAACATATTTATTTCAAAAATCAACTGGTTGTTTAAGAATCATTGAATATCACATTAGCACATATTTTTAAAATGATGTACTACTTCACACCTACTCAATGAACTTAATGAATAACAAGGAGATCTGAAATTCTTATTGCTTGAATAATTATTATTACAAAAAAGATTCTTATTAATTGAAGCTAATAATGAGAGCAAAATACCTCTTAATCATTTTAATACAGGATTAAGAACTATTTTGGAAGTCACTAAGTCGTCTGCTTTGGGCAGATGCATATATTTTCAGTAGCTCTTCCTTTGGAACTAACATCCTGCTTTTATAATAGGAACAAAATGACAAAAGGCCACAAATATGACTCTACCTTAAGGATAAACTCAAAGATTAAATACATGCATTTGCAAATTACTAACTTAACAGAGGCAAGTGTACTACTGACACTAGAAATTCTTTGCGGTATAAGGATTAAATTTTTAATAATATTACATCAATAATTAAAAAGATCCTCTATTTTTATGTATTGTGTACACAGCAAGAGCAAAATATTAAGATTATATGATTCTTAACTTCTAGTTACTTTATTATCAGGATAAATATTCTAAATTTTTAATTTTCATTTAAAATTTAGAAGAAATTTTGGGATGAATAGATTAACAAATTCCTCAGGAACATAGTAGAGGATAACTAGATTATAGCTGTAAAACACTCTATTGTATCTTACAATAAAAGCTGCTCAAGTCCATCGTGATTTTCACTATGGACATGCTTTTAAGTAATCCATTTTTATACCAGTTATTATTTTTTTAATATATTTTATTGATTTTTTTACAGAGAGGAAGGGAGAGGGATAGAGAGAAACACTGATCAGCTGCCTCCTGCACACCCCCTACTGGGGATGTGCCCGCAACCAAGGTACATGCCCTTGACCAAGGTACATGCCCTTGATCGGAATCGAACCTGGGACCTTTCAGTCCACAGGCCGATGCTCTATCCACTGAGCCAAACCGGTTAGGGCTATGTCAGTTATTTTATGTAATAGTCTACACTTGACAACCAAACAAGGATCATAACATTTTTTGTTCTAAAGAAAGAACTTGTATGTAGATTCTCCATCCAAAAGAGCAAAATAGAAAGTGAATAAGTCTAGCAAGAGCCATTATTTGTAATCACAACTAGAAAAGGGGTTTCATTATCTGTTTGGGGGATTTTGTAGGGAGAACAAAGAGGGAATAAAGCATTACGCAGAAAAAGAAGATGATAAAATATAACTCAAGCTAAAAAATAGTGAAAGCCTCAGACAATTTTAGAATACCTTCTATTTGAAAATATTTTTACCTAAGACTCATTTTTTCTATATGTGCTATCCTCCCTTTCTCATTATTACCTGCATATTTGCATGAAAACAGACTCAATTTTTCAATATTTATCTAGTTCCTGGGGCTTAGTCTCTACCTGAACTCTTAATCCTCCCTTTGTGACATAAATCCAGTCCTGTGGAAATCATTCCAGTGCCACTAACAGAGGATTATAGCTTCATGTGGGCAATAGGCAGCCAGAATAGCAGATGAATACTTAGCAACCCAAAGTCTATAGCAGAAAGTACTGTGAAAAGATATCACAGAATGGTGAAGTCACAGCTGTAATAGAATAACAGTAATACTATTGTTAGCACATTTTAAGGCTGATATTCAACATGATTTCTTTATTAATTTTTCCTTAAACTAAAGTTGGTGGTTAACATCAAATTACCACTAAGATATGTATAGGCATATACATATCATAATTATTACAAGGATACCAAGTGTGGTAAATGACACTGTTTTGAGTATTCCCTGGCATGGGTAAGAATTCAAACTCTCTCACAAGCTATGAGATCTTGAACCAATGAAAACAACAGCATTCATTTTATAGGACTGTTGAGTCAAAATGAGGCTGCAATTCCATAACATGTGTTAAGTACCCAGCTCTTGGCCCAAAATATAGTGAGGATTCTAATCTGGAAGTATGATCATTTATGGAACACAGAAATGATCTATCATCTTATCCAGGAAACTGCCCATTCTTCCAAAGGTATTCTTGTTAAATTGTCTTCATCTGTTAATTTAGGCATCAAAGCAGTTCTTCATTATCCATGGATTCCATAATGTGAATTTGTCACTTTGCTAAAATATATTTGTAATCCCAATACCAATACACATAATACTCTCATGGTCATATGTGAACATGGAGAAAGGGTTGACAAATTTGTCACCTGCTGCCCATCTTCCTAACTGAAATCAAACAAGGCAACACTCACACTATAAATAAGGGTTCTTTGGCTATATATTTAGTGTCATATTTTTTTCAACTTTGCTTTCTTGTTGGTCATTTCACTGTATAAAAGGTAGTTCCTAAGTGCTGTCTAGTGGCCCCAAGCACAAGAAGGCTGTGATGTGCTTTATGGAGAAAATATGTGTTAGGTAAGTTTCATTGAGGCATGAGTTACAGTGTTGTCCATGTCAGTGATAATGAATCAACAATAGGGTACATCATGAAAAGGGAGAGCAAATTCTCAGATCTGTATGTGAGGTTGGTTTAGAAAGTGCTAAAGTAACACCAATAGTGGCTAAATCTGTGGATTCCTGAGATCACAACTGATTTAAAAAGTGTAAGTAACAGCTGTGTGGTGTGAGAACATTTGAAAAGCCAAAAAAAAATATATGGCCATGTTTCTGAAGGTCAAAAAAATGTTAAATCCATATTGACTAGTGTATAAGGAAATACTATATGTAATTAATTAAGGAAACTTTAGAGAGAAATACACATAAAATAAGGTTATTTACTGAACAGCTGATAAAAATGTTGTCACCAGAGGCTCACAGGAACCCAACTTTCTATTTCCCTTAGGAACAATCAGTGGTTCAGTATTCACTAACTTAGTGTTTGTGGTGACTTTATTCAACAAAAGTACCACATATAATGAGAAGTGACTATATGTAAAATCTATAAGCCATGCACAATTCAATTCTCTACTACAGGAATACCTCAGACATTATGGGTGGGGTTCTTAACCAAGACAATAAAGCAAATATTGCAGTAAAAAGAGTCAGAATTTTTTAAAATTTCCCAGTGCATGTAAATGTTATGTAGTCTAGTAAGTGTTCAATAACATTGTGTATGTAAAAAACTATGCACAGCCCTGACCGGTTTGGCTCAGTGGATAAAGCGTCGGCCTGTGGACTGAAGGGTCCGGGTTCGATTCCGGTCAGGGGCATGTACCTTGGTTGCGGACACATCCCCAGTGGGGGGTGTGCAGGAGGCAGCTGATCGATGTTTCTCTCTCATCAATGTTTCTAACTCTCAGTCCCTCTCCCTTTCTCTCTGTAAAAAATCAATAAAATATAAAAAAATAAAATAAAAAAAGATAACCCACATGTGTATTCAGAATTCCCAAAATCATATTTTCAAAAGTTATCAAGTTAATTACATGCACCTTCACCACCTCTGACCCAATCTGCATTTCAGTGCTGCTAGTATTTATTTGGACTAGCAGGACAGAGGTTTTATATGCACTTAGTATTATGATACCTCCTCCTGTAATCATCTGTTTATTGACTGTAAATTTCACTTGACTGCACAAAATGCATTCAGAATCGATAACCCTCAAATGTAACAGCAATTGTGTTCATCGAAGGCCATCTTCTAGCTACTTAAACTGGCTGACACCCCATGTATAATGTCTGGTTATAGAACATCCTGGGAAAGGAGCTGATTCTTCAGATTCTGTTGGTATCAACAACTCTTAGATGCCTATACAGGAAATAATAAGAACATACATACATATACACAGCTATGGTGTTTTTTTTTTGTTTTGCTTTTAATTAGCCAATCAATAAACAGTACTTTATTATTTTCTACTATCTGAGAGCATATGGGTAATTATTATGATCGCCTTATGTTTTCCAAATAGTGCATTATGATGACATAATCTATGCTTAAAAAGGAAAAATAGCTTTGAATTTAGGGAAGGAGGGGGTAACAAAGAGTCAGAGAATGAGGCACACAGAGTGCTAAATTTCTGAGAAGAGTTATCCTGCTTCCAACCTGAAATATCAACCACACCTCTGAGTAACGGGTTTAAACCCAAGTAATCAGAACTTTAGAAGTGGAAGTGAGATGATGTGATTGAGTTCTTTACATGTGAAGAAATTCAAGCCTAACAGAGTTAAGTATTTGGTCAAAGCCACACAGCGAGCTAGTAAGTAGTCACAAGTGGAACCAGGCAGAGGTCACACACTACTCTATTTACTAACTCCATCTGAGTCCTGAGGAGAGAGGCACCTATACACCCAGCTCATGGCCAGCTCTCAGAGGCTAGAGGAGTCCCAGGTGCCCACGGATGGTTCTTTCTGATGAACTTATTGAACCTTGAGGGATTCCAAAAAATACTTTCCAACCAAATACCCTCCTCAAACAAAGCAGATCCTCCTGATGTTCTGAGGGAGTTAATGGACACAGTCAATCATCTCAGCTCTTTAAGATTCCATGAATACCAGCCTTCCTTTGGCCCTGTAGCTATCATAATGATTATAATAATATCAGGTATATAACATATAATAATAGCATAATACAGTGAAAATAACCTTTATTTTCACAATTTTACTGGCATTATCTAGCTTTCATTGAGCATTTAATGTTATAAGTGTCTTGCTTTATACTTTAAAAAAAATTTTAACTCTCACAATAAATTAACCTAGTGGCCCTTGTGCTGCCCATTGCCTGCATGTAGTCAGATTCATATCTAGTCCTTCCTTTGTTCTGTTCAATATTATAGAAAACTGAATCCTGTACGTTACATTGCCCAAGGTTTCTTGCCAAGTGGCTTTCAGTTAGTTTTAGTAAGGGGGAAACTGGCAAAGATGAGAGGGTAGGAAGAAGGGAGATGCTGGGCATTTCTGCTCATTTCCTTAGGTTTCAGGCAACCCCTCCAAGTGTGCCTGTGCCCCTCCATCATTCTAGCTCGAAATACTTTATTGCTTAAAAGTGCTAACCAGGATCTGACCCTCCTAGTAACATCAAAGATCACTAATCACACAACACCATAACAAATATTATAATAATTTAAAAGTCTGAAATATTGCAAAATTAGCAAAATGTGACACAGACAGCAAATGCTATTAGAAAAATGGCACAAATAGATTTGCTTGATGCAGAATTGCCACAAATCTTCAATTTGTAAAAACAACATAGTAACTGGGAAGCACTCTAAAGCAAAGCACAATAAAATGAGGTATGCCTCCACAGGGCATAGATTTTCTGAATACGGATATACACATACAGCTAAATTTGAATTTCAGATGAACAATAAATATTTTTTTAGTATAATTATGCCCTGATCAATATTTGAAATTCAAATGTAACCAGGCATTCTGTTATTTTTATTTACTAAACCTGGCAACCTACCAGGGCAAAACCAGCTCTTAACCTGCATATCTAAATAACAACTGCCCCTGCTTTCACCACTTTCTGCATCTTTAATTTTTAATGCAATAGGCTTTTCAAATTAAAGGTAATCTTTTTATGCTATTGGATTGACCAGTTTTGTAAGTTTGTTTTCCTTGAGAACTTAACCTCCCTAAAATGCAAAATACAAATTTCCTTCCTGAGGAGACAGTATATTTTAAAGATAGGTGTTAAATCTAAACAGTTAATCTTACTTTTCAGAAATTATAAATGATTATAGATATATCTCATTATCCTATATAATAAAAGGCTAATATGCAAATTGACCCAACAGCTAAATGACCAGTTGCTATGACATGCACTGACCACCAGGAGGCAGACGCTCAATGCAAGAGCTGCCCCCTGGTGGTCATGCGCTCCCACAGGGGGAGCACCACTCAGCCAGAAGCTGGGCTTATGGCTGGCAAGAACAGTGGTGGTGGCAGGATACTCTCCAGCCTCCACGGCAGTGCTAAGGATGTGAACTAAGCCATCAGTCGGACATCCCCTGAGGGCTCCTGGATGGTGAGAGGGCACAGGGACTGAGGCCCCAATCCCCCTCCCCCCCCACAGTGCAAGAATTTCATGTGCCAGGCCTCTAGTCTTAAATATAAAAATGTCACCATTGTCTACCAAGAAAATGTAGCAAACAGTCTATAATTAATTCTATTTAAAAACATGACACATAACACATAGTCATTGAACTTATAGCTAATAAGTTCCACTTGCTAATTTTGATAGAGATGCAAGCTTGTTTCACTAGCTTTATGACTCAAGCCTTAGAATTTTTATTAGGCTCTTCTCTCGTCTGAAAGTGCTTTTCCACAAGATTCCATGGCTATAGCCTCCAGAACTAGGGTCTGACATACACACAAAATGAATAGGCAATTATAATAGGCAGTATAACCATTCACCAATATCCTTTTTGCCTCTACATCCTGGCATGTGGGAGGTTCTTCTCCCACCCCTGTTGAATTATACATGCACATATTACTCTCTGCAGCCATTGCAATCAGAGTGGAAGTGATGATCTGTGTCATTTCTGGATGCAAACATTTAATTGCTGGTGCTCAACTCTCCAGCCCACTCTTTCACTGCCAATAGCAATTATAAAACCAGGTTTTCTTATAGGGAAGTCAGGAGATGGAAGTGCCTGGGAAGCTGAGCCAGCACATGGGAGATTGCTATCCAAGAGCAGGGGTCAGCGCACTATGACCCATGGGCAAAATCCCACTTGCAGACTTTTTATATGGCCCACAAGCTAAAATAGATTTTTATACTTTCAAATGTAAAAGATGAAAACACCTCATCCTTTTAGCAGGAACAGTTAGTCAAATTTGACCCTTGGTTACAATGCTTAAAATATTGACTCTCTGACCTTTTAAATGAAATTTTGCTACACACAGCCCTATAGATTCTCCCACCTCCACAGCAACTTTTGTGAGAGCAAGAAATAAGAAGCAACAGAGATTTGGTATTTGTCATAGCAACCATAGGGACTTCAGTTCCAGTACTGTCACTCAGTAGTGATAAAATTCTCTGAGGTTCAGGTGCCCTGTTGTCAAATGGATGCACATTGAATGAGATAAAATATATGCAGATGCAACTAGAACTCATAAATGATCTAGCAAGTGAGACCAGTAGACCATGTTGAGCTATGCTGAAGGGAGATAAAATAATGCATTGATTAATTATAAAAATATCTTCTACCTGCTTCACAATTTTACCCAAGTCCAGCCTTATCTACAGTATGTATGTCAGTACATGTTTAAACTCTTCTGTTTAAGTGACACTTTTTAATTTTTCTAATGCATCTTTCAGTTTAATATTGAGTAGGCATCACTTATATCAGTCTTGTAATCCAACACAAACATACCCAAATGAATCAAGTCACGCAAAATTTAAAATGCAAAACAAACGACCACTCGTTTTTCATGTCACCTTTGACAGTCTGAAAACTCAGAGATTTCATGTGAATATGCTGCAACCACTTCTGTCCTGTAAATGAATCTATGGGAACTCAAGCCCCGATTCCCTTAGAGAAGGTATTTTTCTCACCACTTCTAGTTCTCTGCGATTTAAAAAAGAGAGATTTTTTTGCTGGGTATAGTTCCTGGGGCTAATTAGTCCCTGGGTGGCTATTTCTCTTGAGAGGAGTCTACATCAAATTATTGCCCAGAATTTTGGAATTTATATGCCTTATAGAAAATACCCTCTCTGACTTCCAAGGCCAACTTATCTACCTTTACATTTTCAGGTTTAACAATCCTATCACAGAAAATAATGTGCAGTAAATTTCATTGTCGCTCTCATAGATCACTGATTATAGGTAGAAAATGTAAAAATATACAGAATTAAGTCCTCCTTTCAGGAAAGGACTTTGGCATTTCAAACAGTGCAGAGAATGTGCATGAAGGAAAGGTTCTCGTTCATAAGAATGCATCACAGACTCAGAGTGAGGTAATCACTGTTTTCTGGTGTACTCTCTAACACATCCAGATGGACTAGTTCCTTCCGTGAGACATTTTGTAGGAGGTTTTTCTGTGGGAGGAGATTGGTCAACAGTATTAGGAGAAACAGGTTAGAATGCTGTTGCAAACTTAATGTTCATAGTGCTCACCATCTATTTTTAAGCATAATACTGCTTATGCTCTTTAAAAAGTGATTATGTGGAACCCCTCCCGTTGCATAAGCAAGATTTTCATTATGGAAAAATGAAGTTTAACCAGAGCTTTGAAAATACTTACAGGATGTATCCCCTAATTTACATGTTATTCCAACTAAAACATATAAGTTAATGCTGAAGATAAGTTCTGAGGATGCAAGACAGATATATGCCCATGGAATATTGAGTAATATACAATTACTTTTTACAGTTTGGATGATTTTCCTGTAGAAATGCGTTTTCTCACTACTTCACAGGAGCACAAATTGAAAAGTTCTCCACTCTGCTGGCCCTGTTGCTCAAATGCTTCCTTATCTCAATGTCTGAAGCTCTGAATTTATTCACTCATCACAACCTCCACTCCCTTTCTCCAAACTTTCAGTGTTTTACTTTCTTATTCTTCCCCAAGTTCTTTCCAACCCCAACCCGTCATCAGAAAAACCTCTTAGTCCCACAGCTACTCTCCATCAGCACCTGCCACTCCTCTCTCTTGTGCCCTTCCTCCCTGCATCTCACACCAGATATCACCCTGGAAATCATTCACTTCCTAGATCTTATCTGCTCGTGGTAGACTAAAGCAGGTCAGAGAATGCCAAGAAATTAGAGGCTCTGGCATTGAGAATCAAAGAAGGGAATGACAAGCACAAAGAACAGTGAGCACGGAGGAGCAATGACTTCCTGCGGGAGAAGTAGGTCAAGGCTTCATCAGGGAGCTCAGCCTTGAAGAGTGGAGAAGAGTTTTACAGTCGAGATAAAGTTGGGAAGACACTGACAAAATTCAGTGCAGGCACTTCTCTTTGTGTGTACTGTAACATTCAAAACAGTTATAATGTACCCTACTGAAATCTCACAATTAACTTATTAATGCCAGAAAGAAGATCTGGGGCTGTAATAGCTGAAGATGAACAAAACTAGAATAAGAATCAAAAGCAATGAGTGATCTGTTTTTGTTTTGTTTTTGTTACTCAGGTTCTGGAAAGCTAGATCCTAGACCACCTTGGCTACTAAGTATCTGAAATCTGTATGTCATCTGCTCAGCATTCACTTTTCAAGTCCTACCTCCTCCCCAGTCCAAGAGAGGTGTTCCTTGGCGTAAGCTAATCAGTATATTCCACGCCCATAGCCTCTTCTATTACTGACTTAGATCAAAGAGGGCATGTGTCCTAACCCAATCTTGTTTCACAATGTGCTCAGAAGCCAGGACAGCAGCGCATTCTAATTAACTGAATGTGTATATGGAAGATGAAAACCCCAGTGGCAGTTGAAGGTGACTTATGACCTTGACAGAACATTCAAGTGCAGTCGAAGAAATTTGCCTTTGCCCTAACAAATTCCCTTTTGCCACAACAGGAACTTTTAATTAGGAGTGGATTTGGGTCTCTGATAAAATAAATCTGTAAACAAACTGGTTTCTTATATTTGAACCAATAGGTCACATTCTTAAGAATCCCTTGTAATAATCAGCTAAACTTGCTCATTAACAGGCATTGTTGGATACTGTAGCAACCTCTGCCCTCAAAATGAGTGTGAGTGAGTGTGTGTGTGTGTGTGTGTGTGTGTGTGTAAAGAGATTAAGGATTGTGAACAGCATCGTGTTAACTGCTGGCACCCTACTGTAAATACATTTCCAGGATCAATAAACAAATGCTGAATGAATAAATACATGAATGAATACAAAATAAAATTAAACACAGGCCTTTCTACATAGACAGTTTAGATCATCAGCCCTAAATTCTAACATTGTTTTAGAATGCTGACAAATAATTCAGCCTTAATGAGCATCCTGAGGAGAAAATGGCCTATGATCAGGTTTTTGAGGCATAGATTCTTATTCAAAATCAAAGCAATGGTCAAGTCAATGCCATAAAGAAGGTGGCACCTACACTTCTACTAATGGAAAAAACAATAAGAGATTTGAAAGTGCATACTCAGGGACAAAAGTAGCCCATGTGACTAGCCGGGGAAAAAAATCAGAAGCTGGGCAAGTCACACAAAGTCCAGTGCTAGACAAGTTGATCAGTAACTGCACACACTGCCTAGCAACTTCAGAAAACCCACACAGAACAGAAGCAGCAGCAAATTATCAAATTTAGAAGACCATGGCAACCAGCAGAAAGGATTCCACAGCATGGAACTATCCTAAAGCATGGCCAACTGGGGCAACTGACCCAAGGAAGCAATGGTAACGTGGAAGGAGATGGCATCCTTTTCCTAACCAGAACTAAAAAATCAGCAACTCTTTTGAAAATTATTTTTTCTTGAATTCAGAGAGGAAGGGAGAGGGAGAGAAGCATCAATGATGAGAGAGAACCATTGATCGGCTGCCTCCTCCATACCCCCCGCCCCCCGCCCCACTGGGGATTGAGCCTGCAACCCAGACATGTGCCCTGAAAGGCAATCAAACCCTGACCTCCTGGTTCATAGTCGATGCTTAACCACTGAGCAACACTGGATGCGCAAAAGTTAGAGACTTTTAGTCATAGAATAGCCAACATCTATGAGCCTACATTTAACTTCCCCTAACCCCTCTAATACAACTTCTCTGGGCAGACACTGATTAGAACGTCTTTGGACAGAATTCCCTATGGATGGTCTTGGCTCTCTGAGACATTGCAAAGATTTCTTCAAATGACCTTAGGTTCACCCATTTGTCATGATCATCATTACTGGTTCTCTAGCTCAGAGAGTGCCAACAACAAATTAAGTTCATATAGATTTATTCTTGAGTCAAAGATGCTGGTTCTGTTTCCCAACAATTGTCACATGAATAATTTAAGGATCTGATATGGTGTTAATTGCCCTTCAACCTCCAACTATGTTCACATTGCATTCTTTAACATACAAGTTTCATTTTTAGTCTTTTATTTTCCGTGATAAATGGCCCTACATCTCTGTTAACTGACCAGGATTACACAGCATATGGAATGCCAAACCTTCTCTCTGTGAAATACAATTTCCTTTTGGCTTTTTGCCTAAATGCAGTTAAGCAGTATTAGCTCCCCAGGCAGACCTCATCGTCTTTGAGTTAAATACAGTAAGAAGTGCTGATGCTTCTATTTCACTAATATCTTTGCTCTATAATCCTTTATTTTATGACCTGCCCCTGGCTGCTCCCTGAGCTAAGAATTTGCTGTTCATAAAGGAGGGTGACAAGACTCATCATATAATGATAAACAAAAAGGTGTTATTTTAGCTTGCACATGGGCAAGCAGAACACAATGTGTGCATGTATATGCTCTAGGCTACTACCTGATCCAATGTGAAAAGTAAAACATTATGCTTTCATCTGACATGTGAACAATCTACATTTTTGTTGTTTTAGTCTTTTATTCATAAAAGAGCCACTGACAGAATCCACAGCAGAGAGTCATGTTGAACAGATGATGGCTTCTGTGTCATCCTTTCATAAGCCTTTAGAGTCTTTCTTGGATTAGCACTCCAAAAGTACATCAAACAGAAATTCAGTTTGGATTGGTGTTAATAATTCTCAAATTGCTTAGCAGTGTTCAAATCAGGAAGGAAGAAAATGATAATTCTGAATGCTTCTCCCTAACAGACACATCATTTATTTATTATATTTAGCACATACTGCTTGTAGAATAAATCCTCTGTGCCAGGCACACTTAAGTGCTATACAAATATTAACTTATTAAATCTTTATAACAATCGCATAGAGTAGATACTAAATTACCACCAATTTTTACGGATGAAGCTGAGGCACAGAGAGGTTAGGTAAGTGACTCAAGGACACAGAGCTTGCAAGGGTCAGAGCCAGACAGTCTGGCTCCAAAGTCTATATACTCCCCCACTACAATAGGTTTCCTCTCTATATAAATCAATGTTGAATATAAACATCAGCCTTTATTACCTTTGATTAACACTAGTTAAATTTTGTTAAGAGAGAATAATAGTGGACCAACTTCAAAACATGGATAAAGAAAAAATAGTATATAGTTTTTACTTTAAAAAAAACAAAAACCTTAGCAATGTGATGAAGTGAAAAGACAGATTACAGATTGTTGTCTCTAAAATCTTCAATAAATGAAACAGGTTCAAAATCTAAATTTAATTTAAATTTAAATTTGGTTTTGATAAGTTTCTTAAATGACTACTGTTGTTTCCCTAGGACATATTGATTTCACATCTCACTGTCTGTTTCTAGAAAACGAAGAAAGAAGAGTATCTGGTTTTTAAATGACTATCCTACTAGTACTTCTCTCCTGATAATAGTGCTGTGTTCAAATAAAAATGACACAGTAAAATAAAAGAAACAAAAGGGTTTTGGATGGGGAAGATAAATGATCAGTGTACACACTCTTAAATCAAGAACTTTGTTGTCCCTCAACTTGATATCTCTTCCCCAAACCCTCACTCCTCCAAACTTTGTTCTACACCCATATTACCCATCTCTACTGTCCCCAGATATCAAACACCCATTTTCACACTTAATTTCAGGGCACTCAGCAACTGACACCTTTGGTTTTTAAGCATTCCTTCTCTCTTTTAGCCTCTCTACTGCCTTTCCCCCTTTAAACTAAAGAAGGGATTTTACATGTATGTGTTCCTTCTGATGATAGCAACAATAGTATTAATACTTTCATAACAACAAAATATTACTACCTGGCACTATGCTAAATGTCTTGCATAATGATTCCTTTTAAACTCCCTAATAGTACTGCAAGGTTAGGTGGGATGACAGTCAAGATATTTAACACCAGTTAGAACAGCCACTGGCCATAAACTCACAGCCTTGCAGTGAATATGCAGATTATTTTCATTTCACAACGGGGTAGGTCTAGAAGTGTGCAAAATGCTGAGTATCAGCCTTGCAGTGAATATGCAGATTATTTTCATTTCACAGAAGAAGTAACTCAGCTCAGCAAGTTTAAGTAATGTGTCTACGATCATACAACTAGATAATGCCATACCTCAAAATCACACCAGGGAGTGTTTGACTTGGAGATGACCTCCAGTACTATGGAGCTAATACATCTTTGAAGAGAACCATCAGTTGTCAAATATGTTTAGGAAACACTGCATATAAAAGTATTCCTTGTTTTGGACATGAGTATCAGCACATTAAAAGCTCTGAGATGCCCAGAACAGAAATCTGCTTCACTTCACCAGATCCAGAGGTTTTCAAACTTTATTGGTTAGGAAACCATTTCTTTTCACCACACCTATTAAAGTATTCCAGAAACACAGAGTGAGTTTAGAAGTGTGAATCTAAAAACATAGTTTCTTGGCCTTTGAAAGCCCCTAACAGGTGGATGCCATAACTCTCTTTTTCTTCTAATGTGCAATAAATTGTGTTTTGTTTCTTTTCCTTTTTTGTATGTGTGGTTTTGTTTTATATTCCTGAGCAAGTGATTTCTCAGCCACTAATTTAGGCTAATTAATCAAGGATATGAAAACTTCTAAATTTAAGAGTATTTCCTAATGATAGAGATTATTCTTGATTTGATTCATATAAATTGCACTGTGCTATCTGTTAGTGTCCTCCATTAATATATTTTCAAATTAGTGGTAGTAGGATGCAACCAATTAGTTGACATCTTACCTTTGGTGAATTATTTTTTTTTCGAATCACACTCTCACAAGGGCAATTAGGCAAGGAAAAGAACAAAAGAAATCTAGATTGGAATGGAAGAAATAAAACAAATATATTTGCAAATGTGTGATCCTGTATATAGATAATCCTAATGAATCCATTAAAAACAAATAAATGAGTTCAACAAGGTTGCAGAAAACAAAACTGACATATAGAAAGTACTTATATTTATAGACACTAACAATTATGAACAATCTTAACATTAAAATAAGAAGATAATTCCACTTACAATAGCATCAAAAAGAATGAAATACTTATAATAAATGTAACAAAAGAATGTAAGACTTGGACACAGAAACTATCAATGATCATTGAAAGAAATTTAAGAACATCTAAATAAATGGCAAGGTATTTTCAATGGATGACAAGACTTAATATTGTTAAGATGGCAACTGATCTATCAATCCCTAAATAGATCTATAGATTCAATGTAATATGTACCAAAATCCCAGCTGCCCTTGTGGCAGAAATTGACAAGCTGATTCTAAAATTCATATGGAAATGCAAGGGACCTCCCCCCAAGAGCCAAAATAATCTTGAAAAAGAAGAAACAAGATGGGGGACTCACATTTTCCAATTTCATTTCTTACTACAAAACTATAGTAACCAAGACAATGTGGTGGTGGCAAAAGGACACAGAGAAAAATGGAATATTCTTCAGAATCCATAAAAGTGCTTGCCGTATGGTCAATTGATTTTTCACAAGGATACTAATATCATTCAATGAGGTAACGACAGTCTTTTCAACAAATTATAGCAGCAAGACTGGGTATCCAGAAACAAAAGCATAAAGTCAGACCCCTGACTAATATAACATATAAAAGACATTGCAAAAAATATAGCTAAAAGAGCCGAGACCTAAATGTTAAGTGTTAAAATATAAAACTCAGAAGAATACATAAGAGTAAGTATTCATGATCCTAGATTAGGCAGTAGTTTCTTAGATGTAACACAAAAGCACAAAAGAAAAAAGAAAAATAGATAAAGACTCCATTAGAAATTTAAAATGTTTGTATCAAAGAATATCATCTAAAATGGGAATAATTGACAGACTGGGAGAAAATATATTGAAGTCATATATCTTTTAAGGGGCATGTATTAAGAAATATATAAAGAATTCTTAAACCTCAAAAATTAAAAAAAAAATCACCTAATTAAAAAAAAATGGGGAAAGGATCCTAACAGACATTTGTCCAAAGGAGAAGTACAATTGGCCAACAAACACCTGAAAAGGTATCCAACATTATTAACCATCAGGGGAACACAAACCAATACCACAATTAGGTACCACTTAATAACCACTAAGATGGCTATATCCGAAAGGACAAATGATAACAGTGCTGTCAAAGGTGTAGAAAATTGGGATTCTTGTACATTGCTGGTGGAAATATAATGTGACACAGCTGCTTTGTAAGATAATTTGGCAGTTTCTCAAGTGGTTAACCATGGAGTTCCCATATGACTCAGCAATTTCACTCTTAAATACATGTTCACACAAAAACTTATGTATAAATGTTCAAAGCACCATTATTCATAATAGGCAAAGAATGGAAACAACCCAACTGATGAATGGATAAGCAAATGGAGTATTCATACAATGAAATATTATTCAGCAATAAAAAGAATGAAATTCGGGTGTGTGCTACAACATGGATGAACCTTGAACATATTATGCTAAGTAAAAGAAAACAATACATTTATATGAAATACCCAGATTAGACAAGTCCATGGAGGCAGAAATCCATTAGTGGTTGTCAGGTATTGGGGGTAAGTGGCAGTGGGAGTGATTGCTAATGGGTGTGGGGTTTCTTTTGAGGGTGATTAAAATGCTCTGGAAAGAGTTGGTTGTGATCAATGCACAACCTTGAAAATATACTAAAAAACAGAACTGTTTACTTTAAAATGGTGACTTCATTGTGTGTGAATTCTATCTCCATAAAGTTGTTATTTTAAAAATTAATCACGGACTCTTCCCCATATGCCCTGTTTAAAAAGTCACCAGTTTAATATAGCTTGACAACAAAATAAATAATTGTGCTACAAAAACCTAGTTTATATTATCCAGCTCAAATTTCTATAATTTCAGCCACTGGGAACAGAAAATATAACCAAGATAAGAAGAATCATTGTACTGATTAAACATTTCAAAACTACACCCTTTAAGGAAGTGTAAGTAAAGAAATCACCATGATGTCTTTCCATGTTGTACTGAGCATACTATTAAGGAAACAAACTCCAAGTCGATGGATATATATCACAGTTTAAAATGTTAATTAGTTTTTATCTAAGCATTAATGTCCCCTGGAGACATACTGACAAAAGCCACAGGTGGGAATGAAAGGAACACCGCTTATCAGAAATGAGGAAGAATGTCTAAGTTGCCAAAGTAACCAAATTGTCTCATAAGAAATGCATGATTTGACAGTCACTATCAATATTTCTAAAATGCAACTCTTATCTTGCCTTTGTTGTAAATTTCATTTCCTTGTAATGACTTCACAGATTCCCCTCTTTATATGCATGTCTCATTTATTTCTGTTTCCAGGATGGATTAAACGAGAGAAACTTGGCCCAGGCGGCTCTCTCTCCCTCACTCTCCATGGGGAATAAATCATTGTTTTCATCCAGAACACCATGTTGTATGATAATTGCTCTCTCAATTTTCAGTCTTCCACCTGAACCTCTCTTATAATGATTCCCAACTCACAGAATTGCTGATGGCAAAGGATCCTAGCGATAATCTAGCTCAGAGCACAAAGTAGATAGGTGATCAATAAATATTTGCTGAACTAAATCCTTTGCTTTTTAGTACTAATCATGCCCAACCTCCCGGTGAAGCGATGGTTTAAACTCCAATGATGGGAAACTCACAGCCTTAGGATATTCTACAGCCCGTTTTGAAGAGCTCTAATTATTAGAAAGCTATCTTTCTATGCACTTTTAACCTCCAAATCCTACTGTCTTCTGTAGCCACATACAATCCTGCGTTCGTGCTTTCCCTGTAAACATTTAGATATGTTTACATCTGATGTTGCTTAGATCTTTGTTTGTTTGTTTGCCTGTTTTCAAGATCAGAACTTTACAATTCCTCTTGCTGCAATTCTCACACTGAGCTCACCAATCAAGTTTGAACAGATGATTTTTGGAATCTGATTCTTGGATCCTCTTTTGGAACTATACATGGGCTTCCAAACTCACATTTCTTGAATTTATGATAGATTCTTGACATAATATTATTCCACCTCTCTTATAAGCAGGTGTGCTCCTTTTAAACAAAATGTGGCTTTATTCTGGTTGCAAGGTCTATCTTTCAGTCTAGATGTCATCTGGTTCAACTAGCCTCTAGGCAAATAATTCTTTTATGTTTCACTTGCTCCAATAGGTTGAGGTTCAGGCCTGCAAGGTAACATCTCCCTTTCTGATTACATCTATGTATCCAACTATAGAACTTTTTTTATAACTCCCTCTCCTTAAAAGGTCCATCAGACCTAGGATTTAGGAGTCTGCAGAGATATGTCCAAGATTACTCTGATAGTATCATTTGTCCTTTTAAGTACCAGTGAAACAGGTTGGGATGTACAGTTTTGACAAGTTTTGGAGAGTTTTCCTCCCTATCTCAGCTACTTTCATGGAAACATATGTTATGACTGGCCATTTCACAGAGATGTAACATGATTTCCCTGTAATTTTTTTAGCAATATCTCCCTTATATCTCTACCACCACCATCACCATGTCTTCCTCAGCCAATCCTAGGTGATCTCACTCTGAAATTCTCCTTATTGTACTGTGGATCCAGAAGACATGGATAAACACAGTTATTCTGAGGAACTGTGCCTCATTTCCAAAATTCACTTATTCAGTCATAATCACTTTAGGATTTCTCCTGTAAACTATATCCATGTTGATGTAATCCCGACAGAATGATTCATCCTCCTCTGTTTCAGACTGATATGTAAATGGGGATCTCAGGAAGTCATTCATTCAACATGTTCTTCTTAAACACATTTTGCATAACAAGCTCTGTTTTAGGTTTAGAGAAAAGGACTCAAGAATAAATGCCTTCAGGGTTTGGGTCATTTTTTATTGACTTTTATTGCTGAAGACTAGAACAGTGACATGACTCATCGATTAAAACTGAGTCTAGGAATCAAAGATATTTAAAGTTTAATTCATGGATTGCTAGGCTAAATTTTCTAATAAATGAAATCATTTCTTAGCCAGGTTTAATGGTTTCCAATACCTAGTACATAATAAGTGTCCCCAAAATGTTAAATAAATGAACTCTAGTTATTCTAAAATTCTCCATTTTGAAAGTTGTAATAAGAAAAATGTATATCTTCATAAATAGGCCATCCAAATGTCATTAAACATCTTAAATATTAACAACTCTAAATTAGTAGCTCACATACAGTAGCATGTTAAGATTAAAAGTCTTCATACATTTTTTTCTTATATTAAAAAGAACATCTGTTGTTAAGGCTGTAGTTACTCTGTACATAAACAAATCGTTAAGGATGAAGTAATTAAAGGAACTTTTGAAACCTCGGCATCCTAGGACAAACATAATTTTCTTCAGAAAATAAGTCAGTCTTTACTCATACTTCTATCCCTAACTCAGTATGTGAAAATTCTCCTTAAAAGTGTACTGACTCTCGGCTCTATAAATTATATGCATATTTCCAAATGCTTCTCTGATTAGATCATTTTTTATTTCAAAGTAAATAAACAATTTCCCTGTGCAGTGTTTGCTTATGATAGTTGAGTTAACTGGGTTTTGATGGTTCTCTAACATGCTTCAGAAACTCACTAACCCAGTCATTCTCTTTAGTTGTCTTTGGAAGCATGGAAACTTGTTTAAACATCATAAAAATATGCCATTATAAGCCAAAACCAGAGGGGAGTTGCAAAATCAAAACTGTAGAGAAATGCCTCTAGCATGGGAATGCCACATGAAACACCATAAACCCAAGATGCTTCTTTATTTCTCCCATTCACAGAAATAATAGTGCATGTGCTTTAAGAATTAAGGTAATTAGATTCTCTGAATTAACCAAAATTGTCTTTAATTCTGTGAGCTTATTAAAACTTGGGTTTTCTTCTCTCAAACAAAATTAAACTAATATTTTAAAACCTGGGATGCTTTAAAATATCATTTTTGTTTTTCATAAATAAGAAGTGTTTAATATAAGTAATATTAAATATGAAACCACTGGGGTAATGGGTCACACATTCCACAACAATTTTTATAGCTAGTCAGAGAAAAAAGTAAGATGTTATTCATGAAAATTTTACTCAGAATATCTAGATGTAATTCTTATAGGTACTATGTAATAATAAACATTTATTTCAGTTCATTTAAAAACCCATGTGGATCATAATTTTTTCCTACATTAACAGGGTAAGCCTCAGGAAAATAATCGTGTTTCATAGTCACATGTTCATATTATGGTATACTTTATTTTTAATGTTCTATGTTTTATAACCCAACCTTTTATTCACACAGTATAAGTGAACAAAAAAAATGCTATATTTTTAAAATACAGATGTGTTTAGTATTGAATAACTAGCTATAAAGGCACACTATGATGAAGCAAAAACATTTACCAACATGCCTTGAAAATGTATTTTTATTTTTCCTAAGTTATAGCTATGTAGTGATAAAGGTACACAGACTTTGTAAAAGCACTTGCACTAATCGAAACTTGTGTATTTAGAACTTGCTCAAGTGAGATGGAGCTAACACCTATAGATGACTTTAATATAAACTGGTGTTTTTTCTGAACTAACACAACACAAAAACACTAAAGTTCGATAGGTATTTGACAGAGCTTAGTCAACTGCACTTTGCTTGTTATGACCATAAAAAGCTGCAAATATGCCAAGGGATGACTGTACATTGAGAGAAATTACAAGTTAGGAGCATTTTTTAAGACCAATGCCTATATTACATCATTTTGTTGCTTAAAAAAAAAAGAAAAAAATGCCATATTCATTTTCATTTCAGAAAATTATAGATATAAGTGTTCCTATGGCCATCTTTCGACATTTATTTTCCTATTATATCAATGTTTGAGAATGTTGAGTTATGATAATGTTCTCGGTGGCAAAAAATCACATCAATACTCTTATTTGGTTAGTTTTTTTTCCAATATAACATGGAGAAACCTATTAATAAGACAAAATCTGCCAGGTGAGTATCCCTTATAGCTTAACAGTACTCATATATATTTAGTAGGACATTAATAAGGGAATATTCTCTTGTAAAAGAAACTTTAGTCATTCTCAAAAGCATAAAAAATAATTCTCCCAGACTATCTTATTAGCAACACCATGAATTATACAACAAAAAATGCTTGTTCAAACTGTTTTTCTTTCTGATAAGAAACACTGCATTTTAAAAAGCAACCTCTATTTTAATATTTAATATCTCAGCATATCTAGATCTCCAAGAGTAGCAAGCTATTTAAGAAAGAAGTGCACTTCTTATAATGTTAAAAGCATTGCTGGCATTTTATATTATCTGCTTTTTAATGATTATATTTTCTTAGCATTAAAAATGAATTAATCTCTTTCTTCCTAAGTACTCTTGAACATGGTGAAAGAAATAGCTCAACAGGTTACTTTCGCTTGTAGAAGCCATAGAGGTTGTTGCCTCTCTTTGCCTTTGTGTATTAAAAGAAAAACATCTGACTGTACATCCAACTCAAAGCTCATTATCTTTTGTAGGGTTTTCAGGACACAAGATTTTCTTATTTCCCATGGAATCATATTGATTCTAGGGTAGAGTACTGAACAACAAATGACACATGATTAAGATACTGTCTATACACTTTCATCCAGCAAAAAAGTCAAAAATTTACTCTACAGTCTTACAGTAAAAGTACTGTAAATAAATTAATATTAATAATTTGGAGGAGTCTATAAGAAATGCAAATAATTGTCACATCAATTTTCTATAGGCACATTGGAGTTACTAAGTAAAAACGCTCATCCTTTTGTATTCTGACATGTTTCAATCATCACAATATTAGCTCTATATTAATTTAAATCACACTGCCTGAACAATAGCATCTTGATGGATGATTGTTTAAAAAAAAAGTGTGAAAAGTTCCAGTTCTGAGTGAGGTGGTAGTAAACAGTGACCACCATGTCTCCTACTGAATACAGATGGACAGAATGCAAGAAGCAGCTATCTAAGAACTCTGAATATCATCAGGCAGAGTAAAGAACACCAGGATTTCAACAATCCAATGATGAGTTTACTATTTTTCCCCCTGGCCTGACCACAACACACTGGCAGTAGGCACCAGAACACAGCTGGAGCAAACTCCAGGGGAAGCCCTAAAGTTTTGGCTCAAGGATATGAACAGGGTACTCCAAATGGACAGAGAGGGTACAGAAATATACCATTTTCCCTCCATTCTCCATTGTCCTGCACCTCAGCCCATAGCAATCTGTCATGTCAGCCACAGCCAGCAGCAATGAGACCTTGTAGAAGCCAGAACTCTGAGGGAAAAGAACTGTCCCCTTCATTTGATGAACTATGGTTACAAAGGGGTGGGACCAAGCTCTGTTTGTTTCTCTCTGCCCTCCCAAAGCTTGGCCCTGGATGCCCACCCAGTTGTGTAAGTGCATGGCTGAGAGAGGTAACTAAAGCCACAGTATTCTGTATGGAGAAAGGGAAGCATCAATCAGCAGGAAATGTCTGGGAAAATAACAGAACGAGAGGAGCTTGAAGAAGTGACTTCAAAAAGTCTTTTGATGAACACCTAGGCTCACCCCCAATTGCACATGTGTATATTTGATCCTATCCAGCATGCCAAAATCTTTGAGAACTGAGTTCACCAGATAGACGCACACACAGTCTCAAATTGGCCACTGGGTGGTGCACACATGGGACAGATTCAAATAACATGAAAAGACTTTAAAATTGAGGTGATGGTGGAACTACAACCCACAGAAATTTGAGTTCAAATCATGTCCTAAACCTAACCAACTTAAGTTATCATAAAAAACTGACATATCACCTGTTTCTACAGAATTTAAACTAGATCCAGGGTCTCATATAATATTCAAAACATCTGGGGAAAATTCCAAAATTACTTACCACAGGGAGAACAACAAGAATTTCCATTGCACTGGAAAAGATATTAAAGAGACACCCTTCCATAATGATAAAGAGTCAAGTCACCAAGATAATTGCTTCCCCATCCCAAATAAAAGGAGCCACATACATGAAGCCAAAACTGAAAATACTGACAAGAGAAATAGACCAATCTACAAATGTAGTTAAACATTTCAATACTTCTCTCTCAGTAATAAAGACATTATAGAAAGTCAGCAAGGATTGATAATAAATAAAAATTACCATCAATCAACTGAATCTAATTGACATTGTAGGTTACCCAACCCAAAACAGTAGCATATACATTCTACTGAAAGGCAACTGAAACAGTCCCTAGAATAGACCACATCCTGAAACATAAAACAAATAATAACAAATCTGAAGTAGTTACAATTATATACAGTATGTTTTCTGACCATAATTGAATCAAACTAAAAAATCATAAACAGAAAAATAAGAGTAAATTCCCTTCAAACACTTGGAAGTTGACAATATACTTCTAAATAATCTATGCATCAAAGAGAAAGTCTCATGGGAAATTAGAAAATATTTTAAACTGATTGAAAATGAAAATACAATATATCAAAGCTGTAAAATATATCTAGAGTATAGGAGAAAATTTATAGCATCAAGTGCTTCTATTAGAAGGAATTAGGAATGGTCTCAAGATTTCCATTAAAATAACTACAGAAGGGGGCAAATAAATATGAAGCAGATATAGGGAAGAAAAAGGAAAGCAGAAACCAATGAAATAAAAAATGAAAAACAATAGAAAGAAATCAATAAACCAAAAACCGATTTTCAAAAAAATCAACACAATTGATAAGCGTTTGGCAAGGCAGAAGAGATAAGATACAAAGTATGACTATCAGGAATAAAAAAAAAAAAAAAGAAATATCATCACAGCCCCTTGCAGGCATTAAATGGATAGCAATGCAATATATGAACATTTAATGCACACAATTCCAATAATTTAAATGAAATGGACCAATTCCACAAAGTCTAAAAACTAATAATAAAATAGATAGCATTTATGATCCTGTGACTATTAAAAATTTGACTTTGGGAGAATAAAAATCTTTTGAAAAGAGTCTTCAGGTTCACTTAGTTTCACTGGTAAATTCTACCATTTAAAGACATAATGCCAATTTTATACAAAATTTGTCCAAAAATTCTCTCACTGAACTAGAAACAGAAGAAAACTTCCTTAACCTAATAAAGAGCATCTAAAACTTAAATCTCTTATATTATGAAAAAAGGCTGAGTATTATCCTGAGTAGTCCTAACCAGTGCAATAAGTCAAGTAAAAAAAAAAAGCCATACAGATGGAAAAGTAAGAAATAAATTTTTCTCTATTTGTTGATGATATCATTGTCTATATAAAAAACCCTAAGAAATGCACACACACAAATTCTTAGAACTAACAAGTATGTTTAGCAAGGCCACACAGAAAAAGACCAATGCAAAAAACTTTTTTTCAAGGCTACCATGTATAGTATCTCCCAAAGAAATGCTTAGGTGTAAATATAACAAAACTTGTATAGATATCAAAAATAAAAAAAGACCTAATAAATGAAGAGACAAACCATGTTCACCAATTAGAAGATTTACATAATAAAGATGTCAATTCTTTCTGAATTACCTATAAATTTAATAACATTATAACCAAATCCTCTATGGGCTTTTTCTTTTATATATATAGAAAAATCCAAGCTGATTCTAAAATGTAATTGGAAAGGCAAAGGACCTAGAATTACTCAACATTTTTTGTGGGGGGGGTTAGGGGGGAAGAAGAAACTAAAGTTGAAGGAGTTACATTATCCACTTTTAAGACTTATTTTTATAAAACTAGAATAATCAAAACTGTGTGAAATTTGTGGGAAGATGTACAGTAGAATAAAATAGTCAACCCATAAATTAATCCATCCCATGGTGGCTATTAGATTTTTGTCAAAGTTTCGAAACCAAAGAAATGGTATTAGGACAGCTGAGGATCCATCCACATGCCAATAATAAAGGAAGAAATGAACCTTTATGTAGACCTCATACCTATGTAAACTTAACCTAAAATGTATCATAGATAGAAATATAAAATTTAAAACTTTAAAACTTTCAGGAACCACAAAAAAGGAAATCTTTGTGATTTGGGGTTGGGCAAAGATATGACACCACAAGCATGATCTGCAAGCAGGGGAAAAAAATTGATAAACTGGGCTTCTTAAAAATTGAAAATATTTTGTTCTGTGAAAGACATTTTTAGAGAATCTAAGGAGAAGGTACAGATTGGGAAAAAATTATATAATCACATATCCAACAAAGGACTTTTATCTAATGCCATACCCTGAATGTCAAAGTGATCACCCAAATCTCTACTTCTTCAAAGTCCTAGACCTATGTGCGTGCGCGTGCGCATACATACATACACACACACACAGAGACACACACACACTCCTTTTAACTCTATAATTTTAAAAATAATACTTTTTAAAAATTGAATAACAAACCTTCCCATTATATTATTATTTTAGTAGGATCTGTGGTAGAGCTGCATAGTGCTAAATCTAGCCATTTTTTATATTTTCTTAGATAACGCTAAAAATGATCTTAATTACCCTGGAGATTAATCACAGAAAGTAATGGATTGAAGTGTAGAACTAAGCCTAAAAACTCTGCCCTCAGAGAAAGCAAGAACCAAAAAAGGTCTAATTAGTGTCATTTGCAATGAAATACTGAAGTGGTTAAATGTTCCAATGGTTTTTTTGTGTTTATTTTTTTGACAATTTACAACCAAGCCAAACTTTTATTTTCATGCAGTCTAATGAAACTGCCTATCCTTGCATAGTGCATTAATTAGAAAACGTCCCAGTTAGTTATATTTATAATATTAATGCTTCTGTTAAATTTAAAGTCTCTTTTCAGTTGACCTGCATGTTATGACTCTTCTTTAATGCTGTGTACAATGGTGAACATCACCCCTACGGCTGTTTTGTTCTGACTCCTGGGAACAGGAAAAACAATATATTTTTTAAAAATACAACAGTATTCTGAGAAACTAATTTATATATATATATCAAAAGCCAATACCCGACTCAGGATTCTATTTTGCTTCTTTATTACAATAAACTACATAAGAATATTAAATCTTCAAGTTCTATGTGGATGTTTTACTTCAATAGATTTGTAACTATTTTTCACAAATATTCAACAGTCTCATTTGGATAAAGAAACATTTAACAGTCTCATTTAGATAAAGAGATGAAATTTCTCATTTGGAGACATAAACTTAAAGTAGGTGCGCTAATCCAAACAATATCTTAAAATTCAATAACTCCAATTCATTCATTATAGCTCAATAACCATTAAAAGTCATGACTAATTATTGAAGATATCTGTCATGTGTGTGGAAATATACTTAACAGTTTTATAGGCATTCCTCAGAGATACTTCAGGTTTGGGTCCAAACCACCACAATAAAATGAGTGCAGGCATGCTTGAAGATATTACTGGTTTGGTTCCTTACCATTGTAATAAAGCCAGTATTGCGATAAAGACCCTTTTGCTGGTGGAGGGCCTTGCCTTCAACTTGCAAAAAACCCACAATACTTGTGAAGTGTAATATGGTAAAGCACAATAAAACGAAGTATGCCTATACTTGCTACAACCCTCTTTAATGATTTGGGGACTCAGCTAAAGATTCAGGCTAAGAAGATTACCATGAACCACACCTGGCATCAGTCATTTAGGGGCTTATAAGGGAGGAATTGCAACTTGCCAGTAGGGCATTCTTTGAAGCAATCTACACAGTTGCTCAGATGCAAAAAGAAAACAAGATACACATCAATGGGCATAGGAGTCACCTGGTGAAAAGTCACATGTTCAGTGGGAGTCCATTTCTACTATAACAACTCCATAAGCATAGCTTCCAAGGCACCCCTCATGGGACCTACCATTTATAAGTCACCATATCTGGAAAGCCCAACATAATGGCAATTCCATTGGGTAGTAATATTCATTTATAATTCTTCCCAGGACATAGGCAACTTACCAAGCAGAGGTCATGGAAAAAGTAATATTGCTAAGCAATTGAGTTGGTGCACTACTTTTAACAGGCTATCAGTATTCAAAGGTAGAGAGTTAACCAAAGTTCAAATTCTCATGCAGAAAGAAAAAGGTGTTTGCTAACATTTTGTGTAAGATTTATAAGTGAAAACAAGAGAGGCAATTTAGTATATAAATTTTTTCAAGACTTGGAGTTAGAAAACATGGGTCCGAACTTTGCCAGCTGCAAAACATTGGGCAAATTATTTACCCCTTGACTTTTCTTTATCATTAAAATGTGTATGATAATTGCTCTAAAACATATATTTTGAGGATGATGCCACAGGGCAGATTTGGATTAACTTAGAGCTCAATAAAATGTTTTTTTTAGCCGGAACCGGTTTGGCTCAGTGGATAGAGCGTCGGCCTGCGGACTGAAAGGTCCCGGGTTCGATTCCGGTCAAGGGCATGTGCCTGGGTTGGGGGCACAGCCCCAGTAGGAGATGTGCAGGAGGCAGCTGATCGATGTTTCTCTCTCATCGATGTTTCTAACTCTCTATCTCTCTCCCTTCCTCTCTGTAAAAAATCAATAAAATATATTTAAAAAAAAATGTTTTTTTAAAAATTACAACTGATGAGACAGTAAACTTACTGTTGGCTGATCCACAGTAATACTTGATCAGTATATGAGAATCGAAGCCTAGAGTTTGACTCTTTGCCATCAGCCACTAGTTATGTTCCTTCCAATCACTCCTCTATCTGCATGCTAAAGTCTTGTACTCTTTGGAAAACAAGGAGAGTACACAACTCTTTAAATATCCCCCATAGAATCAAAATAGGTGCCCAATAAATTTTTGTGGAATAATCACTAACAGAAAACCAAACAGAACTAACAGAAAACCAAACTGTACCTTTTTAAAAAATTAACTTATTTCCTGGGGGAAGGGAAGGATGACTGGGTGGAGATGGGCAAACATGTGTGTGTGGGGGGGGGGGGGGGGGGGAATATAGGACATCTGTAATAGTGCCAACAATAAAAAAATAACTCATTTCTATAACATAGCAATATAGATTATCCCAATCCTCAGACACAGTCATTGAAACGTATTCAATAAATATGGTTTGATCCCTCACCAAGAGTCAGAGATGGTGTTAGAAGCTGGGAATAGAACTCTTAACAGACTGCACACAGATTTGCCCTCACAGACAGCTTTCATGACAATTGAGAATGTTGTTGAAAAGTGAGTAAACACTCAAAATATAATTGTATATTGTGTTAGCTTTGTGAAGGAAGCAATAGCCCATGGCAGAGACTATGTAGGCAAATCATTTTATATAATGTAGTCACAGATGCTGTCACTTCGGCAGAAATTTGAGGATTTATCCAGGCAAAAATTAGAGAAAGAGGAGAGGTCAAGGCAGAGACCTTGAATTATAAAAAAGAAGAAAAAAGAAAACACTAGTATATTTGAGGATGGAAGTAGACCATCTTCGGATGATGGCCTTTCAGTTTATTCATGAAAAAGAAGGGGGAAAGGATAGCAGTTTACTTACAAGGCCACATTATTTCAAAAAGCCTTTCAGAGTGTGGTTCAGGTTAATTAGAGTTGTTGTCGTTCAAGTGCTAACATGGTCTCTCTTACAATCGACAAAGCTCTACACTGGTATAGGGTGGCATGCGGAAGATTACTAATGAGATGTCTGCATAAATGGTGATAAAGGTCTACTGCCGAAAAACAAATCTCAGCTCCCAAACATGGCAATGACCTGAGCTGCACTAGAGCCCTTTAACTTTAAGCAGATCTGGTAATTAGATCAAGCCAGCAACAGTACTTTACACCCAAATTGAATCAGGAAAAAATGAAGGTCCAAATGTTCAGCTCTTGCAAGATTTAATATAATCTATGTCCATCTGGTCTTTTGGTGAAGCAGATGAACTGTGGTAGCCATTTGGCAAACCTCCATTAGACACAGATCTTTAGACATTATTTCTTTCTGCTCTCCAAATAAGCACCAATGCAGGGCCTGAAGTGGTGTGTACCTGATAAAACATTCCCATTCCAAGTAGGAGGTTTTTAAAAATATTATTTTAAATCAGGGATTTGCTACAAATAATAATAATAGATTATACTGCAAGTGCTTTAATTTCTAATCGGAAAGTATGCGGTGGCCAGAGTGATTTATGCAACATAATATTTGGGTTGAAGCAGAATGTGTTTTTCATAAGCACCTGAAATTGGAGCACGATCTATTCTACTTCAGACAAAGAAGATTGTCCTAATTCTTAAATAAAATGATTCATACACAGTCATACGTTGGGCAGGCTTTAGAAATGTGTTCAGCAGTATTTTGAAACCCGAGGAGGCAAACAGCAGGAAAGTAGAGCAGAAGCAGGACAGAGGGCAGGAGGAAGGAAAGGGAAGGACAAGGTGACGCCCAGACACTGCCCGGACCAATGAAGGTGCTTGGCGGCCTATTGTTCTTTGATTATTTTCTTCTTATATGCACAGTGTGCTTGATGATTTTCTGCTTGCACCCAGGAGAGTTTATTAAGTTAGCTGACCTCTTTATTGCAATGACTTACACAAGTCATTCTTACGTAATTTATATGCACTCAGCTGTTCTCTTTTATTCCTTCATTGTTGTTTTCTTCCATTTTTATGAAATTTAAGTGGAGAGGGATTTTTTCCTTACAACCTTTACAAAAGCTAGAATGCATTGGCAAGCTTGAGTTTCTTGGCTTCTTCATTTTTAAGGTTAAATTCTTAAAAGAATGACCACTTCTTAAAAATATAATTGTGAAAACTGCCTTCCAATCCTGCTGTAATACTGGAGAAGAGTAATTCAAAAGCTTTAAGTATACCAGTGGCTTCTTAGGTCCATGAGTTCTCAATGTGTAAAAGTGTAGTGTCAGTAGAAAACTTGCATTTTTTCTCAGTAATGACCTGTGATAGGTTGGCAATCCTGATTAGTCTGTCATCTTTAGGCATCTGAACCTCATCATTCTCCGTCTGCTTTCTATATGCTCTATGAGTTCTGAAGGATCTTTTCAAGGATGATGAGGGATGGAATCTTTCATAAAGTATATTTTGAATCTCATCCAACAGAGATGACACAATAAATCTTCAAGCTATTTTAGACCATATGTCACAACTCTTGAAGGCAAACGAAGGCTCTCACAGCTTTAAGAGATTACTTAACATTGACAGCTGTTGAGGCATTTATCCTGATTTTCCTTCTTTCTTTCCGTCAAGAGTATCTACTTAAGATGGCATGGCTTGTGAGCTGGATAATGTGTAATATGCTTGATGTATTACCTGAAATCATATAAATGTCCTATGATCCTTCATGTTTATCCATTTCAGTTCACTCACAAATATTTGTACTGACTGTGCCCAGGCCTTAGGAATGTAAAAAAGGGATAAAACAAGCCATTAAAGGTAAGCCATAAGGTTACTTGGGAAAAAAATCATTATTGGATCAGAGGAAACTGACAAGGTACATTAAGCTGACAATGACGTTATCTAGATTTTAACAAGTGTGACTTAAGGCAGATCATCAAGCCCCTCTGGAGTTCAGTGACTTTGAATATGAAATGTATGGCTTCCCTATATTATTCAAATTCTCCCTATATAGTTTAAAAAGGTAATGGTACACTGGGTCTATTATATGCCACAGTTATATATCTAAACAGTATGTAGGTACCCATTTGGATATCAATGAATTTTTTAAAATATATTATATTGATTTTTTACAGAGAGGAAGGGAGAGGGATAGAGAGTTAGAAACATCCATGAGAGAGAAACATTGATCAGCTGCCTCCTGCACACTCCCTACTGGGAATATGCCCACAACCAAGGTACATGCCCTTGACCAGAATCGAACCTGGGACCCTTCAGTCCCCAGGCTGATGCTCTATCCACTGAGCCAAACCGGTTAGGGCTGGATATCAATGAATTTTAAAGCTACTGTAAAAGGATGAAATTCCTTAACAAGCTTAATCAATGTATTTGTAATTAAAGAAAAAAGTACTACCTGGCTAGTATTGCTCAGTGGTTGAGCGCCAACCTATGAACTAGGAGGTCACTGTTCAATTCCTGGTCAGGGCACATGCCTAGGTTGTGGGCTAGGTCCCTATTGCGGGGGATGCAGGAGGCAGCCAATCAATGATGGTCTCTCATCATTGATGTTTCCACCTCTCTCTCCCTC
>NW_005370787.1:3433607-3513056 GCF_000412655.1 Myotis brandtii
ATATATAAAAGTATTATTTTTATGTCTAAAAGTTCAAAAGGAAAAACTTGAATCAAGTCTCTAGCTACAAGACTTTTCTTAATTTATAGTTTTTTAAACTATTTTCTGATTCTAAACATTCAGAGAAAGATCAGTAGAAAAATTTGTAGTGATAGAAGCAAATTGGGATAATTTTTGAAAATGTTAATGCAGACATACTCTCATTGAATATAATATTAAGTCCTTCTTCAATAAGAAAAGATTTTATGTAGTGTATGCTTCTACACTGGCAGAGTAAACCTTGCAATAACCTTCCCAGATAATATGTACATGGCTCAAAGTTCAAAACTTGCTGCTGAGGCACAGCTGGCATGGCTTAGTAGTTGGGTGTTGACCTATGAACCAGGAGGTCAGGGTTCAATTCCCAGTCAGGGCACATGCCTGGGTTGTGGGCTCGATCCCCATGGGGAGGCATGCAAGAGGCAGCTGATCAATCATTTTCTCTCATCATTGATGTGTGCCAGCTGGTATCACTCCTTCAGACATAAACTGCACCAGCTCTTGACATTTTCAAAGGTCTATTGTGGATAAGGGGCAGATGTGGATAAAAACAAAAAAGGTCTGACTGTTGTAAGACTAAGTAAAAAAATCCTTTTGCCTAGTGAACAAGCTTCACATAATCTGTTTGGCTTCAGGCCAAATATTGGTTTCTAAATGCTAGACTTTCATCTGCCTGTATAGGAGTTACTCGGAGAGTTTCAAAAAGTACCCACTGTCTGGAACATCAATAAAGATTCCAAGTCAGTACTGCAAGGATGGGGCCTAAAACCTGTGTCCTGAGAAAACTCCCTAGGTGAGGAGAGCACATAGTCAGTTTTGGGAAGTGGAGATACTGTCCTAGTTATATTCGAATCTTACTTGCAATTCTTTTTTGGCAGAACTAAAGTTAGTTCCTACCAGTTATTAAGCTGTAGACCACTGTGTATTCTAGAAAAATTAAAAGTTGTAGCAGGAGTATTATATTTTTCAGATAACTGATATCTGAGGACAACAATACAAAACAAAACTCTGAGTCTGTCACTGCCAGATTCATTCAACAAGTGTTTACTCTCTACTCCTTATTGGTGCTAAATTAAATTTTAGGGGCATTGGAAAATAAAAACTTCAACAATGGATGGAATCCTCATTGTATAAATTGCTCAGTTTCTAATCATAAATTCATATGCACAATATCAAAACCAGTAGTAGATTACTTCATGTGCAAGTGCTCAGTTTCTAATCATAAAATTCGTATGCACATTACAATATCAAAACCAGTAGTAGATTACTTCATGTGCAATATACACATAAAATATTTTTAAACCGTGTTACTCAATACTTAGTCTACATAAGGAATAGAACACTAATGAATTCTAGAAGGGTAAAATCCATCACAAGAAGAGGTATAATATTAATTACTTGGTTTATCTCAGCAATATAGAAAACAAATGATACAATTTTGTCCCAAATTGTTTTTTGACCATAATTTTCCAAAGGAAAGACTCACTACTTTTACTTCTAGACAATTATTACATTTTTATTTGTTTTTCTAATAAATCAAGAACTCTATTTTTCATTGAAAAAAATTAAATAATCATCTTGCTTATATTTATGAGCTACACAATGGAATTACATCATGGATAAGTTGGTGACTTTTAAATAATTATTATCATCATTAAACATAAAATGAAATGCAGTATTCTCTATTGAGTAAATTTAAAAGTTGTGCAATTTTTAACCTAACTTTATCTTATAAAAGTAACCGGAAGAGCATATGAATTTAAACCTTTAACTTAAAATATTATAGCCAAAGGTTCTCTATTTCCAAACTGTCAAATATAAAAACTGATATTACTGCCAGAGTTTTCCCCAAGGTTGAAGAACCAGCAGTAATTAAAGAACATTTATCCAGTCAAAAAACAGAGACACAATATACAGTATGACATCAACTTGGCTGCCACAGTCTCTCAAGGTCAGGAAATCCATCACAATGACAACGGCTCATAGCTAGAAACAGGGCAGAGTGACTCTAATGAGTAAGAAGCAAAGATAGTATTTTGTAAAGAAGCCAACTAGACATTGCAGTGTAGGAAAGGTGCCACCAGAGACTCCCTGAAGTTATTTCAACCCCGCCATGGAGACAGACGACGATAAAGTAGATAAGGGTGAACACACAGCCTAAGCCAACAGAACAGAGTCAGTCCTGAGGATTCCTTAAATCCTGAATAAACGGCATTGATTTAGAAGCATTTACGTGGTTCCCACACTCTTAGTCGTAATTGATGTATCACACGGCACAACTTCAGGGGATGCCATTTACCTAGAATACACTGAGATTACATTTTGTGAGACTGAAAAGTCTAGTAGCACTATATTCTAAAATTATAAATACTGACCCCTGACTGTGACAGAAAACCTCAAGGTAATAGCCAAGACAGGGCATCTAAATGAAAAATTACAGGAGAATATAGTACCTACAAAACTCAAAAAATGACACTGCATCACAACGTTGTGTTAAAAGTTAGAGGAGCTGACAATTGTAGCTTAGGAAATCCCAGGTCCAGTACTTTTCCTAAACTCTATGTAAATGAAGCAATAGTACTTGGAGATTTGGGGTTGTAGTGCAATGACAACTCTATTTTTACAGTCAGTTGCTGTCATTTGAGCAATCAATGAATCTTTTCATAATTGTGACAGTGTATTATTAGAGAAAAAAGTTAAGCCAAAGAATGCTTTTATCTTTTATTTGTAAACAATACTCAAGTGGTTCCTTTCAGATATTATTTTAATCAAGTTGTTTGCTAAAAATATAGATGTAAAACTACGCCATTAAAAAAATCAGTAATAAAATTCACCTCTAAAGCAATTTACCAATGAATTATTTTACTTAATGCTTTCTACCGAAATTCACTAACCCCCAAATTACTCTACAAATATAGTGTCAACAAGTGTTAAATTAGGGACCTGTTGGAATAACTACACTGTGACTAGATGGCATGCATATGTTTTTGGACATAAAATGTATTGTTTCTGGAAAATAAGATAAATGAATATAATTTCACAATAAATAGTATGTTGTCACATCGGCCTCAGGAGAAATGTATATACTAGTACTCTGGAATCTAGGAAAGAAAATTAAGTTGTTTTGAAACATTATAAATGTTTACATCATAAAGCTCTAGTTCCCATTACCCAAGATTTAACAGTGATAGAATATTTTCCCCAATATCTTGACTTCTGCCATTATATTATTCTAATTGCAATACTTATTACATTGATTCATTCAATACATTATTTCCTTCAGTATCAGGCATGTATTATTCTTAATACTGAGGTTACAAGTGAAAAAACAGTTAGTTATCTGCCTTCATGGACTTATCTTTGGGTAGGAGAGAAGAGAGAAACTTGCAGACAATGGCAGGAAATGTATGAAACAAGTAAACTGATTAAAAAAATGTTTGGAGTGTGATAAATGTTATGAAGGAGATAAACACTATGAAGGATGATATGAGGGTAAGTGGGGGACACTTTGGGAAGGGAGGAGTTAAATAGAGTCTTTACACCAAAATTCCTTCTACCTAGACACCTTATTTTGTGTATCTGTCTCTCTGCTGGGCAGTTTATGTGATCACAGTGCTGCAACCTTTGAGACTCTCCTTTCTACAAAAATATATTAGATCAGATCCCCCCCCCCCACACACACACACACACACATGTTCTCTCAGCCTCATACCGTGGTTATCTGTGCATGTGTATTACCATAGCGTATCAATAAATAGGTTTTATTCATACATATGCACTTTCCATTTTCATTGTAGGAATGAATCTTTGCTGAATGAGGGGGAAGCAGAAAAGGAAGACTAATTAATAGTTCAACATCTCAAGTCCTAGACAAGCAACCTTATTTAACCACATAGCTGCAAATCTTTTCAAGGCTGCATTATAGATGTCCAGTGTCTTTGGGTAAAGATATGTGGATAAAGTTTTATTGCTTCTTTTAAATATTTTTGGTTTTCTTTCTTGCCACCACAGGAAAAGTTGCATTTCCTCGCTCCTTTGAATTTAGGGGACAAATGTGACTTATTTCAGTCAATATAATTTGAGCAGAAGTGACACTTCCCAATGGTGACTTTTTTTGCTGGTTCTAGGCCTTCCAATTGGCCTGGAGACCATGGAAGCACATGCTACACGCAGGCTCAATAGTAAGTCATCAAATGATGGTGAAAGACACATCAGGATTCCCTTTGGAGTTTGAAAGAAATAAAACTTGGCTGTTTGAAGTCACTAGAATAGCCTATGCTAACTCTTAGGAGTGGAATCCTGTCCCTCTAAAATTCATATGCTGATGTCCTAACCCACAGTACCTCAGAATGTGACTTTTTTAGGATATGGGTCACTGCAGATGTAATTAGTTAAAATCATATTGGAGTAGAGTGGGCCCCAAATGCAATATGATCAGTATCCTTATAAAAAGGGGAAAACTGGACACAGGCGCACACACAGCAAGGACCATATGCAGATGAATGCAGGCATCAGGGATATACAGCAGAAGCCATGTGCAGCGAGCCACCAGAAGTTGAAAGGGAAGTCTGAAATAGATTCTCCTTCATGGGCCTCAGAAGGAAGCAACCCTGTTGACATCTTGATCACAGACTTCTGTCCTTTAGGACTATGAGACAATAAATTTCTGTTAAGCCACCCATTTTTGGTACTTTTTTACAGCAGCCTTAGCAAATGAACGCTCTGTCCCAAGAAAACTATATATTGTTTCAAGCAGAGGAAAGTACATGTATGGGGAAGAGAGGGCATAACGAATAGTGCAGTAGCTAATACCTTTATGAGGGAATCCAACCTATTTATATGACACTAGAGGCCCAATGCACGAAATTCATGCAAGAATAGGCCTTCCTTGCCCCGGCTGCTGGCAGACAACCAATAACCAGGCTTCCCTTGCTGCCCCAGCTTCATCCAGAAGGTCATCTGGTCCAATTAGCATATTACACTTTTATTATAATAGATAATACTAGGGGCTCAGTGCACAAATCCGTGCACCTTGAAAGGAATTGTGGGCCGCAAGGCTGTGGTGGGCACAGGGGCGGGTCTCGGCCCATCCTCCACGCCCTCACCTGTCCCCTCCCACCGCGGCCCTCAGTCCCCTGTCTTCCCGCAGCCCCGCTCCTGCCACCACTCCTCCCATGCACTGTTGGCGACAGCCACGCTCACACCCGCTGATGGCGTGGAGCAATTGGGGCTGGTGCAGAAAGTGGGGCCAGCACCATTAGCGGGTGCAAGTGGCAGCCACTGCCCCAATCGCCCCTCATAAGCAGGGGGAGGTAAAGAAGCCCCTCAGGGGCAATTGGGGCCGGCAGCCACTGCTCACACCTGCTGACAGCTCCAAGTGATCAGGACTGGCGCCAGCACCAACAGTGGGTGCTAGTGGAGGCTCCGGCGCCGGCTGTGTGTGTGAGCAGGGCCAGCACTGGCAATGGGTGTGAGCACTGGGTGGGACCGCAGCGCACAGGGGCAAAGAATTTTCAGTAACCACCAGAGGATCTTTCCGAGACAGCAACCAGTGCTCCGCCTTGGTCTGGCACCCCTGATCATCTGCTTCACCATCCCTCCATGGCTGATGCCTGACATGTTCTGCACTCTGCCACCTGCTGCTGACATCTACCTTGTTCTGCGTGTGCCACCTGGTGGCTAGCACACGTCATAGCAACCGGTTGTTCGGTTGTTCAGTTGTTCCACGTTCGGTCTATTTGCATATCATATATATATATATATAGTGGTAATTTAAAATTTCTTTCATTTTCATCTCAAAAGTGGGGATAATTATATGTTTGATTTTTTAAAACTAAGAAAATATACTTATGTTCAAAATGAAAGTACCCAAACTTAAATAGAAATAAAGCTTATTAAATTTTCTCGGAAGCTAGTTCCATATTTACGAGATCCTATTCTGTTGTTGCTTAATTACAAATGCTGAAGCTTTTAGCTTCAGAGGAACCGATATGTTTGCTATGACTGATTAAGGGTTCAGAAAGTGTTTACTAACACATTAATCTCCAGGTGCAGAGAAGTCCAGACACTTGTGAAAATGCTCTAGTCCTCATACAGGTTGCCTCAGGAATCAGGGTAAAGCTAGAGTGCTGGCTCCCCAAGATAGCACCTAAACCCATCAACTTCAAAGAAATGCTGTCTAGACAAAATAAAGATTCTACTTTCAGGTAGTTGGCCTGGAAAATATAGAGAACTTTATAAGACTCTTTCTTTCTGAAATGAAACACTCCATGAACATCAAGTCCATGACGCAGAATTTAGAAACATGGGAGATGCTTGATATTTGAGAGGGCTGTGACCCTAGTCCCTTGCAGAGAGCACCAGGGCTCTCCAGGGAGACCACTTGCAGACTGGGGCAAGTGATGAAAAGAGACACAATGCAATGTCTCTGATAGGCCGATGACTAGGTCCTTTCATGAGCTTCATCTCACATACCTAACTCAACCACAATGACAATTCTTTTATCTTAGAACACCCCTACTTCTTGCCTTTACAGATGACTACTATCATTTTCTCACTATCTTTTTTACTTTTTCTTTACTTGCCTTTCCTGGCTCTTAATTTTTGAGTCTACCTCTAAGGAGATATTTATTGAGTGCTTATTCCTTTATTCTATCCTGTATATGTTCGTTCTCTCTCTCTCTCTCTCTCTCTTTCTCTCTCTCTCTCTCTCTCTCTCTCTCTTTCTTTCACAGGTGGCAAGGAAATAATCACAAGCATTATAGCCAGACATACCTAAATTGAAATCAGGGCTTCAGATTGGCTAAGTGGACAACATACTCCCCTGATTTCATTTTACTTCATTAGGAAATAACCACATTTCCCTTAGACGATGGTTATGAGATTTAAATGAGCTTTAACACATGTAAAGTATACTAGTACAGTACATAGTAGGCACTTCACAAAGCCTAATGCCTGACTCCTGAAGATCTCAATATCCACATTTCAACTGTTGTCACAACGTAAATCTGGTAAAGCTAATGAATGAAAAGCTTGCAATGGAAAGCAGTGGTTAAAGACAGGGGCACGTAGTGCGGGATTGGAGGGAGAAGAAGGAGAACTATGTAGATTTGAAAAGTGGAACATGCAATTCGGGAATGACTTAGATCTCTGACACTACCAATATTTTATAATTCAGGAACCAAACAATGTCTGAGGCTGAAGAGTGTCCAGGAAATGGACCCCTCTTGTTGTTTTGGATACTGTACACATGAATTTATTAATCCCATGCCAATAGTTTACCCTTTAGGATTCACATAACAAAGCAGCCATGACACACACCTAGAGGACATGAGATAAGCATACAGAACTAATTCACAGAGAGAAAGATATCCCAGCTGGAGAAGGGCTGGCACATTTCAGGTGTTGGAGAAATGAACAAGTAGCAAAACGGGAAGGGTTTTGGAAGAGGGAACCGGATTAAACTCATCTACAGCAGTGGTTCTCAATATCTACTTTAATTCAAGTTCTTTTTTGAAGAATATAAAATTGATCCACTGTTATTTGGAATTTTAATATAAATAAAACAGTAAGACTAAAAGAATCAGGGCAATGGGCCAAAGTGTTGCCACACTTGATCATCAGTAGAGAAAAAGAGAAAATTTTGTAAAACTTTCACTTGATACTTACCGTTTCATGATCAATAATCTCAGTATTCATAGACATTTTAGAATTATGTCACTCGTGTGATATGACAACAGTGATTCATAAAGAAGCTATTAAATAGAAGATACTATGTTTTTAAACAGATGCCACTTGATTTCAGAGTTGCCAAATCCAAGGGCAATGCCTATGAAATCATCCATTGTTAATAGGCTGAGGAGACATGTTAAGAAAAGGAATCGATATCTGATGTGCTTTCTAATATCTTATGTACTCTAAGCAAATTGAACAAGTGTATATACAAGATCCATGCTTTGTATGCAGTAGAAACATCTGCCTCAGAGTATCAGGCCTTACTTATAATACTGAAAATGATATATGATGCTAGTTGAGAAATAGTTATTACCACGGTTGGTTGGACAAAGTTATTTTTTTCTAAAAGCAAATAGGCTGAAGCATGGCTGCCAACCAATTTCAGCTCTCACAGCCTCCACGCAGCACATAGCATCACCTCACCACCTAACACATTCTAATAAAGTTACTCTAACATAAAATACTGCTGCATACTTAATGACATTGCAAGTTGAAGCTGCCCAGACAAAGCATTTGCTATTATCTTTTTAATGTTAGCATAAAGATAAACCCAGCTAAATGCCATCTCTATTTTTTTTTTCTTGCACCTGGATAATCTATACCTTCTCTGAAATACACTTCCATGTTGCTCTGGCCTATAAATATTGGAAAAAGTCAATACAAATTAAATGCATTAATAAGTTTTACATAGGAGCATCTGGCGGCTGGCGCAATCATAAATCTGAAAACCCAACCAGAAGCACCCGATCCCTCAACTAGAATGCTATTACCTTTTTTTTTTTTTTTTAAGAAATGGTTTTTAAATTTAAGATTATCAAACTAGAGAGTGAAACAATCTTTTAGCACAGGGATCAGCATAGATTTAAAGGACCCGGTAGTGAAAGTGTTAGGCTTTGCAGGTCATGGGTCTATGATGCAACTACTAAATTCTGTGGTCAAAATGGAAATGAACCATATACAATATGTAAATGAATGAACATGATAGTGCTCCAAAACAATTTTACCTATGGGAACTAAAATTTAAATTTCATATTTCCACTTGTTGGGAAATATTCTTTTTTTTATTTTTATTCCAAACATTTAAAAATGTAGAAGTCCTTGTTCATTTCTACATTTTTTAATGTTTAGGATACAAAACTAGGCCACAGGCCCTGTAGGCTTTAGCACATCATGTAAATGACTAAAAGGAACTAGAGGAGGAGCTACACAGAGAGCAGGGGCTTTCTCACTTCAAAGACTTGCAATATAATCTTTAACTTCAAAAACTGTAAAGATTCAACATTCATATTAAATAAGTGTACATATTTTGTGAGTAATTAAAAACATTTTTAGAGAAAGTAAACCCATTTCCTTTCCCCCACCAACCCGATCCTCTCTCCACATGCTCTCTATCTCAGCGAGATACCCAGTTGCCCAGTCCTTCAACTAGATAGTATCTTTGATTCCCTTCTCTCTTTTGACGCTCTCATCCAATCAATCACTTGCTCCTACCATTTCTTCCTTTTATATAACTTACCAAGGTATCTATAATGCACTACACACTGATCTAGGCTACCATCATCACAAGCTTAGATTACTATAATAGCCTTTTCACTGGTTGACACACACTTTCATGCCTACAAAGTTTCTGTTGAGAAATCAGCTGACAGTCCTATGCTCCCTTATAGGTAACTTACTGCTTTTCTCTTGCTGCTTTTAAGATTCTCTCTTTGTTTTTAACCTTTGGCATTTGAATTATGATTGTCTTGGCGGGGGCCTCTTTTGGTTCATCTTGTCCAGGACTTTTGTGCTTCCTGGACATGTAAGTCTATTTCTTTCACCTGGTAGGGGAAGTTTTCTGTCATTATTTTTTCAAATATGTTTTTAATTTCTTGCTCCCTCTCTTCTCCTTTTGGCGCCCCATGATGCAAATGTTAGTACACTTGAAGTTGTCCCAAAGGCTCGAACTTAGTGAACACTTCAAGGAACTTAGTGAGAACATCAGTGACATAAAAAAGGACCAGTCAGAAATGAAGGCTACGCTAACTGAAATGAAAAATAATTTACAAGGAATCAACAAGAATCAAGTCAGTGATTTGGAATATGAGGAAGCAAAAAAACTCCCAATCAGAACATCAAAAAGAAAAATGAATTCAAAAATATGAAGACAGTCCATTTTCTCCATTGCAGTTGGAGCTTTTATCTTTTTGTACCTCAAAAGTAATCCTATTAACATTTCCATAGATGCCAATGGCTTTCTACTGTTTTCAGGATAAAAATGGAAAGTCCTTATCATGGTTGGCAAGGTCTCTTCACAAACAAGCTCTTTCCTAACATCATCCTTACCTTGCACTCTATTGAATGAAACAAAGTTACTAAAAAGTGGGAAATAATGGAGCTCCAGCAGCTTCTATTCCCTTCACAGAGGTACACATTCCCCAAGGGAATGAGGAAGGTGAAGGAGCTACCATTTCTGTCCAAGATACAAAAACACCAAGAAGAAATATTCCTAATAGTCCCCCGCCCTGCTGCAAAGCAGAGGGTAGTACTGGGTGGGGATGATGGAAGGTGATGGCAGCATCAAGTCCTTGAGGGAGTTTTTCTAGGTTCGTAATAGTCGAATGACATTAATTTTCTTCATTTATAAAATAAGAATGAACACCGATTGTCGAGTTCCAAGTTGACATAAGCATTTTGGGATCACAGATGAGGGGTCTCCCGTAATTAAAAGATATGCTGAAATTACTCCAGGAAATCAGGGTATTGCTAAGGAACAGAAACAAAGGGCTGCCTTGTTATTTGTGTTCTCTCTGGAATTGTTAACTTTTTATGTTATTTCCTCTGGCTTGACCAACTGTAAATATTTAGCTCTTGTGCTAACAAAGAACAAACAGCAAGTCTGAGAAGCTACTAATGGGAAGTGAGAATAAACCTCAAGTGATAGATAAAATAAATAATGATTCTAAAGACCTGTGACTGAGAGCAGAACATGATCCAGTGAACACAGCCCAGAAGTACAGAGAAGGGATGGGACATTCTTCCTAGTCAGTGGAAAATTTGATCTGCTCTGTGTAGTCTCAATATTTAATTGACTCTTCTTGTTTAAAGGAAGTGTGAATATGTGCATCCATGGAGTGCAGGAGAAAGAATTTGTTTGGGAACGAACTAAGGCAAAAATTGTTATATAGGTGAAGGCATAAAGCTCCCCATCTGACCACCAGGACCCTCACAACAATGAGCCCTCCTGCCTTGCACACCATTCTAGACACTCTCTGAATCATACTGTATGCTCCAGAAACACTAAACTGCCTCTATTTCCACACCACTAATCCTATAATGCATAGAGGGTACCTTCCTCCTTTCTTACACTTTTTTTAACACTTTATCTCAGACTCTTCCATAATAAATGAGGGAATCCATCTCATCTGCCTTCAGCACAACCTGCCTGGGCATCCTTATTATTGTACTTTGGACACTCATTTTACAAATACTTAAACATTTATTCTATGTCTGGCCGGGTTCTAGGCTATGGGTATTCAATATCTCCATTGAATTTATAAGAATTCAATGTCTCCATGTCTTTACAGAGTCAGCTCCTTGAAGGTAAACTCTTTGCATCTTTGTTTATGTAGTAGGAACTCAATACTCTTCACTGAATGAAGAAGCAGATTAAGGAATGAAAGAAGAGATATGCGTAGAAATCTTATTTTGATCTTGTTGTTTTAAGAGCATGAAGGTAGGAATCTCCCTGGAGCTTAATAAAAGGAAAGATTCTTCCTTGAATCTCAAATAATTATTTATTACTGCAAAGGACAGAAAGACCTTGTTAGAAACACTGTTTCACATATAATAGAACAATTCCATTTAGATATAGAAGACAGAATAAAATCAAGCCCTGATGCAAGTCTCCAGATTACATGATAGTACTCAGTCTTGCCTGACAATGAATATCTAGAACGAAAAGACCCTTATTTAGATTCTTGTTTGAATATCTAAATAATGGTTCTAAGTGATCCTTTGACCATGGTGATATTCATACAGAATAATATGACATCCTCCACCTACATTGCCTTTCTAAGAAACCTAATATGCATATGATTATCAAGTTATCATTAATTAATTCTCCTTGGTCTACTCTAAGAAAGTTGATTATAAATAAAAGCCATAATACAGATGGTTAAGAAAAACATAGAAAAAATTATGGGAGAGATGGGCATTGGTACTTCAGCTCCATGTACAGAATCATGTACTAAATAAAAAGAAAAATCTCCATTATCTATTTATCTCAGCAATGAATAATCTTTAATGACTAGGAGTGTCCAAATGCCTGATTAGATCTATGTGGGGATTAGTTCATTAATGCCAGGGCTAACAGACTTAACTCTGTTCTGAAAAACCTAGTTTGCTAATAATAAGAGAGCTTTAGAAACAATGAAAACAACAAGGCATCCTGATGAAAATTGTACAGAGAATTTTATAGCCAGTATCCATGTTATTGAGACATAAATGCATCTGATAAATGAGAAAGGAATGATAACTAAAACTATATTATAACAATAGATATATGTTTCTCAAACTGAAGATTTTAAGAATCATAAAAAATAATTTTAAATTTAACTTTTGAATATTTAGTATGAAAGTTCATTTGGGAAGAAGGCACTGACAATGCCTTAATCAAAGTTCTGTGTTCCCCTCTATCTAGGAAAGGGATCCATTACTCACCATGGAACTTTGGAGAGAAGCAGCAGAAAGGACACAGGGATCAACATACAGTCTAATCAGCCAAACCAAATTTTTGTACTATTTTTAAAAAATGAGTTATACTTTCAAATATTCTATGCATATACTCATGATGGATAAAATCAGAAATAGCTTTTACTGATCATCTCCTAAACATGGCAGGAGAAGTTTTCCAGGTTTTAGCTTTAATTTGTCTTTGAATCCAAAATATAAACACTAAAATATAAATACTCAGGCTGAAAAAAAAAACAAAGAAATTCATAAAAAAGCCACAAATTCCTGACTCTATGTTCTAATTATTTTACCAGTAGCATAAGAACATGTGAATACCAAGGATCACTTAACAGCAGCTCAAATCAAGTTTTGGTGGCCCATCAAGTGGCAAAAAATCCTGCACCCGTGATTCTTTTTACTTCTATAAGTGGATTCTAGATCCATGCTTCACTCGATTCTTGCTGTGATGGAGGGCGGGTTACTTAGCCTCTCAAAGACCGTTTCCTTTTCTATAAATGGTGATAACAATAGTGCATTGAATTTTTGTAGGCATTAACAGAGATAATATATGCGAAATTCTCAGTAGAGAACCTGAATTAGAAAGCTCCTGCAAAACATTAATAAAATGCTTTATATGTCTGTTAATAATACTGAATTAAAAAAAAAAGCTCACTTCAGCCTCATAAATCAGAATCTCATTTTTTTTTAATGTAACGGCAGTAAAACCTTAAATTTCAGCAAGTTAAAAAATAAACTGGGCCAGCACCTAATAGAAATTATCCCTTTTCAAGTACAGATTGTTAAAGGAAAAATAAGCACTGAATCAAAAAGGAAGAGGGGATTTCTCTATATCTGTCCATCACATTTTTACCTCAATGCAATCTGAACTGTCTTTGAGAAACCAATGTTTGTCATCATGGAAAAACATTTGAGGGGAATTAGGAAAACTGGATTATAGTTATCATGTCAGGTCTACTCCTGTCAACAGGCCACTTCTGCTGCTTCTTAATGTGAACAAAAGATGGTTTGTAATGGCTAATAAAAATGCAACTTGGCAGTAAAACCTTATTCTAGCTTCACTGATGATTGTAGAAGCTTCTAATACCTTACTAGTCAGAATAACTGAAAAGTAATTTGTGACTGTAATATTTCTGAATGACAACTCATATGGTCTCAGAGGGACAGGGAGTATGTGGAGTTTTTAGCTCAAGGAACCTTACAAAGAAATTCTGGACTAGGGGACACAAACTGGGGTTCTAAACACAGCATCTCTGAGTGCTGTTCAGTGAAAGAAGCGCAGCAGAGGCTATGGAGGAGTCATTCCAAACCAGCTACCACATGCAGATAGCTTAATCTTTTTTTAAAGTTTTATCTATATTTATTGATTTCAGAGAGGAAGGGGGAGAGAGAGAGAGAAACATCAGTGATGGGAGAATTATTGGTTGGCCTCCTCCTACACACTCCCTACTGGGGATCAGGTCCGGTGCCTCAGGCATGTGCCCCAACCAGGAATCAAACTGTGACCTCCTGGTTCAAAGGTGAATCTCAACCACTGAGCCACAGTGGCTGGGCAGATAGCTTAATCTTATGTTCATTTTAGAAAGATCTAATACAGCTTAGACAACAGAATTCCAAAAATCAAACAAAGTGTCTAGTTCAGTCATAAAGCCAAGAAGACTCCTTGAAGGACCTTATATTATCTTGTATTAGGTTAACATGATTACCAAAACACTACCTGTTCAGATTCTGTTGGACCATATTTCTATTCCTTTTCTTCAACTCTCCTTCCCTCCCTGCCAACTTTGCCCCTACAAACGTATTTCCTCTCACTCTGACCCCAATGGAGATGAAGAAAAACAAATTTGTCATGGAGGATTCCTTATATAACCATCCACATCCATTTTAAATCGGAGTTTAGCAAATACTAACATTTATTTATTTTTAACATGTCTTTCTTTTTTCTTTAAATACTTATTGTTGAAAGTATTACATATGTCCCCAATTTTCCCCATTGATCCCTTCTAGCCTGCCCCTCCCCCCTGCCCCAGGCCCTCACTATCCCATTGTCTGTGGCCATGGGTTAAGCATATATTCATACATGGTCTTTGGTTGATCTCTTCCTACCCCCTCCCCACACACCCCCACCTTCCCTATGAGATTCCACAGACTGTTCCATCTTTCTATACCTCTGGATCTATTTTGTTCATCTGTTTATTTTGTTCATGTTTAGCAAATACTAACATTTATTTATTTTTAACATGTCTTTCTTTTTTCTTTAAATACTTATTGTTGAAAGTATTACATATGTCCCCAATTTTTCCCCATTGATCCCTTCTAGCCCGCCCCTCCCCCTTGCCCAGGCCCTCACTACCCCATTGTATGTGGCCATGGGTTAGGCATATATTCATACATGGTCTTTGGTTGATCTCTTCCCACCCCCTCCACACACACCCCCACCTTCCCTCTGAGATTCCACAGACTGTTCCATCTTTCTGTACCTCTGGATCTATTTTATTCATCAGTTTATTTTGTTCATTAGGTTCCACATATAAATGAGCTCGTGATACTTGTCTTTCTTTCCTTCCTTCCTCTCTTCCTTCCTCCCTTCCTTCCATTTACTGAATGTCTGCTGTGTCCATGACAATATGCTGGTGCTAGTAAAGATAAATAAAACTCCATTAACAAGTTCACAATCCAGATTGGGAGACATTCATTTCAAAGTCACATGGTTGGTGGTACAATAGATTATATAGTGTAGGATGGTGAAAATACAAAGGATGAAGGAGGCAATAATTCGCTGTGCAGAAGGATGAAAGAGACAGTGAAGAGTACAGAGAGTCTTGAAAGAATGAAACATCTTTAACGCTATGCTGAATTCTTGCTCCCTTTGAAAACAGCAGAACTGACTTAGATGTGTCCAACATTAGATTCTGTCTAGAACTGTAGTCCGTGTTTAGCATGCACATCACAGAGAAACAATCCTTAACAGCCTGCGTAGGACAGCATTAGGAGGAAATACTCTTCATCTATAGCTTCCCATTATAGAAAATGAGCTTATATGCACTCAGGTAACTACTCCAAAAGATAATGGTATTATACTCACTACTAGAGGCCTGTTGCATGAAAAGATTCATGCAATAGGCCTTCCCTTCCCCTGGCTGCCAGCACAGGTTTTCCTCCAGCACCCAGGACCCAGGCCTTTGCTCTGGCCGGAGCTGCCTTCAAGCCTTCATTGCTGCGGCCAGAGCTGCCTTCAAGCCTTCGTTGCTCCACCGGAGCCGCCTTCAGTTTTGCTCCGCCGCTTTGTGCCTACGTATGCAAATTAACCGCCATCTTTGGGAGGTGTAGCAAAGGTATGGTCAATTATCATGTTTGTCTATTATTAGATAGGATTACCTAAACATAGACTGGGTATTAAAGGGGGGAAAATTCCTACTAACCCAGAGAACTGTATATTGTAGTTTTCCCATTTTTCTAATACTCTCTACACTCTAACTTTACTCCATAAGGAAATATAATTGAAATAACAAGTAGGCTTATTATAACAGAAGCCTATTTTAACAGAAGTCTATTCCTACAAACTCACAATAGACAAAGACTAAATGATAGTCATATAAAGAGTCGGTGTAGTTTGTAAAAATAAGTTACATATGTTGAGATGAAAGACTAAATAAAATCATTCCTACAACACAATAGACAAAGACTAAATGATAGTCATATAAAGAGTCGGTGTAGTTTGTAAAAATAAGTTACATATGTTGAGATGAAAGACTAAATAAAATCCTATTGTTTCTAACTATAAAAGAATATGCTGAGTTCAAGATTTAGTGAGATAAAGCATCAAATTCTGTACTTGTACATTTTTTTTCCAAATATGACTACCAAAAATACTAGTCATATTTAGAAATGTGTGTGTAATGAACTGCATATCACACACATAAAATAGGGAAAATATTAAAAGGAAATGATTATGTTGCCTGTCAGAACCAAAATGTAAAATTCAAAGCTTTGCATTAAACTTTTATGAGACCTTCTGTCTTAAAGAAGAGGCATTTTAAAGGATTCGCTGTAAAAATATATTGCTCTGGTTATATCATAGTTATGGCATGTTTGTGAGGATGGATTAATTTTTCAATTAAATGGACCTTGGAAATTAGATAGCAGTACAGTTCCCCTGTCTTCATCACCACTCAACACCTGTTGACAACAACAACAAATAATTGCATTTTTACATTTTATTGGAAATCGTATGTTGTGTAAATATTTTGATAAAACTTTTTAAAATTATAAAACTTCAATAGGTAGATTCACTAATAAATGTTTATAGTTATCTAAAAGAATTTTGAAAATCTAAAAAATAACAGTGAAGTAGTGAATTATGTGTATGTGATCACTGAATGAAAATGAAATCCCACAGTACCTTCTAAGTATATATGATTCCTGCTATTCTAAGCAGTTTCTATTTTCCCGAAGCCGTGCTTTATAGCATTGTCACTATTATGTAGCTGCCTAGATCAAACATCACTGATACATCCCTAATCTTCAGAATAAAGTTCAAATTCCTTAGATTTTTATTATTAAGATTATTAAGATTACTCACAATTTAAGTCCAAATGAAAGTCCTAGCTTTCCATCCCACCATCTCTCTTTTTAACTCCTTGTACCCAGTACCTGAAAATATTATGTTTTAACATCAGTAATCTCAGCCTAGTATATCCTTGATCTCCTTTCTTCTACCACTGAAATATTTTGTCCCCATTTAAAAAATGTGTTGTTGTACCCCCAGTTTGACTTCCATTAAGTATGTTATCAATCTGCCTGTGTCTCTCGAAAGACTGTATATTCCCTAAAGACCAAAAGTATTAGCCTCTTTGTCATCCACTGACAAGCACTGTGCTTTGCACCTAGTAGGTGCTTAACAAAATCTGTTTAAAAGAATTCAGTGAGAATGTATTACCTACTTAACCTTGTTAATCTAACCAGACTCCTTGTTCAGCTACTTATTTTGCTATCATTTGTTCAAACAACTTCTCAACATACTCCTAATGAAGGCAAAGGCCAGACAGAAAAATAACATTCATAATGATTTATTTCTAGAAATAATTCTGAAATATTATTCACATCATTAAAGTTTTTAAACATCCGATAAAATCCTTAAAGAGCTTTTCATTATTAATATTGATTTTTGTAGCATTGGCTGCTTTACATAATACATTTAAAGAAGAAAAAAGGCAAGTAATCTAATAATAAACAATTGAACTGTAAGAAGATTGTGAATAGGAGTTAGGTTCTCTGAGTAGCAAGCACTGTTTAAATATTGTTCATTAAGCTATAAATAAACAGATGTTAATATAAAGGTTTCCACTTGTTTTCCAGAAAGCTCTTAAAACAATTTTCAAAGAGCACACACACAAGTCATATAGCGGCTAAAACTGAAATGCTAATACAATAATACAATATTACATATCAGTCCATAATTTCTACATAGCCATAATTAGGGGATAAAGAATCAATAGGCTTTATTGACTATCTTTAAATAAATATATATATATCGCAAATAAATGTCCAAAAAGAAAAGGTCAAAAGGTCGTACTTTGGTAACTCAAAGATTGTCTTAATGAGCCATGGTTTTCCCAGAAAAGGAGCGTGTATCTAGTACATCTATAATATATTTGGGGATAAATATGATATAGACAATAACAGTAATCACTGAGCATATCCACCCTGTAAGATACTGAAACACAGTGCTATAAGCTCTTGGCAATGTGGATAATAAAGAAATGTATTTTTGTAAGACTCATGTTTCTTTGAAACTTTTTTGTGTAGTTTACAGTGGGGGTTGGGGAGGATATGGTTGTTGGTAGAGGGAGAAGGATGACAGAAAAATGTGTAAACAAATCTTCATCCTAAGGAATATTCATTTATCCCAGTTTCACAGGTAATCTTCAAAACACACAAAATGTCTTAAATCAAAGTCTTTTCCATTTCCACCGGCATCACCCTGGCTTGGGATCTCATCACTCCAGCCCAGTATAGCTGCAATAGCAATTTAACGGGCTTCTTTGCTTACAGTCTTCCTTGCTCCTATTCCACCTGCAGGATTCATTCCAGATGCTGCTAGAATAATCTTTCTAAAGTCCTTTTCATTGTGTCTTTCCTCTGCTTAGGAGTCTCTGGTGGGTCGTTTTCACTCCTCAAATAAAATGTACTCTTCTCAGGCTGGATATCAGAGCCCTCCATTAATCTTTCCCTCCTCTCCCAATAAGGAAGACCCTCTCTTCCAGTCTCTAAAATCAAGCTGAGTTCACATTACTACTCACTCCACTCTTTCTGCTCCAATGTTCACACTTTCCTGTTTAAAGTTTAGATTATTCCATCCAGCAGAGTCTGCAATTAGCCATCCTAGAGTTATTCTATCATTCCTGAGAATCCCAGAGAAAATGTTTATTTCCAATGCCCATTGCTGGTCTCTACTGGTTTCCTAAAATATACCTCCCTGCTCTCTACCTAGCCCTTCAGTCAAACTGGGAGCTCCCCAGGCCAGGTGAATGATCTATTTTTGACACCCTACCTATTATCTGGCAGAAGCCTGGGTGCTTAGCACAGACCTATTGAGGAATGAATGGTTTCTGTTTTGCCTTTTCTATCCCACTTGGTTCAACTTCCCTTGCAAGAAAAATGTTAACTTAGACTAGCCATAAAAAACAAGACAACAATGTTTTAAAAACCAAAACACCCTGGCCAGTGTCACTCAGTGGTTGAGCTCTGACCTATGAACCAGGAGGTCACAGTTTCATTCCGGTCAGGGCACACGCAGGAAGCAGCCAATCAATGATTCTGTCATCATTGATGTTTCTAACTCTCTCTCCTTCTCCCTTACTCTCAGAAATCAATAAAAACCTATTAATAAAACAATGATTTAAAACCCAAAACAGACTGGCTGGTGAGGCTCAGCGGTTGAGCGTCGACCTATGAACCAGGAGGTCATGGTTTGATTCCAGGTCAGGGCACATGCCCACGTTGCAGGCTTGATCCCCAATAACAGATGTGCAGGAGGCTGTGGATCAATGATTCTTTCATCATTGATGTTCCCATCTCTCTCTCCCTCTCCCTTCCTCTCTGAAATCAATAAAAAAAGAAAAACCAAAACAATAAAACTCATAGATAAAAATCATCATTTCTAGGTGTTTTTCCACTAAGTCCTCTCTGTACAAGTGACCAAGCAGCAGAGACTCAGGTGGTAACAAAACCCAGATTGGGACAGGGAATTCTAGGAAGCATAAAAGTATTCAAGCAGCTGAAGACATCTGTTAAGAAGACCCTGACAATCAGAAGTGGAATATGAGAAAGTTTTTACTTTGAAACTCCTTGGCCTTGACTATTAGGCTCCAGGGATCATCTGGCCATACAGTGCCTGGATTATTTGTTTATTAACTCACTCATTGCCTGAGCTAACACCAGTTATACTACACAGCAAAATACATAAAATAATGTGTGGCTGCTGTTCACTGACTTGCCACACACTGAACACTCCTAAAGCATTCACTTATAAAAAATATACAATTAATCTTTCAATTATATTGTGTCATCATCATGATTTTGGAGGTGATGAAACTGAGACTTAGAAGAGGTTGAATAACTCTCTGAAGGACACACAGCTAGGACATGGTAGAGAGAAGGTGCCAACCAGGTATATACTATGAGAAAGTCCTTAAACTCTATACCAAGCCTTATATAAAATATATTTCATATCTGAATCTTGAACTGGTAGTCAACCTACTCTAAACTTCTTTAACACATTTTGTGCAGTTCTGTTCAGAACATAACCCTTTTCTATATTAATCTATAAATGTGCCATCATCCCTAATAGGTAGGCAGCACACTTTTGGAGGGCAAAGGACTTTTTCATGGTTATCAACTGTTCAGATCACAGTACACAAAGAAAGTCTAAATACATGGCAGGGATATATGGTTTCGTGTTTACACAGGCACGCAGAAGTGCGACATTCAGGTCTTTCAACCCTCTATCTATACACTGGACCTTCAAAAACTATACCCAGCATTTCTATTCCTTTCCCATTGACCCTAACATTCTAATGCCTGGTATTGCTTGTCAGATCATTTAACCACCCTTTAAAAAAATGTTAAACATATATCAACTTGGATTTTAGTCTAGCTATCATATGGTGGTAGGAGGGTACACCATGTACTCAGTGTGGTCTGGGGAGAGCATTATATAGCACAAGAAAATGCCTGATTTCTTGTCCTGAGAGCTATAAATACAGTCCAAAGCCTGGCTCTTCACTTTTCCCATTGACAGTTGATGTGCACATGGTTTCCATGTCTTATTCACAATGACATTTTCCTTCCATTTGTATCCCACAGTCTTCTGCCTTTCAAGTTCATTTCCATGATTGTTGGGGCTTAAGACCTCCATTCTATTTTTGATATGGAATTGACATAGTCAGCTGCTGGCTTCTATGTTATATACATGCAAATCTCTTCAACTAGACTTGTCCCTGGGGATTTACTTAAGCAACACAATGTGCATTACAGTCAAATGTGTAGCCAAGGCTCCTCTGGGAGTGTGATCAGCCCAGGAGGTGGCTTTCTGGGAACACCAAGGTCAGATGTTAGTGGTGGGCCAGTAAATCTAGATCCTGGAGGCATCACCCTGTCTGTGCCCGTCTTTCTACAAAGCCTGCTGGTGTCTGCAATACAGAAAGGAAGTCTGTTAGCTGAAAAGTTCCCCGTCTGATCTTTGCATCTGCCTTGTACCACAAAGTCACTTCATTTCAATTGTCCCAAATCATACCTCCATTCACTACTGGGCTTGTGAGATTAAGGAATTAATATGATTACTGCAGACTGAAGAGCCTTCCAATATTATTGGCTACCTTGTGTTATCAAGCTGCTCCCAAATCCTTACTTAAGATGCCCAGGGGAGAAGTTCTATTTTGTTTTGTTTTTTTCCTCTTCACTTTGGGAAGTGTTTATAGTACATAAAATGGAATGTTTCTGCTATTTGGGGCAACAGTAAGACGTACCCCTTCTGGTATCTGTTTACCAAGGTTGCTGGAAGTGTTAAACATAGCAAACCAACCAAATTAAACAAAACCAATAAACAAACAAACAAAACACTAAAGTGCCATTTGAAGCAAAATTGATAAGATGCTAACCTATATTTATTAACCTCTTACCTTACATGTGTCATTGATTTATAAACAACTCTTTAGTTTCAATAAATCCCTATGGGAGAAACTGATTGTAGCCATCAAACCTATCAGGGAAATCAGAGCTAGGGATAAACTGTGTTATCTACAACCTCAAAGGGCAAAGACTCAGACCACAGGAAGATTACCTGCCAGTCACTTTCACTCCCAGAACAATACATATTAATAGGATCAAGCTAAATAAAGAATCCTGTGCTGGTTTCTTCTCCCCAGATACTCCTGGCCCACAATCTATTTTCGCTAATTTGTTTACCCTTTTTAACTCTAAATAAGTGTCTTATCTGTCTGGACTCAACAGTCTGGTCTTTCTTTGCAACCCCTCTCCCTCATAAAAGACAGTTTTGTATACCGCCCCCCCCCCACCTCCAATTATAGACATGTTATTCTTTAGGATGTGTTTTCATCTAGTTCTCCAAACGTAAGGTTCCTCTGAGAAGACTGGGAAGCTTCAGGCATAATATCAAGTTATATAGACCATGCCATATTGAAACTGAGCAGAAACAATATAAGACCGTTTGCCATTTCTGCAGGATTTGCCCTTATGTTTGTGGGTTGTGGTTCTATGAAAATAGACACATGGGCAGAGACAAAGCCAGCAGTGATATGACATCTGGATGCCAATCCAAGAGCCAGGGCAGTCCTTGCATGCCAGACAGCAATATCAATCAGAGTAAGAGAGAAACATGTTTTGGACCTCTTCCATTAAACCTGTAGCTTCATATAGTACATATTACCCCAAGTGAGGCACAGTAACCAGCCTAAAGTCATTTGACTAGGAACCCAACTCAACTTCTATTGTCTATATAAAATACTAATTTACTACATCAGTTTGAATCTCTCTCTCTGGGTGATACTTTCTATGATATTCTTGCCATCAGTTTAACATTAAATCACATATTCTTTTGTACTGTTTCACGTCTCATATCTGCCACATCAGTAAGATATAAGGCAACGACCATGTTATGATTATGTCCCTCACCCCTGTGCCCTGGAAAACCCACCAAAGCCCAGTAGTTCCTGGAAAAATCTCTCCGTCTCTAGCTCTTTCTCTGTCTCTCTCCTTTAATTAATACTATTATTTTGATAGAGTCTCTACTTCTATATTTTAAATAAAATTTGCTATAGCCCAACCAACATGGCTCAGTGGTTGAGCATCGACCTATAAACTAGGAGGTAACCATTTGATTCCTGGTGGGGCACATGCCAGGGATGCGTGCTTGATCTCCTGTGGGGGCGGGGGGGGGGGGGGGGGGGAGGGGGGGTCGCCCAGCCCGGCCTGTGCCCTCTCGCAGTCTGGGACCGAGGCAGCCAAACAATGATTCTCTCTCATTGATGTTTCTCTCTCTATCTCCCTCTCCCTTCCTCTCTGAATTTAATTAGAATATATATTTTTAAATTGCTATAAATGTGCTGATGATTGAGAAATGTATAACTACACATTTATAGCACTACATTTTTCATGGTACATCACAATTTCAAATATATCAGCTATCCAATATTCAAAAACTACCTAAATTTTAATGTCACATTAGTTGATTGCTGGTGTAGAGCTACATAAATTTAGAAAAGTTTATCATGGTTCTTCATGGATTGTATTACAAATATAGGTATATTTTAAGTGGGAAAAAAAATCCAGTTTCCAAATATAAGCTCTGAGTTTTGTTTGTTTAATACCGAAGTCTCCATCAAAGCTCTCTCTGTCTTTGTACTCCTATTCTGAGAAAGTCAACAATGCTCTTTGGGTTGCAGATTAGTTAAAAAGAAATTTTAATGAGAATAAGGGAGATAAATATCTTTAATTTTCTACCTCATTTTGTCTTCACAAAATATAGGCAAGCTGTGCTTTACTTTTATTTACTGTTTGTTCCAGCTAGGTAGTAAATTAATACATACTTTATCAAGGGAGTTATTTGAGATATTCAGACTGCCAGCCTACTTTAAACCACACATTCTTGGAGCTTCATTCCCTAGAAGCACATGTTAAAATGCTTCAGGAAGACTGCACTTTTGAAGATATTGTTTTCATACAACATTACACAAAACCACCAAACTTCCAAATCATTTATCCGGACGCCTGCCATTCTTGTTCATCCTTCCTCTACAGCCCTCCATGGCCCAGCTCAAATATCACCTCCTCTTAATAGCCTGACACTCTATTTCCTGTGATGCCAATACATTTAACTTATAACTTTAGTATGGATCCTCCAACAATTTGGCTGGAAACATTGGCATGCATGGATCTACCAATAATTCTTACCCACTGCCACCCCTCCCCATGTTCCATGTTCACACAGTAGACTTTGGACTTTCTAAAGGCAGTACTTACATATAATTCACTACATGTAATTTGTCCTTATTAAAGCTTGGCATGGTGTGATCAATACTAGTAAGTATTAGTTAAGTTAAATTTGGGAAAACATCTTGTGTCCCATTCTGAATCAGTCTGATTATTTATCTCATCTAAGGATTTTGTATTTGATAGTGGTATCCAGTGATATACATAAGAGTACAGCTTTCTGTACAACCTTCTAAAAGCACATTTTGGGTGAAAAGAACACTGAACTTCAGGGGTACATTAAACAGATTAGAAAAAATGATGTGTGACTATCTTTTCTCCAGCCATTATTAGCATCACAATATCACTAACATCATCCATTTGAGAAAACAAGTTTAACATATCTTAATTTCATGAATAAAGCAACTATGTGTTCTAGGGTAAATGCTTTAAAAAAAATCTTCCCAGAATTATTCTCAAAGACAACACTGGCCACCCTTTTCTTCATTCCAAATCTTTAACAGCCAGAATCATAGCATATACTTTTATCCTCCTCAGATAACTCCTCAGAGATGGCTTTCATAAAGTGTACATAAGGCTTTAAGACTTTAAGAATGTGTTTTGTGTATACGATGAAAAAAAAAAATTGCAGGTAGATTTTTCAATTGAATTGGATTTTTTACTCCTGACTAATAGGACTTTAGCTAATTTTCACCTATCTTTCATTTATCATGCCATCTGCATAAAACTATGTCTTCCATCTTAATTTGCTTTACTTTTTAATGTATAGATAGAATCTTTAAATATTTATCATCTTAGTTGTTGAAGTTGAAAAGTGCCTAAGGACTTTATGAAGACCTGATATAGCCAAATTTTATATTTCCACTACATTTTATACATAAACGTGTTCTTTCTGATAATAAACCTCTCCTCTCAATCTGGCATAAAATAGACATGAATTCATTAAGGGTATAAATCATGTGTTGCATAGAATTTGAATACATGGTTAACACAAATGCTCATGACAAATGTTATGTTAGCATACTAATTACAAATGTGTTTAGTCTTGCATTAAAAATATTAATACCTTGAGATCATGATAGTTAAAATACCACTTGCTTTATAAAAATACCGACAAATTTTCCTGGATTCAGTATAGTATTACAATACTAAAGCTAGTTCTTTCTTGTTAAAAAAAAATCTAAAGATTCATTTTATACAAAAACTTGTTATACAAAAACTCATATTATACAAAAAACTTCTACCAAAACACTTACTGATAGAAGTTTCTAACACAGAAGTCTAGAGATACATCTAATATTAACTTTCTCACTATCAGCTTTCTAATATCTGCATGTGGGATGACCTGAGTGTTATCAGCTGAATTTGTTTAATTGCTGGAACAGGGAAAATCTGTTCCTTCTCAATACCATTTTATGATGAAACCAAACTAGTTCCTCCTTAGTTTCAAGAGCAGAATAGACTGGTGATTATATAGCTCTTTTATAGAAACACTAGAGGCCTGGTGCATGAAATTCATGCATGGTTTATGATGAAACCAAACTAGTTCCTCCTTAGTTTCAAGAGCAGAATAGACTGGTGATTATACAGCTCTTTTATAGAAACACTAGAGGCCTGGTGCAGGAAATTCATGCGTGGGGGGGTGGGGGGTCCCTCAGCCGAACCTGCACCCTCTCCAATCCAGGAGCTGTCAGGGGATGTCCTACTGACACCTTAGGCCCATTCCCCGTGGTTCTCTGCTCTCTGTGGGGCCTGGCTACTTTGGCCCACTATCCTTTGTCTGCGGGGCCTGGGGGCTTCGCTGCCACTGTGTAAATGAAGCCACCATGCCCTGCTGTCCACTCTCTGTCTCTGTCTGCCCAGCCTGGGGGCTTTGTCGCCACCTCAGCGTGAACGGAGTCACCACACCCCACTGTCTGCTCTCTGTCTGCCAGGCATGGGGGCTTCATGGGGCACACCCCCAGCTCAGCAGCCCAGCGTTGTGTCTACAGCTCTCCCTTCCCCCATGGCCTGGGCACAGGACGTGGGCATCATTGTCCTAACGCCAGCGCCCCCCCCCCGCCACTCAGCGCCTGTGTATGCAAATTAACCTGCCATCTTTGTTGGGTTAATTTGCATGCTCACTCCTGATTGGCTGGTGGGCATCGTGAAGGTATGGTCAATTTTCATCTTTCTCTTTTATTAGTGTAGATAAAATTGTAAAAAAAATGTAAAAACTCCATAAAAGAAACACTTTGCAGGATTTTCTTGAGACATAAAGAGCAAACTAGTAGGAATTTGATAGTAATGCTTGATGTTTTTATTGGTACAGTCTGCCAAGCTTTGTCTGCGGGGCCTGGGGGCTTCGCTGCCACTGTGTAAATGAAGCCACCATGCCCTGCTGTCCACTCTCTGTCTCTGTCTGCCCGGCCTAAGGGCTTTGTCGCCACCTCAGCGTGAACGAAGCCACCACACCCCGCTGTCTGCTCTCTGTCTGCCGGGCATGGGGGCTTCATCGCCACCACCACATGAAGGAAGCCACCACAGGGCACACCCCCAGCTCAGCAGCCCAGCGTTGTGTCTGCAGCTCTCCCTTCCCCCATGGCCTGGGCACAGGACGCGGGCATCATTGTCCTAGCGCCAGCATCCCCCCCCCAGCCACTCAGCGCCTGTGTATGCAAATTAACCTGCCATCTTTGTTGGGTTAATTTGCATGCTCACTCCTGATTGGCTGGTGGGCATCGTGAAGGTATGGTCAATTTTCATCTTTCTCTTTTATTAGTGTAGATAAAATTGTAAAAAAAATGTAAAAACTCCATAAAAGAAACACTTTGCAGGATTTTCTTGAGACATAAAGAGCAAACTAGTAGGAATTTGATAGTAATGCTTGATGTTTTTATTGGTACAGTCTGCCAAGAAACTTCTGTGCCCAGTATGGCTGCTCGTCCTGATTCCTATTCACACCCAGTGCTCAGACTCAAAGCTGCTGGGTCTGCTCCACAAGTTGTTCAGTCTGCCTTATCGCTCTCCATCTGCTACCTGCTATACCATCTCTTCCCAAATATGCTTTCTACTAATGGAACTTCCCCAGTCACTTCCTCTTTGCTTTCTTCCCACACAGATCACAGAGTGAATTTTACAAATGTTACAATGTCACCTATCCACTTAAGCAATTTCCTAACTTCTTTTCTTTCACTTTTCACATTTAAGATTAATATTATGATAATGATACAGAGCATAATAATAGTAAAGATAAAAATGAACTCTTTAACCCTAATTATATATTTCACCTCTGCCTCTTACTTTGCATTAGAAAAAATAAATCTAAAAGGAAGATAAAAATGTATCATTTAATGTATGACATGTGACTAAAAAAAGTATTAATTACTCTTTTATCAGTTATGTAACTCACATTATTATTATTATTACTATTATTATTATTTTTTGCTTATTTTTCTACCACAAGTGATTCACTTCCCCAAAAGAATTCTTCATGCTACAATCAAGGACTACAGTAAAACTGTCTCAGCTTTCTTGCCTGCAGACTTTGCTCAACGTACACTGGAATAAGGAATATTTATATGTATTAGCAAGCCTGCAATCCAGCATAGCTAAGAAGAAAAAGCATCCCTAACGTTCTCACATATGATCAAATCCTGAGGATTTGATCCCGCAACTGTTTCCATAGGCAGCCTGGAATTTCTGAGGACATGCAATCTTAGTTCACAGATGTTCATTTCTTTGGTGTGAGCCAGGGCACCTGTGCATGACAGACAGACAGTCTGTCAGTCCACAGGAAGTTCACTGTCTTGCCCACCTCAAACTTACACTATAAAAGAGACTAGAAGAAAACAGAAATATTGAGAATTCAACAACAAGGCAATTAATTGATTGTTCCTTTTCTTAAAACAGTAACCAACACAGGGATGGAATGACCATCATTCAAAATGCCTAAGGGCTACTTTCCCAATGTTCTCCTGAATAACACACAAGTGTTTTAATCAGCTGCCTAGTTAACCCAATAGCTACATGGGTTGGCAGGGTGTCAAGAGACAGGGAGCAAAGGGAAAGACCAAAGCAATTATCAGGTGTTAAGAAAAATAATCAGAAGCCGAAATGTTTGTTCAGTCACTGGACTCTCAGTTAACAAGCCTCCCAGACAGGCTTATTCCTCACCTGTGGTCCCCATTGCTAATCCAAGTACTAATGTCAAGTTCTCATTTTAATATAAGTAGAAATACTCTTCATAGCCTGAGGTGGTGAGGAAATTGATGGAATAAATGAATAAGTCAAAACCTCATAAGTGAAAGATTTTTTTTCTTTTGAAGAAATGATGAGAAACAAAAAACATGATATAAATACGTGTGAGTACTGTAGACCATCAAAGATATTAAAATTAGCTTTAGGGGTGTGTCTAGCTTGTTCACTGGCAGAATCAAAAATTTCAGGTCATTTTGGCAAAACCTTAGTCCCCCTCTTTTATCTAGGTAATGGTAGTGCCTGACATTCCAATCAATTCAGCATGGATTTAAGAGCACAGCCACTGTACCAAGGTGGTTAGGTTTAGTTGAAGGATTCTGTGCTGAGCGAAGATACACACTTCAGGGTCAAAGGCTCCTATGCCATAATGACTCACTCTGGTTCTGCTAGTAATCAACAGTGTGACTTCTGGGCCTAAGATTTCTTATCCGTAAAATGAGTGAAATGGAATTAGATCTGTGATTTTCAAAATAATAATTTTCTCTCTAGCATGTAAAGTCTTTTGCTATAACTCTGTATGGGGAAGGGCAGGGTTCATTCCAGAGAAACACCTGGTAACAGTCCCCTCCCTGTTAGATTCCTCAGGAACCTCAAAAGAACCCTAGACAAACAGCCCAAAATATATGATCTCATGATGATCTAGTATATCCCTATGGATCTCAGGGGTGCTATTCAGAACATACTTAAGAATATAAGTTAAAAAAAAGGTTAAAAAAAAAAAGACGACACGATAACAACAAAAAAGACCTCCTCTATTTGTCTCCAAAGCCAGGAAATAAAATATCCACCTCTAGAGTGAAAAAGTTTTTAATCTTCAGACGGTGAACATTTCAACAGATGATATTACAGCAGAGAGAATATAGATTTTCATCCCTGAGAGATGGAAAGAAAAGCCGATGCCTGTGCTCTTTGGATATATTGCAACAGCAGGAGGTGGATTTCTGTTTGTTTGATGCTCCCATGCAGGCAGTGAGTTCTCTGCAGTAAGTCCACACATTAGTAACTGCTCTCTATGAAACTAGCAGGCCCAGTTTTTTTTTTCATAAGATCATCCAGGACTAGTTTGCAAAGTCTCACTGACGGGATGATTACACCTTAAATTACATACTAGAGGCCCGGTGCATGGAATTCGTGCACGGGTAGGGTCCCTAGGCCTGGCCGTTGATCAGGGCCGATCTGTGGGGCAACCGGTGGAGCGATCGGGGGGGTCCCTGCTGGCACCCTCCTTGGCCGGCTTGGCACCACCTGCTCACTGGCCCCAACCCTGGCCACCACCTACGCCAGTTGCCTCCCTCTGTGGGGCGACTGGTGGGGCGATCAGGGGGACCCCCGCTCGCACCCGCCTTGGCTGGCCTGGGGCCTGCAGGCAGCTCCTGCATTGAGCATCTGCCCCCATGTGGTTAGTGCGTGTCATGGCAACCAGTCATTCTGCCAGTCATTCTGCCAGTCGTTCCGCCATCTGGTCGATTTGCATATTAGGCTTTCATTATATAGGATTATTGGAATAGATCACACAGAAATCCTCAATAGAATTATACATCTATTCAATTGCTACATGCATTCTTTTTTTCCTGATCAAAATAATGGAAATAAAATCTTGACGCTTTAAAAAATTTTAATAAAGTTATCAGAATTTCTCAAAACTAGGATTGCAGAGAATTTAGACCTCACTAATTCTTTTTAGTTATGTTTGAGCTAAATTCCATTGAAGCACTGCTAAAGTTATCCTGGTGTGAATAATGATTTTGCAAAAGAAAAATCATTGCATCTTATTAAAAGTTTTACTCTCAAGGACCATCACATCACATAAAACGTTTTTAAAAATAAAACGATTATGAATTTGTATGTGTATTTTCTATCTAATGTATCAATGAAGTGCACAAAAGATCTGTGTTTCTACTCACTCTGGCTGGTCACAACCATCCATGCATTCATTTTTCACTCCTTGAATTCTTGTATGAACCTCTGTCTGTGTCTATTGCTATGCTAGAGGCTAGTGGCATAAACATGAACAGAGTTTCCTGCAGAGTTGAAGGCTCTCAAAGCCTTTATTTATTTATAGTTAAAATGTCAATATTATGAAATATTACAGTATGAAACGATAATGTGATAGTATGAAACTGTTCAGTTCAAATAAAATATCACATTTAAAGCATTTTCACATTTCCTAGCCTGTAGGAAGTACTATACAAATAGTTTCTATTATAATAATTTTCATTAGTGCTAACATTATTACTTAATAACAAATAAAAGTCTATTGGGAGAAGAGATGGAAACATATAACTATATGGCAATACATTGGGTTAAAAGTGAAGAAGTTTCTGTAACTGAACCTGGGAGAGGTGATAAAGGATTGGACATTAAATCTTGCTTTAGGATAGTCATTCTCCAAGAGGAGAAATCGGAGAAGAAAATCAAAGCAAGCACAGGCTGCAGGGCACCAACACTAACACTGGGGAGTAGAGAGCGGGCTGTGACTAGAGCAAAAGCTGTTTATATTTGTGACATTTTGTAAATGCGAGGGTAGGGGAAAGATGAGACACGTAGCAACTATGTTGTGTGAAGGGCTTTGGATGCTTCATTGAGAAGGTTGGGATTTATTCCACAGGGAATGGATAGCCTGGAGAGCCCGCTACTCTTTCTCCTTGCCTTTGACCCCAGGGCTGAGTCCCAGCTTTGCAACATCTCACTGACTCTGGAATTTGACCACTGGCTGTGTCCCTGAATTGATTTTTTGGTGAAGCCCATTTCATCCTCTGATCCTCTGATTTCCACCATGTGCAGCCCAGACACCAGCTCTCACCTCCCAAAGTCTGCTTTGGACTGTGATTCCTATACAGTCATCCCCTGGTATCCACGGGGGATTGGTCCCAGGACCCCCATCATATACTAAAATCCAAGAATGCTCAAATCCCTGATATTAAATGGTACAGTACAAAACATTCACATACTAAATTGATATATGAAAATATATTCCTTTGCCTGACCGGTGCTGCTCTGTGGTTAAGCATCGAACTACGAATCAAAAGGTCAGGGTTCGATTCCTGGCCAGTGCACCTGCCTGGTTGCCTGCTTGATCCCCAGTGGGGCACATGCAGGAAGCAGTCAACCGACCAATGATTCTCTCTCATCATTGATGTTTCCATCTCTCCCTCTCTGAAATCAATAAAAATATATTTAAAAAATAAAATATATTCCCTCTATTATGGTTTTAGAATTGCTAAGGTATATCTGCATTGATTTCATGTGAGGCACATATGAAACTGCTCATGCAACCAGGTCCACCAATTGGGAATAGATTTATCGGAATATGTCTAAGATGTAGCTAAAGCAACCAGTGCCCAGCCAAACCAGAGGAAGTTAGGGCAAAAGAAAAACAAAATCGCTAATATTGATCTAGCCTCTATTTAAAAGTTTTATAAGTTATTCATCATAAATTTTTGCATTAATTTTTATATTTTGAATATTGCATTAAAATATCATTTCTTTTGATTACTCCTTAAATTTGCACCGAAGATGAGTGCCTCACTGGTCCTACCCTCACTCCAGCTCTGAAAGGGGCGGAGGTATCAAAAACACTGCACACTGGGATCTGGCAGGCTGAGTGATGGGGGGTTGCACACACTGTATCCCATAACCAAACAGCCATGGAGAAAGGCTAGTGTTGCCAGAGAGAAGGGCCTAATGTTTCCAGTAACTTCATAGTCTGCCCCATGTGGTCCTGTTTCCATATCCTTTCCTTGAAACATATAACACGGAAGTCAAGGCATCTTCATTTTAAGTTTCAAAAGCAAAACTAAAGTAGAATAAAATAATGAAAATGTTGGACTATTAAGACCCAAAACCTCTATCCTAGACATTTTTCTTTTATCTGTAGACAAAAGAACCGATGCAAACTCAGTATTACATGCATTTTAAAACTAAATATTAATAATAATGTCAGTTTATCATTTTTACTATTAGAATCAGATTTTATTGGATTTTTAAAATTAGGTGGAAATTTACCGTAAGAGCTCATCCCTCAGGCTGCACTGTTGTAGGTATGGTGGTTGGCATCCCCAAATCCCCTCCAAGGTGGAAGAATGAATGGGAAGGATGATTCCTCAGCTACCAATAGTGTTGGTGGCTGACAGCTCAGAGCTGAGTCTCTGACCAGGATCTGATCTTAGCTGACAAAGATGCTTTGCCTACGCTTATGCCCTAATTCTAGAGCATCAATATCTAACTGGTCAATGCTAAGCTCAAAGTCTTGGCCCCTTAGCTTCATCTGGGACAGCTCTAAAGGGTCATTTTAACTCCAGGTAGATGCAGAGATATAAACAGCTGATGCCCCTGTGACAACTTTGGGGAAGTTCAACTTCCCCGCTCTCCCCAATGTTGCTTCCCCCTCTACCAGAGAAGTGTTGCCCTCAAGATAAACTTCCTGAAAGCAAATATTCATCTCAGAAACCCAGCATGCAATACACTGCAATCCTTAAAAACATATCTGGGGTGGGGCGGGGGGATGAGGGGAGATGAGTGAAAGCAAAGGCAGACATGATATCCCAGCTGGTGAAGAGGGTGGTTTTTACCAGTTGTCCATGTTCTACTTTGTCTCAGTGTCACTGTGGTCATGGGTCAAACATCCCTTTAATATGGGCAGGTGTTTTGCTTGTCAGCTACATAAACTGTCCCAAGTTTCTCATTAACCATCTCTGTTAATGAGATAGTATACACTGAAGCACTTTCTATTGATTTAACTAAAAGGGCACTCCAGCGCTGCTCATTATTTGATAAGGTCAAAAGAGAAAATGACCACATCTCCATCAGTCAAGGAAATATCAGAAGTCTGTTAGTGGTGACGTGGTGGAGGTGGTAGAATAGTCTGAGCAGAGAAAAGAATGCTCAGGAAAAACCAATTCCCAGAAATACAATCAATTGTAACTAAAATAATTTAGCAACCAATAAAAAAAAAGCACATTTCTATAAATTTGAAAATATTAACTGCTTAAAATTCAAATTACTGCTATATGAAATAACCAAAACATTTTTACTTAATGAAATTTCTGGATGTAAATAGAAAGGGTATTTTTTTTTTCTGAAATGTAGTGTTTCTGAGTAATTCTTTCAATATTAAGCAATGAGAAATCTATTACTCCATACTCAGAGATGTTAACTTTTTCTTTTACAAATAAGGGAGCTTAAGATGCTTTTTTAGCCCTTTCCCAAGTTTCTGTCCTGGTTAAGTAACATAATCTCTGATTTATTCATAATTACATGGTTTGGTACACATGACTTAGTCCCATTTGATAGTTATTATTAATCTACTAGAGGCCCGGTGCACAACAGTTGTGTACTGGGGGCATCCCTCAGCCCGGCCTATGCTCTCTCACAGCCTGGGACCCCTTGGGGGATGTCCGCCTGCCGGCTTAGGACATGACATTTAGCTAAAGACCCAGCAAGTCCACGGGGAGCGAGCCTAAGCCAGCAGTCAGACATCCCCCAAGGGGTCCTTAGCACTGCTGCAGAGGCTGGAGAGGCTCCTGCCACCAACTCTGTGCTCACCAGTCGTGAGCCTGGCTTCTGGCTGAGCGGCGCTCCCCCTGTGGGAGTGCACTGACCACCAGGAGACAGCTTCTGCATTGAGCATCTGTCCCCTGGTGGTCAATGCACATCATAGCGACTGGTCATTCTGCTGTTTGGTCCATTTGCATATTAGGGTTTTATTATATAGGATGTCCCAGAAACCTACAAGGCATGCATTATCTTATCAAATCCTTACCAGAACCATAAGAGGCAGGTACTACTGTACTACAGGTTGCTTTAAAGATGAGAAACCTGAGGCTCTTAAAGAGGTTAAGTAATTTGCCCCCAACCAATCAGCTAATAAATGGGAGCTGGGTAGATCTGACCACCATGTCTGTGCTTCTAACCAGTGCCTGGTACTGACTTCCATCAATAAGATAAAACACATCCCGAGCAACCAACATTGCCTTTTTAGAACAATTTCTATGGAAAACAGTCTTTAATTAAATCTCTACTCTGCATTTTAAGGCCTTCATTTAATTTGTGGGAGCATATTGTCTCTTATGTTGCTAACTAGATCCTTCAAGTTAAGGGCAGACAGCTTTTTACTGAGAATGCCTTTGAGGATTCTTTTTTTAAAAAAACTCTGCTATACTTAGGATAGTTAATCCAGTGCAGGGATATTTTCCTACTATAAAACATGTTTTAAATACCAGTTAATTACTGCCTTAAATATGAATAATCTGCCAGCTAAATCCCCTGTCTTTGTTCTGAGGAAATGTTGGTACCCATTCACTCACCTTCAAAACTTTTTATATTAAATTTAAGTTAAAATATTATTAGACACAGAAAAAAAATGAAAGCAAATACACCATATATTACCATAAAGGTTGTAGATGATTTTTTATCTGAATGTTTTCTTATTTTCTCTCTTAAAATTATTTAAAATGTTTAATTATTATTAAACAAGAATAACCACAATTTTAAACATACACCATATCCCTCCAGTGGTAAAGAAACTATCCAGAAAGTAATTATGTGGCTGTTTAATCTGTGTTTGATTTGGAAAAGGAGGCAAATTCAAAGACAAACTATACATTAAGAGCTTAAAGACAGAAAATCTCACTTGTGAACACAGCATATCATTAAGATCATTTCTCTAAATGAAACATCACAAGGACTGAATGTTGCAGTGATTTTATTTTGAGGGTGTTGCTTAGAATTCTTTTTTAATTTAAAGAAAAATGATCTTGGTCTTTTTTGAGGTAGAATGACTCTGGGGAAGAAGCATCAATCTCATTCAACACGTGTGCGTTTATTGCTTACTCTGCCTAGGCAAAGCGGTTATGGGAAATGGGGACAGCACAAAGGTCTCCTCTTTTGGAAGAGTGATAAGATGGATATTTCAGCAGAGACTTCCATTTCTGATTATATTTAACTTTATTAATAACAAAGAGACTCAAAAATTCTATTAAAATGTAATGTTGAAAATTGCAACGATAATGTAATTGCACCAAGGTCGGTAGAAAAATATTCTATTAGTTGGGCTGAGGAAATCAATCATCCACTGTGCATATGAAGCAAATGGCACATACTCCACTTAACATCCACTTTAATAACAGTTCTGGAACAGGTTTTCAAGCTAATGAAAAATAACTTTCCTTTCCAATAGTTTTCACTTTCTAGTCGGAACAACTACACGTCCAAATAATAGCGAAGCCGGCCATTTTGGTCATTCTTCTGAAAGTTTTCCACCGGCTCCCATTCAAAAGAATGTTAACTGGAACCAACTAGACACTGGGGTAATTTCAAATGCATCTGCACATTAGGGATTTTCAGGTGAGTGCGGTAAATGGTGTTTTATATGCCATTTAAAGCAATACTGCTCTATATAGTAGGAGGAATTTTCCCCATGTATATGGCTCATTTGTTTTTTTTTAAGTAGGGAGTGTGCAGGAGGCAGCTGATGGAGGTTTCTCTCGCATCGTTGTTTCTAACTCTCTATCCCTCTCCCTGCCTCTCTGTAAAAAATCAATAAAATATATTTTTTAAAATAATAATAATCTGAACTCCTTGTCATAGTCTTCGAGGTCCAACAAAATCTAACTTCTGCTTCAACCATATCTTACTCCCATCTTTCTTCCCCTTCCCTCAGCCCCATACTAAATTCATTTCCTTTGAGAGCTTTTGTATTTGCTGCTTTTCTTCTGTTTCCAAAGCTGTTCTAGTCTTGGCATGGAGCCTGCTTCCCTCGGTGATCCCTCAATTCAAATAGCACCTCCTCAAAAACCAAACCTGGGCACTCAACATGACTGGAATCAGATAAACCAATAGGACTATGGTTTTAATTTAAATACACATATTTATAAAAGGCCAGGAAAAGTAACTTTGACTAAGATGGTTAAGAATATATTCTATTCATAGTTAAACTCAGCTTAACTTTGATAGCACTGCTGGTGCTGTTTGTATGTTACTATTTCTAGAATGTGGTTTTCCAATTCTATAAATTATAAATATTTTCTCTGTAATAGCAATTTTGGACAAAAGTAGTATTCTGTTCTGTGTGTCTGGAGGGGTATTATTAGGCATTAATCTATTAGTCTGAGTTACCTTTATTCTCCTTTTTGCCTTTAATTAAACAAATAGTCTTTCCTTCTTATAACCTGTTCTATGATTCTTTTTTTCTCCCAACATAATACACACAGAAGAGCCCAGGTGCTTCATAGCTGTAGTTTAGCTTGAATTTGCACTTACCGTAATTTCGAAGTTTAAAACTTAGTGTCATCTGTAAACACACCTCTTACTATTCTTAACAAGTAAGGCAAATAAACGCAATAAAAGAAACATCTCATCCAAGCAGGATGGCTGACATGAAGGAACTATTCCCTCGCAGGAGGAGAGCTCAAAGGAGAGCCTCACACAACTGTTGCTAATGTGAAGTTTCATTATATCAAAGAATTGAATTCAATCTGTACAGAGATGTCATTCTAAAGATCAGTTGAAAGGCAAATGTGAAAATGCAGGTTTTCATTAATTTTCATTAGTTTCCATATGAATTCTCACTGTGATAAAAATTCCAAGGACTCAGCTCCACAATGGCAAAGCAGATAAGGGAAAAGATTTCAAGTGGTAGCCAACATGCAGGAGCTCAGATGCATACAAGCTTTTCATGTTATTTGCCACCAGCGTAGTGTTTTAAATGCAATAAATTTTCTTAATATATGAAGATGCTCAGATTTCTCAAATAATTTTATAAATGAAACTGAGCCATGTAAATTGAAAGACATACACTCAAAGTTATTAAAACCAATCCCATCCTTTTTAATTTGGTGACCTAACTCCCCTATAATCACACAGAAAACATACCGGTGTGTTATATTTATATCCTCGTTTTTACTCAGATTTTGACTTTTGTTTAACAACCAGGGTCAACTGTTTCTTCACAGACAAGTAGTCTATGATCAGATCAGATGTATTAAAAAACATCTTTTAATTTTTAAATATTTTTGTTCTACATGGCTATTAAAAAAAAGAGAGGGATTTGGAAATCTTTGGATACTCAAGTATATTTTGAATAGTTTTATTATACTGCAATAGAAGTGATTTTGTAAATAAGATATATCTATAATAATAAAAGCATAATATGCTAATTAGACTGGACGACCTTCTGGACAAAGTCGGGCTTGCAAGGGAAGCCCAGGTCCCGGGTGCCAGAGGAAAGTGGACGAAGTCGGGCCTGCAAGGGAAGCCCAGGTCCCGGGTGCCAGAGGAAAGCTGGTGCATGCAATCGGGGAAGGAAGGCCTACTCTTGCGCGAATTTCATTATTCTTATAATGTATGAAAGCTAATCATGAGTCTATAAATCAGCAGGTAAAAGTGAAGAATAGAAAACAAAACAAATGTTATCAGAGATATTGTTCTCATCCAAGAGTCTTCTGAAAAGAAAGAAGGAAATTTTTTTAAGATATTTCTTCCCCCCCCCCCCCCCGCAAAAAAAAAAAGCATATAAGGGTATAGAGGATTTATGTACATATATAGATCTTTAATCCATCTCAGTTCCAATCTGTTCTTGCAAGCATGATTTATTAACTGGTTATATATTTAACAACATTGCCCATGAACAGAGTTTTATAAATTCAGAATGGCCCCCACTCACAGCTTGGTCATCCTTTCTCTCTTCGATTACTTAAATTTTCAATTATTCTTCAAAAGTTTTCAAAAAATACAGAGATTCTGCCCAGTCCTGCTTCCTACCCCATTTGTTATTTCATGAAGGAAATAATTCAGCACAGGAAAACCCAGACTGGAACAAATATATTCTACCACAAGGGCACTGGTCCTCTGCGTGATGGCCTCTGGGTATGAGAGCTCAAGAAACAACTAAAACTAGTGATGGAAAAGGATTCGGTATCACGTTGTGCTCAGGAGACCAGCTATAGAATTTAGTTAGTCAAAGAAAGGCACCAGAAATAAATGAGAAGGAGAGAACCTTCCATGGGTATTCATTAAAATCCCTTCTTCTGACTAACTTGACATTACCCCAAGGCCATGTAGCTAAAAATAAATAAATATACAAAACAAAACAAAGTGCGAAATCAATTGAAAGTGAACCAAGCCCTTGTGAATACCATACATATTAAATAAAAGAAACATTTTCTCATGCCATTATTTTCCACTTTCCATTATAAAATTGAAACCAGCATTTACACAGACAATTCTGAAACATATGTTTCTAAAACAAGACAGACACAACAAAAACAGAGCAATGAAACTTGGGAGCTTCACATGATTGCTTCTCACTAGAATTAGAACCCCAGTGGCTTAATTTTTCTGAAGAAGGTGAAAGCATATATTTCTCCAGGTCAATTGATTTAATGATCAGGGAATAGAGGGGAAAAAGCACTAGCTTCAAAGTCAGAAGACCTGGGTTCTAGGCCAGTTTCTGCAGTTTATTAGCTACCTGGCCTCTGGGCATTACTTAACCTCTCTGAGCTTCTGTCTTTACTTTTATAACTAGAGGCCCGGTGCACAAAATGCGTGCATGGGTAAGGTCTATAGTCCTGGGCCTATCGGGGCCTTCCAGCTGCTGGCCAGGGCCTTCCTTCCCTGGCTGTCAGCCAAGGTCTTCCTTCGTTCCACACCACCCTCTGGTGGTCAGCGCATGTCATAGCAAGTGATCAAATTCCCGGTCTCCTGGTCAAACTCCTGGTCAATCTCCCGAGGGTTGGTGCACAAAATGCGTGCATGGTTAAGGTCTCTAGTCCTGGGCCGATCGGGGCCTTCCAGCTGCTGGCCAGGGCCTTCCTTCCCTGGCTGTCAGCCAAGGTCTTCCTTCGTTCCACACCACCCTCTGGTGGTCAGCGCATGTCATAGCAAGTGATCAAATTCCCGGTCTCCTGGTCAAACTCCTGGTCAATCTCCCGAGGGGACACTTTGCATATTAGCCTTTTATTTATATAGATAACAGGGAAGCTGCTCTGTGCCCCTCACAAGGTCACTTACTGTCGGAATCAAAAAGGATGATGCAGTAAAGCCCATGTGTAATCTAAAACAGTAGGCGTTAATAAAGTGAACTTCCTTCATCTCTGTCCATTGAAATGTTTGCAATCCACAATGAAATACAGACGTCCCTAACTTACGATGATTTGACTTATAATTTTTCAACTTTATGATGATGCAAAAGTAATATGCATTCAGTAGAAACTGTATTTAGAATTTAGAATTAAGATATTTTCCTTGGCTACTGATATGTATAACAATACTGGTGATTCTGGGCCGTGGCAAGGAGCACCGCTCCCAGTGAGCCACACAGTCACAGGGTAAAGACTGACACTCTACTGTATACGGCTCTGTATACTATACTGTATACTGTATACAACAGTGAGGGTACTTTGGGGTATAGTGTTTTGTGTTTTTGCATCCCCTCATGTCTACAAAATACCCATCTGTGTCTCCTGCTTGTGGTGAGAAAAGGAAGAAGGCAATTACTCAAGATGAAACTCAAGATAATTGCACACTGTAGACTAATGTAAAGGTTCTGAGAACATAAGATAAGACAAGCTATGATGTTTTGTAGGTTAGGTGTAATAAATGCATTTTCAACTTGCTTTATTTCCAACTTAAAATTGGTTCATCTAGATGTAACCTCATCTTAAATTGAGAAACAACTATAATAGGATAATGTCATTCACAAGTTGTTGAAAAATTCAATTCAATCATATGTCATTTATTGGTCACTATATACAACATCTTTTGTCATTTCAATAAGGACACAATACCCAGTCACTTAGAAGTAGATGCTCATACCATCAATTTAGTGCTGAATTGTCTTATTAGATTGCCATAAGCCAAAGACAAAATTAAGGTATGAATCTGAGGCAATTTACTGAGTTGCTCGACAATTTCACTAAACCTTAAATTATTAGGTTAAACCATACAAAGCTACTGTTCTATAGGTCAAAAATTATGCGATATTGTTAATAATTTAATGTTGGTAAACTAAATATATAAAATACTTAATATAAGTCATTTTGGACTCCTTGAACTCCCATACCCTCCCACAGTAATCTAGTCATAATTGTGTTTCTGTCACATTGAGAGCATAGAAAAGAGAAAAAATAATTCTCCCTTATTAGAAACAACGAGGTAGAATTCACAGAGTTTGAAGCATCTTAGCTGGTAGTAGAGGATGAGCAGAGTTTGGGAAATTGAGAACAATGTTAAGAACCTAGATAGGAAAAACACAAAGCGCAAAGATGCAGAAGTACATGGTTGACATAGATGGTTAACCTGAACCAAATAATCACTCAAAGGTTATGAGTAAAGTGCACTCCCCAGCCCCGCCCATACTCCAGGTAGGAATGGTTAATAAATAGCATAGGCATAGGAATGTGGTCCCTGATCAGCCTTTAATTTTGTTTGAGGGATGCTGCAGAGGGAAGGTATATTCTTTTGGGTGGGAAATTGTCAAAATCAGTATTTTCTTCCCTTCCACTACTGTTTTTCTGTCACAATAAAGCTAAGTGACATAAAATAAATTCTAAAAGAGTGAAACCCAAACTAATTTGATTTTTGCTACACATGTTTTTTGAAGAAGATGTGTAAAAAATATAACAAAATATGATTTTCCCCTTTATTTACATATAAAACTACTCAAAGTATAGCATTTTAAAATTATTTTTAAACCTAATTTTATTTTGGAAAACCACTCAAGGAACAAATTAAAGGGGAAATATTGGAATGAAGGAGATTTAGAAAAGAATATCCCATCAATTTATCTATAGTTTCCATTATTGAAAATGGGTGAAAATATCCACTCACCCATCAATACTATTAAAATCATAGTATTTTCCCAAAATAGATCATATGGTTTCACTATTAAATCATAGCATAAATTTACTAATTTCTTAATTTCACACTTGTATTTCCATGTAAAAATCACTATTTTGTAAAGAACTAGGAGATGAAAGTTAAGCAAATGCCCATCAATTTCTGTTGCTTCATATTCTCAGCTACATAAAGTGCTTGGTGCATAGTTGGTACTCAACAAATGTTAGTGTAATTGGTTCACTCAGGTGGCGACATATATAGTCATTTACTAAAATAGATTTTAAAAGGCTCAGTTGGAGAGATATCGATTATTAAGCACTGGAACAATCACTGCTATCAGATACTCATCAAACATTCCTTTATAATGTGAAATAAGCATTGGAGGTTTGCCATCTGCTAGGGTCACCTTAAGTGTAGAAACATGTTTTTCTTCAGAACGCTCACTAAATATATCCATTACCTAAGGTTTTCCTGTGTAAATAACTTTTTCTTAAAAAACTCAGACCAACAGAACATAAATTTATTTTATCACTGATAATCATATTTTCTTTTTTTCTACTTTTATAAATAATATAACATCTAGCACCAATTCCCATAAAAGTAAGTCCATGCTTGTATCAAGATAGAAATAAAGCTAAATGTGTGCCTTCTATACAAAGGATCTAGGCAGGTTTCCAGATATTCTATCTAATAAAAGACAAAAAGGGTAATTGACCGTACCTTTGCTACATTTCCCATTGGCTAATCAGGGCGATATGCAAATTAACTGCCAAGAAAGATGGCAGTTAACCTCCAACAAAGATGGCGGTTAATTTGCATACGTAGGCACAATGATGGGAGGCAAAAGGGGAAGGATGGTGATCGGAAACCCAGGTGGCAGGCAAGAGCCAGGAGACAGGACAAAGGCGGCCCTGGGGGCCACCTTTGCCCTGCCCCCCGGCTCTTAGCTCCCCCCTGGGTTTCCGATCACTGTCAGTGCCAGGGGGTTTCTTCCGAGCTTTCCCTTTTGCCTCCCTGCATTGTGCCTACATATGCAAATTAACCGCCATCTTTTTTGGCAGTTAACCGCCATCTTGGCTGGTGATTAATTTGCATATCTCGCTAATTAGCCAATGAAAAGGGTAGCGGTCGTACGGAGGCGAGCGCCAGCGCCTGCCTCTTCCCTGGTGCCCCCTGCCTGGGATCGATGACTGGAGAAGCCCCCATGTGTGCCTGCCGCTGGGTCACCATGGCGATCCCACAGCAGGAAAGGGTGGCCTGCAGCCATCCCCCCTGTGCGCCTGCCCCTGGGTCGCTGCTGCGATCCCAGAGCAGGAAAGGGCGGCCCCACCCTGGCCAGAGCTCAAGGGAGAGTACAACACACAGTGGAGGCCAGGAGCCTGAGCGATCAACAGAGAGGGGCGCCTGCTCCAAGCCTCCATGCCCCCAGCGGACGGACACACACACACACACACACACACACACACACACGGGACACATGCTCCGAGCCTCTGCTACCAGACTGTGGCCATCAGTAGGACATCCAATAAGGGCTCCCGGACTGAGGGGCAGGCTGGGCTGAGGGAACCCCACCCCCCAGTGCTTTTGTGCACCGGGCCACTAGTAATTTAATAAAGGACCTGCCACTTATTTTCTAATCATCACGGTCTGTTAGTCATTGTAGGTATATTGCAGGTATATGGAAGAAGGTAAAAAGTGGCATCAGACTTTCAGTAAGTAAATAATTAAAGGATCAAATCAGCATTGTCACTCTACTAGCCAACATATCCTGCTAGGCTTTGCTTAATTTTGTTTTGAAAAGCATATTTCTCCTGGGTTAATTTTTTCTTTTTTATGAGTCAGAAATAACTCAATTAATAAATGGGCATGTCTTATGAAAGATTTCTTCAATGGAATGGTACCTTTGATAGGTACACAAAACTTGAAATTATGATTGTGTTGAAAAGGTGAAGCCTATCTAACTTTCAACAGGGCACTGAAAATGCAGTTGACTGGCATAAGTCAAGCATGATATATACAATGAAGCTGAGGTAAATCACCCATTCCCCTTATAAAAGTAGAGTCTATCTGCTTATTATTTATATCTCTACTCTCCACATAATGAGTATGTCAAGACAGTAGAGTGATTGGTGCAGAATTTTTCAGTCTGGTCATTCCTAAATAAGAGAAGAGAATGCAATGACTTTTCAGTCACACTGGTGTGTAGAAGCTTTGTCAACAAATCTTTATTACAGAAGCAAGACAGAGAAGTCCATTTCTTTTTCATTTTCTCTTGTAGAATTCTATTAAAGAATGGACTTCTAGGAATGTGCCTAGGAAATCACATTGATTAGAGAACAATAATAATAATGGTAATAATCAGAAATGTATTGTGCTTCTACTGCCTGGGAACTTCTTATCTGCCCACTTCTGTCTGACTGCACTAAGTGGGTCTTTCTCAATCAGCACTTGAAAAATTTCACTCTCTGCTCCATGTCTCCAGCCACTAAGATAATCAACCTGACATGCAGTGCAGCCAAAGAGTCTGCCTTGGGTGCTGGGAATAAATGGATGTGGACAGACACTGTCACAGCAATCTCTGCATCCACACTGTATGGGACATTGGCTTGACAGTGTGGCACTGAGGAGGCAAACAGGTCATTAACAGACACCCAGCACCTACATCCTTGTCCCCAGAAGGTTTTGGTGTCTTTTGGTGAAGACTCCAACAAAGGCAGGACCATATCAGCAGCTGGATTAAACTCTCAGCCACAACTCAAATATTAAGAAATAGTAGTAAGCTTTGGGCTTATTCAGCCTGCTGTGAGAACCTTAAAATGTAATAGACCCATATCTAGTAGGGAGAGCCCAAGAAATAGTAGTAAGCTTTGGGCTTACTCAGCCTGCTGTGAGAACCTTAACTTAAAATGTAATAGACCCATATCTAGTAGGGAGAGCCATAGTGCAGGAGGTGGCACAATACTTTTGTGGCAGATAGGAGCTTATGCAATATGGGAAACACCAGAAGTTGGTAAAGTCTTAATGGTAGAGTATATCATTGGCATATATGGATGCAATCATTGCAAATTTGGGTAAGATAAAATTCCCATAGCTTAAATTTTCATGGGACTATTTTAGATGCTGCTGGGTATCATTTCTCTTGAGAAAAGAGAGGCTCTCTAAAGTAAGAATCCAGTGACAGTCACTCCAGAGAGATCTGTCATTGGAAGAAGTTTAATATAAGAATTATAATTGCTTTTTAGAAGCTGCATTATGAGCCAGAAATTCATTGAATGTCCTGGAGTTCTAGGATAGCACTTCATAAGTTTCTTTTTTACTTCAGATGAAAAATAAAATCCATTAATTTAATATACTCTGTAGGTCCATTTATTATACAGTAGTCCTTGAAACTAAAAGGAAAATTGACTTGACAAAATAAATTTGTATCCCAACTGTCAGAATTCACAAATACTGTCTTCACCTGACTTTCTTTTCAAAGTATTATCAGTTGAAACTATGTATAATTTATTTAAATAATTGGTCTATATTCTTTAAGGCAAGACACAGTTCTAATGCAGGTCTACTATTCCTATTAAGACCCGTGATCATGTCATTAACTTATAATAGCTTTACCAGCTGCTCTTTCACTGGATGTACACCCAAAACCTTAGCCCTAAGTAAGAATGATAATGAAGTTAGGTTTTATGTTTAATAAAGATAAATGAGTATTGATGGAAGTGTTTTCCAAAACCACTTTTTATCAAGCAGATGAAAGAAGATAGAAGTATAATCCGTGGTTGATGGTTTTGTATTGCAACCTATGAATCATCAAGTAAGCCTTATTTTATAAAATAAAAGTTTTTAGTGGAGAGAATCAACTAATTGTACCTATAGAATAAAGTTATTAACAGGTCAGCAGATTTTAATCCAACAAGAAAGAGGTTAAATCCATGATCTGAGGGCAATCCTTGCCACACCATTTCATTCATTCATCCAGTCACTAAATCTCTTCGTCAAACACCAATAGGTGATGTTCTACCAGGTTGGGTTTTAGAAATGGAAAAGTGAGTCTTATTTTGTTTTCTTAACTTTACACTTCTGGCTATTTTCTTAAAGTATTTCAACTAATGTCAATACTCCATCCCAAATTTGAGCCTTAAATTTGACTTGCTTTTAACTATCTCTCTTTCTTAATCAAAAACACTTATCCTATATAATAGAAGGTCAATATGCAAATTGACCAAACAGCAGAACAACCAGTCATTATAACGTGCACTGACCACCAGGGGCTCAGCCAAAAGCCCTGAGTCGGGCTCACGGCTGGCGAGCACAGCGGCGGTGGTGGGCCTAAGCCGTCAGTCGGACATCCCCCTAGGGCTCCCGGACTGTGAGAGGGTGCAGGCGGGCTGAAGGACCACCCCTTCCACCCTCCCCCCGCCCCGAATGCATGAATTTCATGCTCCGGGCCTCTAGGATTTATATAACTCTTAACATTTTACATGTAAAGTGCTTACTTAGTCTAGGACCTAACAATAGTAAAAGCTCAACAAATATTTGCCATAGGTATTCTTGCTATTTTTTTTTCTTTTGTGATTGACTACCTCACAGACAACAAAAGGTTTCTTGTCATATGGCAACTGGTACAGAGTGCTGAGATGACTGTGATATCTCATCCAAGATCAGAGGCTGAGAGGGCACTGGTTGCCATGGATTTAGGATAGAAGATAGACAGCACTCACTCACCATCCTTAGTTTAGACAACACTTGCCCTTTTTCAGCCATGGAGTCAAGGCCCAGAGTGAGGAAATGTGGCTCCAATACACAGAGCCTGTATGCTAAAGATAGAACCAGAACTCAATTCCAGGCACAACTTCCAATCAGGTCATCTCAGAATTAAGTACTGTTTCTTCCTTGCTATAGCTATCAAGTTTCAATGATTATTGCTTATAGTTCCTTGAAGATTACTTTAGAGTAAATAAGATCGCTGTATTCTTTGTCCATCTAAATCACTAATGTGGGTAGTGCAGCTGCCAGCTGGCTGACAGTACTGCATGGGGACTGTACACCAAAATGCTGCCTGAATTAACTAGAGTGCATGGAACTGAGTAATCATTGCAAGAAAATGCATATGTGTATAAGTAAGCAGTTTAGTAGAGCAAATGTTTTATTCATTTGAACTCTATAGGAGCTCTATCTTCTACACTCTCTCTTTTCTGACCATCTCTTTAGTAAGTGCACATGGCAGGAACTAGTGACAGTAATCCCAAATGTACTTAACGTGCTGTACCCAAATTGAAGTGCAACTGAAAGTAAATCATCAACTTTCTCCCAAACCAGCTTCCAATTATTTTGTTCATCGCCTAGGTTGAAATTTTTTGTTTACTTCTGCCCTCTAGCTCAGAAATGGCAAATACATAATACCATGGTATGTGTACTTGTAGGGTTCAACTATGCCCTAGGCAGACATCACTAATCAATCGCAGCCCTCATTAACTCCTACCTCCATGGAATCTTACTCCTTCTCCTGCCCTTCCCTAATGATGCTTTGCTAGAGCCTGTATTTCAGAGCTGAACACTCATCTCCATCCAAAATTCCCAAGGAAAGTTCTTGGCTGGTCTTTCCTAGCATAATGCTACCATGCATTCCTTAGTTTCCAATTTAATCATTCCACTGTGGATCCTCAATTCTGCAACCACTGGTTTCTCCCTGTTGGCTACCACATGTTAACTCCAATGAGTTTTGCACTGCTTTCACTGCATTTATCCAACAACACTGCTCAGTTTCCTCCAACAGAAAGAACTCCAATTATATCTCCTGTGTCACCATATGAGAATTGCTCCCAAGTACATCTGAGCACATAATGAACATGCATACAGGACTTTTTGTTCTCTGGTCTCCCTTATCTACCCAATGCCTTCTCAACTCTGTTACACAAGAGCATGTCTCACCTCTTCTAATCTAACTGTACAGAAGGCTTAGCCTTCTCTAAAAGAGCTGTATTTTTATAAAGTATTAAACACAGTTTAGAGTAGCTATCTAATTATTTCATATGCTCTCAACCACCTACAACTCTAGAGCACAGAGTTGGCACAATCTTTTCACAGATAACGTAGTCAGGAGTATTTTTTTCTATCTAGGTCTCCTCCCCCAAACCCAATCTTACTTGAGAAGGAAATTAATAGTTGTTCAGGAGAACAGGTTTGTCCAAGTACGGGTAGATTTCTCTTAGTGTTATAACACAGATAGAGGATAAAAGCTTGCACAGAATCCCGTAAGAACAATCTCTAAATTAAAGTGCATAATGAGGAAACACTACCTTAGCTCCTCAGCACAATGATCCTCTACAAGTTTCCAAAATTGAAAACTGAGATGGGACAAGCTGTTTACCAAACTTTGCAGTTAGGTAATTAATTCTTACACAAGCCATCTGATTAGTTCCACACAAGTTAAAATAACTTGCTCAAAGTCATTCACAGAATCTGGGCAGAATGAAATGAAACCCTTGTCGTCCAGGGCTTCTGGCAAAATATATAACTCTGTGAACCATAATGCCCACATAACATAAGGCAAATCTCAACATCGTTTATTACAACATATTACAGTTTCAACTTGGTCAACTTTTCTGTCAATTACCATATTCAAACAACTGTCTGTACTTGAGATTTCTCTCCTTGTGTATGTCTGTAAGTAAAGAAAACGTGCCTTTTTAGAAATGTGCCATACTGCAATTGGATTCCTTTGAATTTAATCATACAGTTGGCATTGGATACTTTATCACATAGCTCAAAGTCAGGCATGGTCTCAGCCACAAAATATAAGTTGGTGACTTTTTTCCCCAATTTTTTCATTTGAAATTTTTCTAACCTTCAAAAAATTAAATATATAATGAAGCTGTATAGATCTATCACTTAAATTTGTCAATTAATGTATGCTTTCTCCTAGTACTAAATAAAATGTATATGTATACAACACTGTGTACATATGTATGTGTATATCTTTATGAAATTGACATCTTTTTAAGATTTCAGAATAGCTCTTTTGTGAAATATCTCATGTTCTGGATTTGTCTAATCGTTTAATAATTATTAGACTTGGCAAGAAGGCTACATGGGAGATGTTATATCCTTCTCATGATAAAACATCAAGAGATATACTGTCACATGGTTACATTATTGATACAAATGTGATCACTTTGATCCAAGTTATACCATCGGTTAAGGTGATTTCAAAATTGCTAACACTTAAACCAGTGGTTTATGTCATGATTTAGAAAACACATAATACATGATGACATTGTTCAAACCTGAAAGGATTCATATTTTTTGAAACTTTACTGATAGAAATAAGTGACTTTTCTAACATAACCTGAGAAATTTTAAAGAACTGACCAGAAGTGAGGACACAGAGTGATGGGGAAAGAAAAGATCCTGGATTTAAAGTCAGGGATTCTGAATTTTCCATCCAGGCTCTGTCAACAACTCACTGCAGAGTCCAGACGGCAGATACATTTCATTCCTCTTGGCAATTCTGATTGATTTGTGGTGGCTGCCTGGAGCACTGTGTTAAAAAGGATTTTAAAGCTGCATACCAACTTGGCCAAAAAAGTGTCAACTAATTATGTGGCATGGGTTTTGAAGGAAAAAATGATAGTCTATGTGTGGTAGACAAAACATGGCCACAAATTCTTTGCCACTCTTCTAATCAAGATGGGGACTCTATTTCCCCCACCCTTAAAATAAGTCCTTTGTCTTGTGTTGACAAGAATAGTGTAGGAGAAGTGACATTTTGTAAATTCCAGAACCTAAGCTTCATGAAGCCTTACAACTTCTGTCTTCACCTTCTTGGACCGCTGGGCTGATATTGCGCATAAAGAAGCCAGTGCAACTGCATTATGGGAAATACTAAATTTCTGATGTTTCAAAGACAATAAGTTTGGGGATAGTTTTTGTTTGTTTGTTTGTTTTTTCACAGCACTAGATAACTTACATAATATGCCCTATTTTTTTTATCCTGGTCAATATCTCCTTTAACTGTCAGTCATCAGGTTACTCAGCTATTGAAGCAAACATGTTCTATTGAGTTTAAGGAATCTTCCAGTAGTAACATTCAAGGCTAGAAATAAATGGACACTCCCAGTTCCCAGTTCCATTCAAGAGAACTCACATCAGTGTCCTGGACAAGATGATAAAAAATAATTACAAGAGAACCTGAGAATGTTCTATCTAGAAAGGACCTTATAAATTGAGAGAATTAAGGGTCCCAGGTGCTAAATGATTTTTCTAATGCCATATGCAAGCTAGTGTCAAACTCTGGTACTGCAACTTCTCCAAAACAGCTGCCAAAACACAGCTGAATCTGATCCATTTTTAATGCCCATTTCTTTGTTTACTCTGGTGGTATTTCCACTCAATAACTCAGCTTCCCAATGAAATACCTCAGCTCCCCCAACCAAAAAAGGATGAGCCAAGAGATAGAGACACACACTGGGTTTAGGAAGAAAAGGGGCTTAGAACATGTACAGACAGAGCCCAAGAAGAAAACAGGTCAAAGGAGGGGGAGGAATTGTGCAAGGAAATCGTACAGAATGATATGCATTCCTGGCTAGCTATCCTTTTGTATATTTGCTTCTTTATTTCACAATCCAGTTGTCCTGGGAATTCCACTGGCTCAAAATGCGGGGGGGAAATCCAATTGATACCAAGAGAAAAATATTAATCCACACTATAATTCAAATAGAAGAACTAGCTTCTCTCACTATTCATTAATTTTCATATTTCATTAAAGAACTTCCCATGCTTAGTCTTGTCTTGCTATTACCCTCTTTAAATATTGAATTAATGAGGTGATTAACCAAAATGGGCTTTATATCTTCTGTGTGATAGTGTTTTTTTAAGAAACCAAGACTGTAAGAAATGTTATTGTTGTTAATAAAAGTGAATGAATAATCACATTTAGAGAATCCCACTAATGTAATAAATTCTAATCCCAGTACTATTACCATATAAAAAAAAGTTTTATAGGAAAGAGGAGTTTTATTACCTCCCTCAGATAAATAATCTGGCAAAAGATTTCAGTGAATTCTGAAAATTTTCCTGAAAATTATAAATCATTGTAATATTCGCAAACATATCCAATAAAAAATAAGGCTAATTTTAAAATGTAACTTAGGAAGTCAATTAAAGAAGCAAACAATCTACCAAAAATCATCCTTTCTACAATAAAGTTAACAGGATGCTTATTTCTATTTTAAATGAGCCTCTGCTAATATAATTTATTTTTATAAAATTAATTGGAATAACACAACTTATACCAACACAACTTATACCAATGTGGAGAATTAGAAAAATGTGAAGAATTAACACTTATTCTGATCTACTGAGAGAGTCAAAGCCTAATCCAGAGTTTGCTGAGCCTACTCTATGACTTCAGTCCTCCTTAATTATAGGTTCCTCTTGATGGCTGAAGTTTTATTTGTTTCCTTTTTTTTCCCCCTCTCAGACCCACTGCACTTCCTAACTCACCCTAAAAATATATCAAATCCCAGAACTTGAGTCTTAATCATAGCGGGGTTTTTTCTCTTTAATTTCTGTTGAGGTTAATAATATTCAAAAATAAAGTTAAACTGTTGTAAAGAAGCAGGAAGTCTAAATGAAGATCTAGAACTACAAAATTGTCATTTGAAGGAAATAATCCCTTAGCTCACAGGAGAAATCTGAGCTGTCTCCCAGAATAATGCCCTTCTCCCTCACCCCAGTAGGATAACTTGATAATTTCTAGATGATTACATGAAGACAAAAAGTATTTTTATTTTATAATGTATCAAAATTATACCAATAAGAAAGGTATATTAAGACAAAAGTATATTTAATAAAAGGGAAGTTTTATATATACTTGTTTTCAACTAAAATGCTCATATTGAGTTAACTAAATATATAGCTCATAAAACTACTTTAGAGAAAGAGGAAGGGCAATTAGCATGATTAAGCTGATAAAGAAGGCTCGACTGCCTTTAAAAAACATTAACGCCAACTAATGTGTTTTTTTAAGATATGTATATTCATAAGTACATGATTTCCAAAACCCAACTAAATTATCTGGGAAACCACAGACATAGGAAATGATCAAGTGTCCTATTTATTTCTATTATGTTGGAGAATGAGCCCCATAAGTAAGCTTATATTTACTTCTGTTAGAGTCAATTATATGTGAAGCACTGACCCCCAAAAAGGACCAAGAAGAGCAAACAGGTTTTAAAAAAAAGGGGCTCATTTCACATGCATTTGAAGATTGTTAATTGACTAGTATGGAATAAAACTTAGGTTTGTAGAGCTTCCCAGAAGTCAAGGCCACAGTGGCTACAGCTGGTAGAGTGCAGTGCTGAGCACATGAGCCTTGGATTCATACCATATGGCCACTCCAGTTTCTCCAACATTTCCCAACCCTTGTGTATTTTGTGCATCAATAAAATTAACTTTATATTTCATTGAATAATGGAGATAGAAAGGGACCCCAGAGAACATCTCATCCAGGGCCCTCCTTCTACCGATCAAAAAATCATTCATTAGGAATATGAAGGGGAAGGTCTCACTGCCCACCTGGGACTGGAGGGTTCAGCACACTTGATGACTACTTTGAGTGCTCTCTCCTGCCCTGCCCTAGTGCTTATGAAATTGGCTTTGTACTTGGATAGTTAATTAGAAGCAGTGCTTGATGTATCATCTTTTAATGGGAAAAAAAAAAAAGCAGAAATGGCTCAAGGGTCATAAGACCTGTTTCATACATACTTGCACTCCTTATTAGCACTGCTTTTCCTACAAACTGCTGAAAATTCCCCAGAAGCTGTAAGATATGATGAAAAAGACCACAGATTATAGGAACACCTAGCCTTGCATCCAGACTTTTATCTATTCTGTGACATCGGACCACTTCATTAACCTATTTGAGATTTATACTTTCATCTAATTAAGGAAAAAAACACTCTTTCTCAAAGGGTTTTGTGAGGATTAAATAAGACAAATATGTAAACTGCCAGATGACACTAAGATGGTAGTTTTCTTTCCACAACCTTATTGTTAATTTATTCATGTGCAAAATAAAGATGGAGTCTTCTCTATCTGACTAGTGTTTCTTGTTAATGGGTATTAACCCGAGGGCATGTACATAAATAAATAAATAGATATGCATAATTATTTAAAATATATACACACAGTAAACCAGCCCATGCTTTTTAAAAGCTTATAATGGAATACCTTTCATTTAAAAAATGTCCATTCATTAAAGAAGAGGTAAAAATATTACTCAGAAGTTGATTTCTCTGCAGCTCCTTGACACATGGGTAGAGATTTGTGTTAAAACTTTTCTAACTCCTCTTTCTCTAAGTTCTGCTATACTGTGTTTTTGTAGAACCTAGCATAACGTGACTTAAGATAAATTATGCTAATTCCTTATTGGGGGTAAAAATGGTGGTAACTTAAGTCACATTCCATATTTAATGCAAGGTTACTGAGCTATGAAGCAAAGGTGTTCTGCTTCACTTTGGATAAAATCCTAAATCCAGAGCCTGGTCTAATGTGACCCCATGTACCTGCACTTCACCTTCTCCCCTATCCACCATATGCCCTGCTCTCTCTGGTTCACTGCATTCACCATGGTCCAGTCCCACTGACTGTGGAAAATATCAGGAACCTATTGTTTGTCAGATGTTATTCTAGGTACCAGAGTTACTGCTATAAAAAAAAACAAAGCATGTGTACATACAATACAGATAAATAGCTCTGCTCTCATCATGCTTAAAATACTATGAGAGAGCTCTGGCCAGTGTGGCTCAGTTGGTTGGGCACTGTACTGTGCACTGAAAGGCTGCCAGTTCCATTCCCAGTCAGGGCCCATGCCCGGGGTATAGGTTCGATCCCTGGTGGGGTGTGTGCAGGAGGCAGCTGATATTGCCCTCTCACATTGATGTTTCTCTCTCACTCTCTCCCCTCCCTTTCTCTCTTTCTAAAAATCAATTTTTAAAAATCTTAAAAGAAAATATTATAGAAGACAGTAAAGAAAATAAATAATTTTAGTTTATATTATGTTAGATTTTGAATAATGCTATCAAGAATAAAAGCAGGGAGGAGGATTAGCTGCGTACAAGGGTGGTCTTTGAATTACTACAAGGAACCTACCTCTCCCTGCCCCATGGGCCTTTTTAGGCTTGTCCTTCCCCAACTCTCTTACTTAGTTCCAACCAGTCAAACTGGGGACCATCCTTCAGTTCTCAACTTCCCAACTTAGTATCAACCCTTGTTAGAAATTTTCACTGTAAACTTTGTATTTTTCCTTCAAGGCCATTATCACAATTTGCAATAATTTCTATGATTACTTTTTTAATCCTTGGCATCCTCAATAATTGTAAACACTATAAAAGCAGGGTCCCTGACTATATTTTTTAAGAAGTATTTAGTACCAAGCTTTGTAGGCACTCAATAAAATGTGCTGAATGGTAGAAAAAAAGAATAAAGGAAGGGAGGAAGGAAAAAAGGAAAAGGAAAGAAGGAAGATTTAAAAAATAAGTAAAATGCCTCAAACTCTCACCCGAACTGCTGCAGCAAACTAGATAGAATCCAAGAACAGACCAGGAGCATCCTATATAATAAAAGGGTAATATGCAAATCGACCAAACAGTGGAAGGACCGATCGCTATGATTTGCACTGACCACCAGGGGGCAGACGTTCAACACAGGAGCTGCCCCTTGGTGGTCAATGCACTCCCACAGCGGGAGAGCTACTTACGACTCACGGCTGGCAAGTGCAGCGGCGGTGGCGGGAGCCTCACGACTCACGGCTGGCGAGCGCAGCGGCGGTGGCGGGAGCCTCTCCGTGGCAGCGCTAAGGATGTCCAACTGACAGCTTAGGCCCCCTGATTGCAAGAGGGCACAAGCTGGGCTGAGGGACGCCCCCCGCCCCCGTGCACAAATCTTGTGTACCGGGTCTCTAGTTTTAAATAATCACAAAGCAAAACAAGAAATCAGAACTCAGGATCCGTTTACCAGGATCTCTGTGACTTGTGTGAGTCACAGAGACTCACAGAAGTTCAGTACAAAGTAAATAAAATCAGGTGGTCAAATTAAGGTCAGCAACACCTGGCAAGTCCACAAGGAAAACATCATGAGTCCCCAGGTGAGAGAAGGTAAGCGAGGAGACACAGTTCAGGTTGGAAGAGCTAAGCTTAAAAAAAAAAGTCACCCAATTGGGTCCTAAGCCACCAAAGGGCTAATTGTATCTCCTCCTGCACTGAATTTAGGCTTCCAAGCTAATCTTTCCCTAGCCAGCTCTGAAGTGTTTAATTAGACAATGCTTTCATGTGGATTGGCTTTTGTGATTATTTCAACTTACTGAGTTTCACATGCATAAAACTATAGTGGTATCTTCTGAACTTTTAGCCAGGGTCCCATTCACCGGAAACTCCAAGTTCCAGCCAGTTATTCTCTCCTGTGAACTAAGAAGCTCCTGGAATGCACACCCAGGCCTCTCGGGAGAGGGCCATACTTCCTTGGGCCTCTAGGAAGCCCTGATTGGGGAAGCTGGGGAGGTGTGAGCTGCCCATCAAACACCACCTTGAAAGAGTGCTTGCACATTTGCAGAAAAGTCAAGTTCGTGTCTGGACTTAATAGAGACATAAAGTCTTCCTTCCTGTGTAAATATGCCCCATAGCCAGAGGAGCAGACCCACGAGTCACAGTGACATGTCCTCTCCATTCTTTTCACCTAAGTCTGGCTGTTCACTGTAGCATCTAGTGTAGGTGGAGGAAATATTAATAATGATTTTTGTGTGGATATGGATTCCTGTGTCCCAGCCACTGAGAGAACTCACACATTTATTTATTGATTTGTTTCACCCAACGTGGATCTACTAAGCACTTGCCATATTCTAGGCACCGAGTTAGATATGGGTAGATAGTGGAAAACAAATTCAATGTGGCCTCTGCACTCACATAAGTGGCAAAAGAGGAAAGAAAGACAGTATTAAAACAAGTAAATAAAAAGAATAAGATTACAAAATGCAGTAAGAGTGATGAAGAAAAGCAGCACATGCACTTTGTAAGAAGGCTCAGTCCCCCTGTGTATATTGCTTGTATGTTTCCAGTCAAAATAATCATCATTAAAGGTCCCGGACATTTAAAATCGCACACGAGAGATGAGAAGGCAGAATGAGAAACCGTGGCAGGCCCGAGGGAAATTCCCACACATGTGCATGTGTGAGGGGGTGGGGTGAGGAGAGAAAATTGGTCAAGCAACAATTGAAGAAAGGCTGCTCTTTCTCTTTCTTCCGTGAAGTGCTTATTTGCAACAGTGGCCAGTGGGGACAGCTGTGGCCATAGACAGAAGCACTCTCTCTTGAGAGAACTGATTAGGACATGGTCAATACCCAGGCTGCTCGCAGACATACTCAGTTTAGACTCCCAGCCCTACCACCTCGTGGGCATGTGATCTTTGAACATTGTTTACTCACTCTGATTGTTTTTAAAATGCAAATAATGACTGTCTGCCTCTTGAAGTTAATGAGAGAATTCAAGGATATAATCCATGTCAAATATTTAGCCTGGTGCCTATTTATCCTATAGTTAGAGTTCCGGACATGTGAGCTGCCATTAATTAATGATGGTTCCACACATCCCACACACCTGGCTGTAGTCCTAGCCCCTAATCAAATGTCCTGCTGGAGAACACACCTGCACTCAGCTGGCTGCTACTCTAGCTCAAGTCAAGGGATGCAGACCCCCCGCCCCGCCAAAGACTGGATCAGACTTTGCATGCTTTAGATTCCATTCAAATTCCTCTTGTCCTGATATTCCTCCCTTGCCACAGCCAGAGAATGATGCTAAAGAAAGACAAGGTGTTGGATAGCCGGTTTCTGAAAGCCAAGTGGAGTCTGCAGAATATGAGAGGAAGTGCACCATTTCTCCAATCACCATTACTCATTCTGAGCAGACATACCTCCCTAGGGTGCAATCCAGTCCAGACCGGATCCCAATCTGACTTCTTAGTTGGAAAACCCTGCAAGCAAGCTTAATGGGGGAGAACTGCAGATGAGATTTGTGAAAGTAAAAGGAAGATGCGAGTTTTTGCTCCAGTGGACTCAGTCTTTCCTGTAGGTGGTTCTATTAATGTTATCTTTCCTTCTGCTTATATTATTTCAGTACTGTTCTATGCTCTGCTGTGTTTTGGGACGGATCCAGGGTGTACTGAAAACTGTTTTCTCAATGTAGTTTCAAAGTGCTGAAATAGGGATTGGGACAGAGCAACCCAGAAGGAAACCCATATCAAAATTTACTATTAGCAGAATAAACATTTAATCCAAATTTTCAAAACTCTCTTTTGGTTACAGATAATCCTTCTCAGATACTTCAGCAGCATCTCAGAGTGTTAGGGAATGTTGTCAGTTTGTGCTAAGAATATATATTTCACACTCTGTTACAGGGTCACAAAATACTATATAATTATACTTGGCAAAGGACATGCTTCCAAGCTGAGGAGGACATTTTGGTAAAGAAATAGCTTCTGAGTTGGAAAAAAAATAACATGGATATCTAGCAGCAATGAGAATCAAACAGACACCCCTAGGCTGTGGTCACCTGAAAAGGAAGACATAAAAAGCAGTACATATGTGGGTGCGCAGCAACCCAATGCAGTACTTGGCACGTAGACATAATCAAAGGAGATTACAAACACAAAATCTAAGGAGCCTAAAACTCTCTCTTTCATGGTCATCATTTACAAGCACAAAATTAGAAAATAATTTATTTAAACATAAATAGAAGCCTACGTTCTAATCTCCAAGAAACTTCTCTATTAGAACTACAGTCAGAGGCCATTTTGATAATTATGAAAACCAGTTAACTTCCACTTAAATATATATTTGTTTAAATTTTAAGCCATGGAATCATATAATAGTAAATCACACATATCTTCCCAAAAAGGTTGAAGGAGACTGAACCTTAGTCCTTCCTGTTTTGTGGGTGTCTCTTTAAAATAAGTGCTGAAATACTTTATATGAACAGTATCTCAGTATGGCTGCTGAAGAGGGCCATTTGCAATCCAAGCCAGAGACATTCCTTTAAAATAGCGGCAGGACTTGGGAAAGGAAGCACTGCCCACTTGTTTGACCTGGTGTTCTATTTGCCTCTCCCAGGCCATCTACTTCTGCCACTCCGGCAGCGGGTTTGACGCTCAGCCATCAGTGTGTGCAGAAGCTAGGAGTCCCCCGGGACTTCCTTTCATAATTTTCTAATTGTTAACATCTTGCATTGGGGTATTTCTGCCAATTAGAAGATCTATTAGCTAGACTAAAGAAGATCGATAGTTAAGGGGACTCCTGAAGGCAATGCTGATGAGTTTATAGAAGAAAGAGCAACTGCACTTTGTGCAAATATCTTTTAAGAAAAGAGGGGATGGAGTTTCATTATTTCTGAATAAGCTCAATAAAGCAAAACACAATTAGGGGGACCAAAAATCATTGCTAACGATTGGCTGCAGTTGCCCGGCTAATGGTACAATTGGAGCTGAAGCTTTCAATCCCCTAGCAGAGCAAGCGGTGCAATGGAAATTGCTATGGATGTGCCCTTCAGTTATTGAACAGCCCCTTAGACATTCTGTTATCAGCTTAATTGAATAGGAAGCAATGAAGACAGAGAGAAAGGACTGATATTTGATACACCAAGATTTCCAGAGAAACCTAAGTCTTCCATACCTAAGTGTTATTCTATTTTACTATAAATCCTGATCTAAGAAAACTAAGAAGTTGTTTCCTGCAGAGTAGCATCTGGCAACAGAACACCTTCTGTAAGAGAGCTGGATAATTTTACTGATATATAGCTCAAAAAATACAGCTGAGCAGCTGAGAAACTAGATGCTCAATAACCCCCCATCCTTTTAACTGCCAAAACACTATGAGGGCCCATCTACAGGAAAAAAGAAAAATATATATATTAAAGAATGTGCTATAACTCATCTGCCAGAGCGAATGCAGCCGATGGGACATGCTGGCCAGTAGCAAGATGTGTCTTTTAGTATAAGCCATTAAACTTAAAAGCTAAGAAAAACAACAATGAAGAAATGAAAACGTACTTTAAGGGGTGGCAGAATCACAAGAAACGTTGAAATTCAGAAAGAGTGACTGCAAGAGGTCCAAATTAAGTTATCCATACATGTTTTCTCTTTAGCAAAAACCAATACATATGCATGTGTATTTACCTCAGTATCTGAAACTGAGTTGAAATTAGAACTCTGTATTGTACGAATTAATCTTTCCTCTAAAGGATCTTTACATTAGTGTAAAATCCAATAACTTTTTGAAAAGCCAGAACATACTTGAGAAATATTGTCTTTCTCTAGTGACCAAAGGTAACTGGCAATGTCATCACGACTCACAAGCAATCGAATGCAGGTACACACCAGTTATGTGGAGCAACACTGGCTGCAATTGTGTCATTTAAAATCTCTCCACTATGTCCCTGAAAAAGGACCAGTTAAATTTATACTAAAGGCATGGCTTAGATGATAGTTATTAGAGCTATAGGAGAGGATAGTCCCTCTCTTAATAGCATTCTATATTCCATCTATTTCCAAATCATGCTGCTACCTATTGACATGGTGATTAATTTCTGGTATACTGGCAACAATCTAAAATGAACCATACTTTGCCTATATTATTATAATAAACTCAGTGATATAGCACATAAGAAAGTTGGTAAAAGTTCCCTTTCAAGCACCAGGTATACAACCCTTAATAAAGTAGATCCCTTCCCCAAAAGAAAGGAGACACAGTGGAAAGTTTGTTCGTTTTGTTTTGTGTTTTGTTTTCTGTTGTTGTTATTTTTTTGGTCTGTTTTAGTTGAGGTGTAATTGACATATAACATTATCCAAAGAGGAAAGCAATTGAAGTGGGACATTTAGTGACTTTTCACAAAGTTTATATGAATATAGTAAATAAAAATAGCAATGACCTGAGTGGCTATGACAACAACAGGCATGATAAGAGGACAAAAAGAATTAAGACACAATGTCCCCCCCCAAAAAAATAATTAAAAATCACAGTAAGCAAAGAAAGGTACAATAACACTGAACATGTAAGCTGATAAAAGGCTATTTTTGAAGAACATGTTTTGGACACATACATATTATTACACTATAATAAGAATTAATATTCTGAAGAGCAAAAATGATTAATAAATAATGGTTTAGCAGACACTCCTAGACATTGAAAATAATTGCCTGCGAAGGAGTGAAGGCCACACACAAACCTCTTGGAGCTGTTCTTGAACACGCGGTGTCTCAACTCCTATACAGACCACACTGAAAAGCAATGAACTTGATCCATTTTGTTGTGCTTCATAAGCCTTAGAAGCTACTTTAGCAACTCGGTTGGGTCTCCAGAATATAGTATATTGATGGCTCTATTACCTTTTTCATTGTCTCTCTAAGTTCCATTACTGAAAAGGAGAAAGTCCTAATGGAATAGGAATTCACCAGCAGCTAAAACACAGAGCTGAGCTCTAAGTAAATTCCTCCTTTCTCTCCCATTCGCCACCCCCAGTACCTTGACCCTCCTTCTCCATTATTGCTCCCAGAACTGGTTATCAATAATCTGCACTCAATCCTATAAGGCAAATTGGAAAGCTCAGCCTTCTAGTCAAAGGAAGAAGAAAAAATAGAAGTTTCAGCTCCCACCTCCTCTCTCTTCTCCCCAGGCAAATAAGTCCTATTTTCCCCTCTGTGCATCACCCTCCCTCCCCAAAGCATGCCCTTTACTAAGAGGTGCAGGCATCTGGTAGAAAAAGAAATGCCTGAATCTGCTACAATGCCAAGGCTCCCGTTAGAATTACACATCCTTTCTAACTCCTGAAATCCACTATTAGTAAAAACTAGCAAGGGTCACCATTCCTTTTTTTGTCCTTTTCCCAGGAAATTCATGTGCAGTCTCATATTTGTAGAAATCAATAGTTAAATGTAAATAAATGTCCCAGCCTGTACTTACTGGAGATGGTTTAACAATATATCCCAAATAGTTTTTCTTATAGTAAATATTTAGTAATATTTATTTATATTAAAAATATAAAGCCATTCCCTGCTGTTTTCCTTTAATAAAAGAAAAAATAAGCTCTAGCCAGTTGGGTTCAGCAGATAGAGCATCAGCCAGCAGACTGAAGGGTAAAGGGTTTGATTCTGGTCAAGGGCATGTACCTCGGTTGCAGGTTCAATCCCTGGCCCTGGTTGAGGCATGTGAGAAGGTAACCAATCGATGTGTCTCTCTCACATCCATGCTTCTCTCTCTCTCTCTGTATCTCCCCCTCCCTTACACTCTCCCTAAATATCAATGGAAAAAAATATCCTCGGGTGAGAACAAAAATTAAAAAAATTAAAAATAAATAATTAAATAATATATACATATATTTTATATACATATATTTAATATATATTAAAGGCAGAATTTCTATATGGTATCTAAATAAATGGCAGCATATATATGTATATATATGTATATATATGTATATATATGTATGTGTGTATATGTATGCATGTATATGTGTATATATGTATATATGTGTGTGTGTATATATATATACACACATATATTACAACAATCTATATTTATATGCAACTGTTGCTGTTTGCAGCATATTTACCTACTCAGTCTTCCTGCTGCTTTAGCTCTCTGGTTGAATTTCATCCAATTGTAATTATAACCTTCACCCCACATCCTTACACCACAGGAGAATACTGCTGCCCAGTCTTAATACCAACATTTAATCAGCATTTAGGGCTCAGTTAAGTCCTATAATTTCCTCAAAATAAGTGAAGAAAGAAAATAAGTAGGCATGAATCAATCACTGGTTTAACCATATTCACTCACTCACTCACTCACTCACTCACTCAGGCTTTGAGCATTTGTGCCAAGCCCTTTCCTACATACTGAGGATACAAATGTGAAAAGGACAAAGTTCTGGCCCTCATGAAGCTTATGTTCTACTGATGGACGAAAGTAAAGGGCTGAATCAATAGACATATAAAGTGTATCAAGTAGGGATAAGTGCTACAGTGAAAAATAGAGTGATGGAGAGAGCAGGAGCAGGCTAGCTATGTTCCTTACAGTGGTCAAGAAGGCAGCTCCACGGAGGTACCATTTGAGTGTGAGGGCACCTTCCAGTCTGGCAAACACACTCGAGCTTGGCGAGATGCCAGTATTCACGCTGCTTGGTGGCCTGTGTCTGTATCCAAACTGATGCAGCTACCAAATCTAATTGAAAAGGGAAAGGTGTCCCAAAGGCAAATCATCTCAGCCATCCTTCAGTATCAGCCACTGTGCTCAGAGCTGCCAGCCAGAATTCTGGAGACACAACATGACCCCCATGTGATAAAGTTGGAGAACTCCTCCTGAGTGAGCATCCTGGCAGGGCACACTGAGACCCAGCAACTAAACTCAGGCTCAGGAGTCTAGGCGCAATGTGACACTGGATTGACAGCAGATAAATGTGCACATCTCCTCCTATACCCAGGATGAAATTCCTTAGAGAGAAACATGGGCAGTGGTCAAAAGCATGCACCCTGCAGCCAGACAGACCTGAATTAGAAAACAGTTCTTTTGCCAACACCCTGCACATTCTTGGGCAAGTCATTTAAACTTCAGTTCCATCACCTGTAAAATAAGGACAATAACACCTACCCCAAAGGGATGTTGGGATGCAGGACTGTGTAATATAATAGACTAGAGGCCTGATGCATAAAAATTCATGCAAGAGTAGGCCTTCCTTCCCCTGGCTGCCAGCACCGGCTTCCCTCTGGCGCCCGGGACCCAGGCTTCCCTCGCAGCCCCAGCTTCGAATGGAAGGTCGTCCAGAAGGACGTCGGTCTAATTAGCATATTATGTTTTTATTATTATAGATAGGAATCTGGCAAAGTCCCAGTCCCATAGTGAGAACTATATGGGATCATGATGATCAAAACTGAGACTAAACAACAACAACAACAAAAAACCACACAGTAATATAAAGAGAACTGAAGGCTAGAACTTTATATACATACATAAAAGGCAAATATTTCTCAAGCTACAACTTAATTCTATGTCCTAGAACCAATACTCCAAGCCTAGTTAAATGAGTCATAAATTCCAACCATGTTTGGAAATAAATTTCTTTCAAAGTTTCCTTTGCAAGAGTTCAGTTGAGCAAATTTTTAATAACATTTTACAGTTAGATGAAAATCCTTCCTTAATGAGTTCTATTCCCTTCCTAAATATAAAGATTTTTAGAAATTTAATCTTCTGACAACCCTATAAAGTAATTCTCTTTACTCCATTTTATTCTTAGAGGAAAGCATCAAGAGTAAGTTGCTTCTTAAAAAGTTGATAAAATTAGGATTACAAAATAAAACCACCAATTCTCGTGTCTTTGCTTCATGTCCTGAGTCAGTGACTACAGTGGGTTGACTAGTGTTCCCCCCAAATTCATGTCCACACAAACCTCAGGATGTGACCTTATTTGGAAATAGGATCTTTGCAGATTAAGTTAGGGATGAGGTTGAGATCATGTTGGACGTGCGTGAGCCCTAAATCCAATGAGAATGAGAGAAAAGGACACACAGAGACTCAGGGTAGAGGCATGTGGAGAAGCAAGAGAGTGAATTGATATGGTCACAAATCAAAGAACTCCTGGAGCCACTAAAAACTGGAAGAGACAAGAAAGGATCCTCCCCAAGAGGCTTTGCAGGGAGCATGGCGCTGCCAACACCTTGCTTTTGGACTTCTGGCCTCCAGAACTGTGAGAAAATACATTTCTGTTGTTTTAAGACACTAAGTTTATGGTAATTCATTGCAATAGCCACAGGAAAGTAATACAGTGATTTTCAGAAATATTCAGTTCTTTCTATGTGTTATAATGGCCTCCATTAGCCACATAGTTATTTTCACAAAACCAGGATAAGACCAAAGAAGAGAGGATGACAGAGTCTCTTTCTGGAACTTTTGACCTTTCTGGAACTTTAACCCGTTAAGGAGCTGGGTGGATTTAACCATGTTTTCTGGAAGATACTATTGGCCCTCGTTATGTACTATTAGTGTAGACACTAACTAGAATCTAACACAAAACAAAATTGGTTCCCTTGGGCTGTGTTTCTTCAATAAATTTTATTCCTGACGAGAGAAAAAAGGATCATAACTGCCAGTGTTAGAATGGTGTGGGGAAATGTAGTGGGAAACAATAAACATTGTTTTAAAAGCTCAAAGAGGAGAATGATCTATGTCAAAGCAGTACTGCTCCTGCGGTAATGCTTCTACCTTCCATTTAAAGACAGATACATTTTCCTTGACAGCTCTTAATAGCCTCTACAGTTATTCACTGAACTTGCCCTGAAAATTACAGAGTAATAAAAGGAGAATAGCATTGACTGACTACAGTCAAAAGGTGGGTTTTTTAAATAAAGTGGCCATTTCATTTTACCCTTTATCCAAGATTGTCCAATAAGGGGACTCGATATGTCTAAGGCTTGAGAAATAGTTACAAGGCCTCTTACATCACTACAATGCCATTTGACTCCTTCATTTATTTATCCATTGAAAAGGAGAATATTTATCTTAACTAGACACCACACATCCACAAAGGAGAGAGGGAGGGGGAGAGAGACAGAGGAGAGAGGACAGAAACATCAATGTGAGAAAGACACATAGATTGGTTGCCTCCTGCACGTGCCCTGACCAGGGACAGGGCTGGGGATCGAACCTACAACACAGGTATATGCCCTTGACTGGAAATCTGACCCCAGACCCTTAGGTGCAAGGGCGGCACTCTAACCACTGAGCAAAAAAAAAAACGGCCAGAGCTCAACCAGTAACATTTTTATTTATCATGGCACCCTGTTTATGCCATAATATTTTTCTCAGTTTGTTTATGTATGCATATACTAGCTTGGATTATTTATTTTCTGGGTCTCTCTAACAACATGGAATCTCCCTGGAGGCAATGACCACGTCTGTTTCCCTCAAGATGCTAAGTTACTAACACAATGCCTGGCCCAAGGTCAGCACTCAGCAAATATTTTATGAATGAATGAATGAATGTATGATTCAAATTTAGGAAAATAAAAGCTAAAAAAGGCAGTCTGTCTAAACCACAGAAGGGCATCTCATTCCACCCAACTGGTTTGCTGCCTGCTCATGGGCATATACATGGACACAGTCCTTCCTCTCTCATCACTCAAAGCTTCAAAAACTCAATACACAAACAGTAACAAACTTTGTATTAAATCTAACATAATATTCCGGGTTGCTGAGACCAGTTCAATGCTTTAAAGAATCATTTTCTTTCATTACTCTATCTCTCTACTATTGTGTTAACCTTCTAGTTACACTTCTTTGTAACTAGAAATCATTTTAATGAGTTTTCCCCTCATAATCTCAACATTAATCCATTAATTCTGCTGTGAATTCTTTATAAGTACATCACATAAGCATTCGCCTATCCAATCATGTGATTCCAATTATCAATCAGAATTCATTTGTTTTAGCCCTGGCCGGGTAACTCAGTTGGTTAGAGTGTCACCCGATGTGCCAAGGTTGCAAGTTCAATCCTGGTCAAGGCACATACAAGAATCAACCAATTGCCCTAGCCGGTTTCGCTCAGTGGATAGAGTGTTGGCCTGCGGACTCAAGGGTCCTGGGTTTGATTCTGGCCAAGGGCATGTACCTTGGTTGCGGGCACACACCCAGTAGGGAGTGTGCAGGAGGCAGCTGATCGATGTTTCTCTCTCATCAATGTTTCTAACTCTCTCCCTTCCTCTCTGTGAAAAATCAATAAAATATATATTAAAAAAAAGAATCAACCAACGAATGCATAAATAATTAGAACAACAAATTGATGTCTCTCGCGCTCTCTCAAATCAATGAATAATAATTTCTTAAAAAAAAGAATTACTTTGTTTTGCCTCTAAAATGTATTTTTTAATGTTTGCATATTCAAAATGATACTGGTAAAAGTACCTAATGTGATACGTCCCCATACATCTGGAACTGAAACAAAGTGGAACCAGACACCAACCCTTCAAAGAGGCCCCCCACCCCCGACCCCTGATCTCATTTTAGTCTCTAAAGCAAGACTTGACAACTTTTCAAAAATCTTAGTTATAAAAAATAACTAATAAATAAATAAAAAATCTTAGTTATGCGAAAAAATATCACTTGTATAAATTTTAAATATATGTCTAGAAAGTACTTTGGAGTTCTAAAGCACTATTCATATAAATTAATTTTAGTATCAACATTGTCTTTGTTTTTCTCAGTTAATGATGTCTAAATCGAAGAAATGCCATAACTGATAACTTCTGTGGTATAATTCCCATCTTTCATAAGTGAGAGGAAAACACTAAACCAAGATACACAATTGTTTGAGAGCAAGAGTAGAGATTAAATACAAGTACTGTTTAGGTACAAACATAAAAAACAACCCAAAAAAAGGAAATGCAAAGTGCATTTAGGTGCCACATAATAAAAAATATTCTTGGCCTATACAATGCCTAGGGTAAAATCTATAGGATCAATAAGCACATTTTTCCTCAAATTAGCATGATTGGGGGAATTCAACTTCCCAGCACTAAAAATAGGTTAAAAAACAAATAGGCAATATTTTAATTCAGAAGGTCACTATGAAATTATACCTAAGCTATGGTAACGGCAAGAGGAACAAAAAGCTGGAGACAACCTCTCTCAGTACATTAATAGAAATTTCTTTTTTCAGATGAGTTAGCTGTCAAGATCTTAAATAGACACCAAATTCACCAGTGTGACGGTTGGTCTCAGAACAAGCTAGAAAAGCCTGGTGTACCCAAGCCCACGTTCATGTCAGATATCACCATCTGACCATGGCACCTTTCCACTGATCTGAGCTGTAATCTTAAAATCTTTCTTAGTACAAGAATCCAGGCAGCAATTATGGAAACATCTGAACTGTTGGAAATATGACACAAACATTAATGTAGTATCAGAGGAATCTCAGAGAGAGAGAGAGAGAGAGAGAGAGAGAGAGAGAGAGAGAGTTGGTGCACAATGCAGGAAAAGAAAGACTGAGTAAGGGATAAGATGATGAAGGAAATCTTATATTCGGGAAAGTAGGGACAATGTATAAAGTGTTGAATCCTGAAGTTAAGCTTAGCGTCATTCACCATTTCTTTAGAAATAGTTCTAGACGTAGAATCTTAATTTGCTTCTAAAAACATAAAGTATATTTCCTCTAGTAAAACTAATAGCATGATATGGCAATTTTTGAGATAAACAAATGCACAGAACTTTTATGTCTTTATAAGATTTAACTAGAAACATAGTTGAAAAACCCAATGGTTCATAAATTGGATATTTTCCTTTCTTTAGTACTATTTAATAAATTATAACTACATAATTGTCAATGATTTTTTCACAGAATTGCAGGCTAGATAATAACATAGACATTAAATTATTTTGTGATAGTAGATTCATTAATCTAAATATAGAAGACACCTACATTAAAGATTATTAAGAATTACATTAGATCAATAAAAAAAGCTAAAGTCAAATTTTATGTTAAGTGTGATAGAGTCCTAATTTGCAATAAAATTTTGAAACATTCAATCAATATTTAATCACAACATTCAATGAGGAATAAAAAAGAATGGTCCATTATATCAGTTTTAGAATTTAAGATAATTAGGAAATAGGCATTACAGTTGAGTGTCTTATTACATTTCATAGAACAGATGTGCACACTGGAACAGATATGCCCAGTTAAATTACAATGCTGGTCAACATCATCACTAGTAAGGATTCGTCAAAATATCAATCCAGAGATTGCCTTATGATCTTGTCCAAACATTGGAAAGTGAATCTGTTTCTTCAATGTAACTTCTTTAAATAAGGTTTTGAAATATATTCCATACCTATTTATCAAAAATACTAGGAGCCCAGCACACAAATTTGTGCATCTTGAAAGGAACTGTGGGCCATGAGGCTGCAGTGGGCACAGGGGAGGGTCTCAGCCCATCCTCTGCGCCCCTGCCTGGCATCTCCCGCTGTGGCCCCTAGTCCCTTGTCTGCTGGCAGCCCCGCTCCCACCACCGCTGCTCCTACGTGTTGACAGCACCAACCCCATTTGCACCCACTGATGGCACAAAGCAATTGGGTCCAGCACCGCCAGCGGATGCTGAGCAGCGGCTCCTGCCCTTATCGCCCCTCAGGAGCAGGGGGAGGTGGAGAAGCCCTCAGGGGCGATTGGGGCTGGAAGCCACCACTCGCAACCGCTGACCGCACCAAGCGATCAGGACCAGCGCAGGGCACCAACAGTGGGTGTGAGCAGTGGCTCCAGCGCCAGCTGTGGGTGTGAGTGGCAGCTTCAGTGCTGGCAGTGGGTGTGAGCAGGGCTGTCACTGGCAGTGGGTGCAAGAGGCGGCTGCCGGCCCGATCGCCCACCAGGAGCAGGGGGGAGGGGAGAAGCCCTAAGGGGCAATCGGGGCCAGCAGCCATCACTTGCACCCACTGCCAGGACTGAGCAATCAGGACCAGCAGTGAGTGCGAGTGGGGCCGGCACCAGCAGCAGGTGCGAGTGCCGGGCGGGAGTGCGGCATGTAAGAGCAAAGAATTTTCAGCAACCACCAAAGGCTTGCCCCAATGACAGCAACCAGCTCCGGCTCACCTGCTCCACCATCCCACCATAGCCGATGCCCACCATGTCCCGCACTCTGCCATCTGCTGCCGATGCCCGCCATCTTCTACACACGCCCCCTGGTGGTCAGCACAGTCATAGTGACTGGTTGTTAGGTTGTTCAGTTGTACCGTTGTTCTGTCGTTCTGTCTATTTGCATATTAGGGTTTTATATAGAGAGATATATCCAACTGAAACAAATTAAAATTGGAGAGTATGTCTTTGTTTCCATAAAACTACAGTATTTCAAATACTTTCACTGAAGAAGATCTAAGAAATTAACACATTCTAAGTAGTTTATTAAGCCCCAGCACAATGATTGGTAAATAGCAAAAAAGCACTGAAATGTATGTAGAAGTAGATTGTATGAATGAACGAATGAATGAATGAATGAAACAAAGTGATATGGTGAGGAAATCCCAGGATTAAAAGTTAGGAGACCTGCATTCTGGCACCACTCTATAATTTCATGGAATGACACTGGACAAGTTAGTGAAATGCATTATACTTCAATTTCTTCACCTATGAAATTAGGAAACTGAGCTAGGTGATGGATAAGATTTCTACTATTGCCCTAGCTGATTTTCTCAATGGATAGTACATCAGCCTATGGACTGAAGGATCCCAGGTTCAATTCCAGTCAAGGGCACATGCCTGGGTTGCAGGCTTGATCCTCAGTGGGGGATGTGCAGGAGGCAGACAATCTATGATTCTCTCTCATCACTGATGTTTCTACCTCTCTTTCCTTCTCCCTTCCTCTCTGAAATCAATGAAGATATATTTTTAAAAGTTAAAAAAAAGATTTCTACTATCACTATGATTTCATTACATAGTACCAGACAGAAGGAAAATTTCATCTTATAGATGATTTGGTGAAAATTATTATGCATAGCTCCCCTAATCAAGGCAATGAAAACAATGCTCAATTTTTATATCAGTAACCTACATATTAGCCAATAGTCGTACTGGTCCTCTAGACATTATTTTAAAGAATTGATCATGATGATTTAATTTAGGTTATTTCATAATGCCTTCTTACAATTCTCCTTTTTGAAAGTGTAGAATGTCAAGTTCAAGTCAATAGCATCATAAACAACTCCACCCTAAATCCTTTTAGTAAAGATATTGCCTTGATCAATGACACCCTCAGTTATGAGTAAGTAAGATCACAATGTCCATTATGCAGAAAAAATAAAACATCATAAACTTTGAAGAAAGGAATAAACAGTGACTTCAGGTATGTGAGATGATTCTAGCATTCTTTGCCAATATATTCCCCTTTTAATGTGAAATGATTTAAGGCTGATATAAAAATTTAGTGTCTCATTATTTCCTTTTTAAAAAATTAATTAACTATATCATTAGCATCATGTAAATTTAAATCTTAAGACTGACCTATAAGATACACTTTCAAATTAAGAATTTCCAATGAGACACAAGAGAAAATTTTGATTTTTTTTCCCCAAAAATGTCTCTGGCTACTGACTGTCCCTAAGGGTTGCTATATCTGAACCAATTCACAATGTTCTTTTTCAAGTATTGAATAAGATTATCCTAGAAGTAACAAAGAATTCAATTTTCTATTCTCTAGTTCTTTGAAGACAGGAAGAATAATTCAGTGAGGAAGCTTCTGTTTACACATCACACTGGGATGTGTTCTAGAACATTTATATAACCCTATATAATTATTTATTTATTTATTTATTTATTTTATAGAGGAGGAGAGGGAGAGATTTGTTATATCACTTATGTATACATGGTTGCTTCTTGTATGTGCCTTGACCTTGGATCAAACCCACAACCTGGGTGTATTGGAAAGGTGTTCTAACCAACTGACCTACTCAGACAGCGTCATGACCCTATATAGCCTTATTTTGGTATCTTTATTTCTAAATGTAAATAAATGCATCAGTCTATTCAAAATTTATCCTGGGTCCATTTCTCCAATATTCCCTGACCTTAATGCATTTCAGGGCTTGGTTACAAAATATGTGTCTAGGTATTTAATGAAACCAGTTTTTATAACTCTCCTGAAATAGATTTTCCTCACCATGTCTCAAGCTTTTAATTCAATTAGCTTAAATCATTTCTTTGGTTTAAAACTACCTTTTTTCCCATTTTTCTCATCAGTAATTTGTAAGCTTAATATAATAAACACAGGTGATAAGAGAGATACTTTCTCCTAAATGTCAAGAGCACAAAGAACATGTAACTACTCCTTGACAACATTTTTCCACTTAAAAGAATCATGGAACACTAATGGCCTGGTGCACAAATTCGTGCACATTGAAAAGAAATTAATTAGAATACATATTCTAATATTGCTATTTGCCCTTTCTCTATTATAGAAGTGTCAACAAAATTCACAATAACAAATCAAAACACATGGGTGTAATTGGCACCAGCGAGAGCTTTATATGTATCGCGCATGTGGGAGTCAACTTAGCCTTTTCTAGATATAGAATCAATGTGCTTAATTAGACCTGCTTTCTGATTTAGCTAAACTTTTTCCAGCCCAGTGAAGCACCCCAACTTCTCTTTCAGGTAATTGGCAGCAACACATAAGTAAATATCAACATAAAGCAGATTATTATTGTAGATCATGCAGAGAGAACAAAGGGTAAAATATTTAACTGTAGCAGTGTTTGACTATATTCTGCACAGTGAGAAAACCTGAAGTCATTTTCAAGTTCCACCATTTCTTACTTCTTTTCAGTGGGGTCAAGTTTTTAAGCTTTCTAAATCTCTGTTTTCCAGCTAATGAAAAGAAAATAGGATTCCACTGAGTCTCCTATCTACCTACTCCAGGACTTCTGTGAGGATCAAATGAGATGAGGCACGGGAAAATGCTTCACAGACATTTGGTTACAGTGTGAAATGTTTCCACCTGGCTATAAAGCAAGTAATGTTCCCGGGCTGAAGAAACTGCAAGGAGGCTAGTCACTAGGGAGAGGAAGCTGGGCATTGCTACATGACATCATTACCCGGACGGTTGGACACTTAGTATATTAGCCTTTTATATATATAGACAAGTGGCCCAGTGCACAAAATTCATGCATGGCGGGGGTGGGGGGAGGGGGATCCCACAGCCTGACCTGCACCTTCTCCAATCTGGGACTCCTTGGGGGATGTCTGACTGCTGGTTTAGACTTGGGCCTAAACCAGCAGTCGGACATCCCTCTCACAATCCGGGACCACTGGCTCCTAACCGCTCACCTGCCTGCCTGCCTGATCGCCCCTAACCACTCTGCCTGCGGCCTGCTCGTCCCCAACTGTGCGCCCCTGTGCTCACACCCAACTGCCCTCCCTGCCGGCCTGATCGCCCCTAACCACCTCTGCCTTGGCCCCACCACCGTGGCTTTGTCCAGAAGGATGTCCAGAAGGTCTCCCAGTCTAATTAGCATATTACCCTTTTATATATATAGATTACCTTACCCCTGCTAGGAGATGGGCAAAGAGAGACTTGCAAAGGATCTTTTTACAGGAAGAACTTAAGCTGTTAATATATTCTATAACCAAAAGCAAAATTTCTTGGCTGCTTCTTCAATTATTCAATCCCACTATTTTTAGGAACTGTGGCACAATTTTGTGTCATTAATTGTACTCTACACCAAGTTTCATATTCTATGGGCAACGTGTGGGATTAATAAAATCTATACAATTATTTTCTCACTGCTTAAAAAAGTGTAGGTATAACAGCACTTTTTTAAAAAGCAACTAAAAGCCGAAACCGGTTTGGCTCAGTGGATGGAGCATCGGCCTGCGGACTGAAAGGTCCCAGGTTCGATTCCGGTCAAGGGCATGTACCTGGGTTGCGGGCACATCCCCAGTGGGGGATGTGCAGGAGGCAGCTGATCGATGTTTCTAACTCTCTATCTCTCTCTCCCTTCCTCTCTGTAAAAAATCAATAAAATATATTTAAAAAAAAATAAAAAAAAATAAAAAAAATAAAAAGCAACTAAAAAGACAATTCATTTGGATATTCTTTATGGTTTTATGGTATTTCATTATGAAGGATATCCTATCCCATATTTTAGGGAACTAAGAAAAGTGGCTCAGAAAGACAGGGTCTTAGGTTCTCTAAATTCCAGTAGTATATACGATGAACAATAATGACAATTCAACATGTATATTTGATTTTTTCATTTATTCCTGCTTCCTTAAAAAACTAAGTGGTGCATACATAAGAAATCTAAATGCATCTATTGATATGTGGGCAGAAAACTGATTAGTCACTCATTTCCATCCATCAAGTTATTTAAAGTTCTTAACAGATTTCTGATATAGACCAATCCGATTTTTTGAGACACACTCAACTAAAACTAGTGAGTACTGAACATTTGGGGTACTAAAGTAACTCTCAGACTAGTAGTACAGGCATGGTCATTTACTCACTGAGGTAAATGGTGAATTATACAGTTATAGTCTTGGCAATAATGGGGTAATAGTCTATCTCAGTTTTCCTCACTGGAAAAGATACGGTGCCCTAAGCTACATTTTGGAAATCCATAGGGAACATTTCTACCTTGTAGCAGAATTACTCTTGAGCACTTACTATTGAAAATTGTATTATATAAGTATATTTTAAAAGTTTTATTTTAGTCCCCCTTATATTAAAGTTAAGGGATCATATTAATTTTTTAAATAATATAGACAGGTCATATATCTAAAGATTTCATGTTTAGATAGTAACAGCACATTACAAAATGTTTATTATAAAAAGAGTATTTATGGTCTAGGAGTGAGAACCACAAATCTAGAGGGACAGACATGTAAACATATAAAGTTACAGTGTGAAACATACTAAATGCTAACACATCTCTATATACAAACTGCCAAAGGGACACAAAATATGGAGGAATTAAGAGAAACAGTACAGAAAAGCAAATAAGACAAACAAAAATTCATAGACACAGACAGTAGTATGGTGGTTACCAGAAGAAAGGGGGCGGGGGGTTGAAGGTAGAGGAGGTCAAGTGTATGGTGTCAGAAGATGTGACTTTGGGTGGTGGACACACAATGCAATATACAGATCGTGCATCACAGAATTGTACATTTGAAACTTACATAATTGTATGACCCAATGTCACCCAAATAAATTTAATTTTTAAAAGGGGGCTTTGAAAGGTAAGTAGAGATTTCCAGCTAGAGAAACGCAAAGGCCAGCTAAGGCTGGGGACAAACAGCAGAGGCACCAATTTATAGGAGAAACATAAAGAACAAACAGTTGAGCCAGAAATTGAAGTTAATTTGTGGGGCTGGCACTAGTGCCCGTGTTTCCTTCTAAGAAGTTTCATGCTTATCAGGTACCCAATAGCAGAAAGCCATCAAATTGCATAATAATTTATCTGGTCATTTCTGATTTCAAAAATATGCAATTATGTTCAATTTTTTGCCAAAGAAATAACTATTAGATTCTTGATACTTATATTTTGCTACTATATTACTTCAAAGGCTTAGTTATCAGCTGCAGGCTTTTAAAATACCTTAAATGTTCAAAGCAAGCCCATGATTTTGAATGCAAATAAAAAGGAAACCAAAAAAAAGGGAAAATGAGTTTAAATATACAGTGTTATTTCAAAAATATGCCTTTGAAATTGCTATTCCACATGAAAATTCAACCAATTTTCTTGAATTAAATACACATTTGTTTAACTTTTCAATTTTACCTTGTTGCTTCCTTTGTAGCAAAAGGTGTCCCTTTCGAAAGATAAACTTCATTTTGACGTTTCCAGAGGAACGTGTTTATTAAACATTTATTGGAGATAGCCAAAATCTTTTAGTTCTCTTCCGTGGTAGATAAGAAAGTGGGGTGAGAACACAACAGAGGCTTTCACATCGGGTTCTTCATCAGAAGATACTCATGTAACATTTTACTTGCATCAAACCTAATGGCGCCAAGCAACAACATTCAAGTATTAACAAAAGGGCTTCTTTTTTCCTTCTCATCTCAGATTGTAGGTTGGAGTGGCTGCTGGAGTTTTGCTGCAAACAAAGGAGGCTCTAAAGTGATGGATTCCTTTTTGTTTTATCACTGTTTTCTCAAACCAGACCGATGAACTCTCCACCCCTGACCCTTAACACCAGGCTGACCCTCTCACAAACTAATCACTGTAGGGCTCATAAAAGCGAGTTGTAAAACGCCCACAGTTGTCCAGTCTAGGGGATAACTCAGAAGCCTCCCAAGCGTCTTGCCTTTTCCTGACACCAAACACTTCCACCTTCTATCATCGACCTTGGCCGGGGCATCCTCTGTGATTTCGGTCATCGTGACTTTCCACTCCTGACTTGAACTTTCACACAGATCTCAGCTTAGGCAGTCATGGCAGGTTCGCGTCAGAGCTCTGAGATTTCTGCAGCCCAACCGGACCCTCACTGTACAGAGTCCTTTGACACTCACTCCAGTACTGAGAAGTAAGCCTTCGTCTTTTCTGGGGTGATGGACTGACTGAGACAGTATGTGTGTGTAAATACACACTGTATAAGTCAGTTTTCATTTGGAGAGTTACTGGCCATCGAATACCAACCAAAATAACACAGCGGTTAGATCTGCAACGGAAGATGGTTACCCAGCATTTATGAAGTTGTCAGGTATTCTCCTGTTTTGCCGAGGCTGGTCTAGATTGCTGCTATAACCCTAACGACATAGAGCCCTACGGCATACACCCGTCTGCTATACGAGGCCCAAACGAAGCAAAACAAGGGGCTTGGCAGGAATTCCATGTGATGCTTATCCTCATAGGGCCTAGGCCAGTGATGGCGAACCTCTGACACCAAAATCATTTTTTTGGTTGATTTTTCTTTGTTAAATGGCATTTAAATAGATAAAATAAATATCAAAAATATAAGTCTTTGTTTTACTCTGGTTGCAAATATCAAAAAATTTCTATATGTGACACGGCACCAGTGTTAAGTTAGGGTTTTTCAAAATGCTGACACGCCGAGCTCAAAAGGTTTGCCATCACTGGCCTAGGCCAAGGCAGCCTTTTGAGCAGAATTAACCTGTTTGATGTTAATTATGTGTATCTTGACATGAAGTTAGAAAAATCCAATCCTGTGTGCATCTTTAAGATTAATTTTCTATGTCTAGTACTGCACTCACTCAATTGTTTTATAATTACATGCTTTCCATTATGAATATGATGATTCAAGGAGGTTAGGTTACATGAGTTCAGTGAAAGCATCCCATAATATCCTGATACCATGACCTTTCCTAGCTCTCGGGCTCATGATCACAACAACCAAGACAGGGGCCAACGTTCCAGAGAAGGGCTCTGTTCTTGCTACTTCTCCACATGTGTAGACAACATCAGCAAGCAGGCCCAGGAAAGCAAGGCAGGCTTTTTCTGTATCCTCTTCCCCTCAGCAACCTCCCCCTAAAATAAGTGCATAATCTATTCTATAAATAACTAGGGATGCAGTCAGCTGTGTTCTGAGGTAGCCCACTGCCTATGGCATATTCGTAATGTACAAACAAGTCTTTGAGGTTATTTTTATTTTCAAAAGTTCTCAAATCACTCTCAAGAATGAATTGGAAAGATCCCTGGATTCATCAGTTATATTTTCCTGTTACTCTGGGGAAGTTGCGAAAAGGGAAAACCCACATTTCTGCCTCCTTGTCGTTTCATCCAACTTCTGCTGCCAATCGCAGAGAAGCTGTCAGAGTAATTGGCCCGGCTCAGGAAGCTGTGATGCAAGGCGGGCTACAGGAGGAAGGAGGGGCTGCCAGGAGGGTCCGCTTTCATGCTGTACAGGTTGTACAGCCAGGACAGCCTTTGGGCCAGGGGTCCTCTGAAGCTGGCATGCGGGAAGGGAGCGTGAGAAGGAGCCATTCTTCCCTGTGTTGTAAAACAGTGGCGGAGTACACTGAAGGATTTATGACAACCCACATTCTCCATTTCCCTTGTATATGTTGGTGGGGGTGGTGGGCAGTGACAGACCCAGATATGTTCTCACAGTCATGTACTAATGTTTACCCATATCACACCACCCAATATTTAAGATTAAAAAAATCTCCTTCTGCCTATGGGAAAATACAAGTTCTTTAAGCAGTGCTCAGTGTTAATAGAATAACCTCTCTCCCACCCGTACTTTGCTGTGTTATTACATCACTGCAGACAAAGATGGCTTCTGGTTTACCTCCCTTAAATCCATTGTTTTGTTTGCTCTTATGCATTCCAATAATAGAGTCCACATTTTAATGCCATTTATATCAGAGTCAAAAGAATAATCAGGAAAACAATTTATGAATCATTAATTAGGCCTCATATCATATTAGAAAGGAGCCATTTCTAATTTAGAGAGGCCAGGATAACATGGATTTCCAAGTGAAAAGGGGCATGTAGCAATTAAAGAAACTGACTGATGGAAGAATTGATTGCTTATCAATGACTATATCCATCACTGATTTGACTCCACTGCACTTCTCTAAAACTAGGACAATTAGTCTGGCTGGTGTGGCTCAGTGGTTGGGCAGTGTGGCTCAATGGTTGAACATCAACCTATGAACCAGGGGATCGAGTCCCAGTCAGGGAACTTGCCCAGGTTTCAGGCTCAATCCCCAGTAGGGGGCGTGCATGAGTCAGCTGATCAATGATTCCCTTTCATCATAGATGTTTCTATCTCTCTCTCTCCCTTTCTCTCTCAGAAATCAATAAAAACATATTTTTAAAAAACAGGACAAATAGAGATAAATGTATCATAACAATATAATATCTCAGGACATAGGGTTAATTTTGAATAGGAAAAAATTTTCTGTTCATGGGAAGGTTAAAGTTATATCTAAACTTACCTTCATTCTAAGCTCACATAACAACAATAAAATGGAAAATCTGATTATCCTATCCATACCTAAATGATGAAGACAGGAAAACTATAGTAGTAATTAGTTAATATTTGTATTTCATTATCTATTTTTTTACTGAATTTTATTCAGCCTAATTCTAAAATAAAGGAGATTTAAAAAGGTAAAATTATTGAGGGATGGTGACATGATTCCATGTTTCCAAATGGCAGCAAAGGCCACATGGGGAATATTTAAGCTAAGCCACAGCTAGGCTTCCTCTTGTCCTTCTTATCTACCTCCAGCACAGAGAAAGACTGTTGCCGGAGAAGATGCTCTGGACAGACACCTAGACAAGTACAACTGTGAATAACATCACTACTCACAATTTCCAAGCTTCCACAGAGATGGGAATTTCATTTGAATATGGAGAACATTCTTAACCAGGACCCTTAATTCTAGTTGTGCTTCTAGCATCAGCTCTGTGATCACTAAGCTTTCGTCTAAAATAAAGGTGGTAGAATAGATAGATGTTCTCTGCTGTCTTTTCCAGATCCGAAGTACTATACTTACTTTCGAAACTCCCAATTCTTTATCCCAACCACAAAATGCAAGATAGAGATGCTAATTATTGCTACAATGGCAAGCATGTTACAATATAGATGTATCAAAATAATGTTATACATCTTAAATTTACACAGTGTTATATGTCAAATACATTTCAATAACAAAAAAAGGAATTCTGAGTGTTTACTGAAATCAGAGAATGCTGGGGTCCAGCCCCAGCGGGTGCAGGGGTTCCCAAAGGTGTGGACAGAGTCGGCGAAGAATGAATGACACAGAGGCAGTGTTCAGGTGATCATCATAGCCAGATTCTTCTCTTTATTGTCATCTAACATCTGTATATATACTATTTGGTCCCAATCCTATCCATACTATACAAAAGGCCAAGGGGCTTCCCATTTCCATTCAAAGGTTACTCTATTGTTCCACTAAACTACTAGGAAGTAACTGAAGGAGGTCACTCCAAGCAAAGATCAAAGCGACCAACCACCCCTCTGACACTCAGTTAAAGGGTTTACTGATAAAAATCCTCACCTGGGGAAACAACCTTTCTTCTCCTAGCCAGGTTTCTTCCCCTATTGTCCTCTTACATCTGCATTTATCCTATTTGATCTTAATCCCATCCATTCCATTCCAAAGGCTAGGGCATTTCTCATCTCCATTTCAAGGTCCCTTGAAACATCCCTGCAGAGACTGCCTCAAGCAGCCAGGGTGGATCAGCTTCCAGCAAGAGAAAATCTGGAAAAAGTTCTAATTTAGACCTACTAAATCAGGCCCTCCTACTATGACCACTCTGAATAAGCTTCTAAAAGATCCCAGATGGTCCTGATAATTCACCAGGTAATCCTGACAATGTCAGCTACTGCATCAGATCCCTGATTAGAAGCTCCTCGAGGGCAGCACTAATCTCTTGTGCCTGCTTGAATCACTGTGGTGGGTTTAGGATATTAGAGACACTCAGTAATTTAGCTGCCTGATGATTAAATATCTGCAAAACATAACTTGCATATTTTTTTGGTTGTTACTGGGCTCTATTGAAAGAGAAAGAGGATATGCAATAAAGGCAAAAGGGTGTGTTTATTTAATTTCATGTAATTATAAATACACAAAACTGACCTCAGCTTCAACTAAACAGCCAGAGATATAAATCAGAAATTAACTACGGAATTAACATAAACTTTGAGTTCATCCTATTTTTTTGAATGGCTCATTCTCATAGGCATTGGTTTTAGCATTTGTTTTATTAATTTGACCTACAGAGTTTATTAGTTTTACAGTTTGTCACTGTGGAGGACACACTTCTAAGTAAAATGGAGCATTGAAGAGAAATATTCCCATGGATTCAACACATGGGTCATTCTGATTTTTTTTTCATTATGTCACTTGCTATTCTTTCTTGTTTTGTTTGTTTTTCAATTGCTGATTAAATGAATCGTCAAAAAATAAACTGATGTAAATTTGCCTCTGAATTAGATCCCTGTTTAGAATTTAGCAACAATGTCAAACATTTCCTACTAGGAAGCTATTAATTCTGGAAGCAGAGGCTCAAAGTGAAGAAAGGAGGTTGTGTATTAGTGTGTTTATTGCACTAGGATGTGAAATGTGCTCCTTTGCATTTAAATGGACAGAAAAAGACCAAAGCATTAACTTGGGGTTCATTAAAAGTAAGCAGGGGCCTGTCCATTCATTACATTCCCCCCAAAAATCCCCTCTGGTGAAAACCGAAATCACTAGCACAAACAGCTGGGTGTGTGTGAGGCCATGCTGCCGGAATGCCATTGTTTGATAGGTTTAATGTCACTTTTGTACTATTATATACCACAGAGAGAGATGCTGAGCTGCATCCAACAGGGTGGCTAACATTCTGTAGCTAATTGCATACAGCTCCATGGCAGTACTAAAGGAAGGACGACCCTGCATATGTCTCAGGAGGGAATAGAAAGATATTTTGTTTATAGTCACCCATCTGTCTAGTGACAATAGAATTACATATGAGTACAAACCACAGTTTAGTGCGTCCTTCAAGAATGATTTCTCATTATATTCATTCTATCAGCTACCACTCAGATACAGGTTACTCAAAACTGTTTCTGTCTTCTTTACTAACAATAATATATCTGATATTCTAAGATTTCAGCCAAAGTAAAGCCCTTCTAATAGACTCCATAACCATACAGAGAACACTGCTTTGTAGAATAAATGCTGAATTCAAGTAAAAATTTTTTTTAAAAAAGGTGCGGGAGAGGCAAAAAGAAAAATCAAATGCTACATTTAAACTCTAGCTGTGCTAATAGAATGCACCTTCCTCCTCCTCCTCCTCCTCCTCCTTCTCCTCCT
>NW_005370787.1:3513100-3563864 GCF_000412655.1 Myotis brandtii
CCCTCCTCCTCCTCCTCCTCCTCCTCCTACTCCTCTTCTTCTTCTTCTTCTTCTTCTTCTTCTTCTTCTTCTTCTTCTTCTTCTTCTCTCTCTCTCTCTCTCTCTCTCTCTCTCTCTCTCTCTCCATGTCCTCTGGAGAAGAATAAAAAAATAATGATACAAAGAAAATTTTAAAAATAATAAAATACTGAAACATTACTAGAGCCTTACAAACCAAGAAAGGATGATGTCAAAACAAGAAGAAGCAAACTAATGGTAGATAATTCAACTTCAAAGTAGCAGAATCTCTACTTCTCTTAGGGCAGTGGTCAGCAAACTGCGGCTCGCAAGCCACATGCGGCTCTTTGGCCCCTTGAGTGTGGCTCTTCCACAAAATACCACGTGCGGACGCGCACGTACAGTGCGATTGAAACTTTGTGGCTCATGAGCAGAAGTCGGTATTTTGTGGAAGAGCCACATGTGGCTCGTGAGCCGCAGTTTGCCGACCACTGTCTTAGGGCATCTGAAACTCTCCTGCTACTACAAATCTTTCTTTACATATTGTATCTGACCTATTTGAGGGCAGTGTCTATGTTCAAATCATGTGTTCCACCCAAAGGCTATTCCACCTCAACCATTTCTTAAAGCAGCGATTGTGAACTTTTTTCATCTCATGGCACACAAAGTAATTACTAAAATTCTGTGGCACAAAAAATATATTTTTTTGCTAATCTGACAAAAATAGTTAAAATTTTTATTCATTCACAGCAGACAGCTATTGTTGTATTGGCTGTTGTCATTGTTTTTGACAACCTAAGGGAAAAGAGGTCTGTGTCTCTGACTAAATAGTCAGGTGTTACATGTTTTAAAAATTCTTATGGCACACCAGTGTAATGTAGCACACCAGTTGAAAACTGCTGATTTAGAATGTGTTAATTTGTTAGATCTTCTTCAGTGAAAGTATTTGAAATACTTTAGTTTTATGAAAACAAAGACATACTCTCCAGTTCTGGCCGGTTTTCTCAGTGGTTAAAGCATTAGCCCACAGACCAAAGGGTCATGGGTTCGATTCCCAGTCAAGGGCATGTACCTCAGTTGCAGGCTAGGTCCCTGGCCTTGGTTGAGGCACATGGGGGAGGGAAGCAATTGATGTTGTCTCTCTCACACTCACATCAATGTTTCTCTCTCTCTCTCTCTCTCTCTCTCTCTCTCTCTCTCCTCTCCTCTCCTCTCCTCTCCTCTCCTCTCCTTCCCTCCCTCCCTCCCCTCCACTCTCTCTAAAAAATTCACTGGAAAAAATATATTTGGGTGAGGATTTTAAAAAAAGACATACTCTCCAATTTTAATTTGCTTAGCTTGAATATATACCTTTTGATAAATATGTATGAATATGTATGGGATATATTTCAAAGCTTTATTTAGAGAAGCCCTATTAAAGAAAAAGATCCACTTTCCAATGTTTGGAAAAGATCATAAAGCAATAAGGCAATCTTCCGACTGATGTTTTAACTGATTCCTTACCAGTGACGATGTTGATCAGCATTGTAATTTAACTGGACATGAGCATGCATGTCTGTTCTATGAAATGTAATAAGATACTTAACTATAATGCTTTCTAATTATCTTGAAACCTAAAAATTACATAATGGACCATTCTTTTTCATTCCTCATTGAATGTTATGATTAATTATTGATTGAATATGAATGTTTCTGAAATTTTATTTCAAATTAGGACTCTATCCCATTTAACTTAAAATTTGACATTAGCTTTTTTTTTCATTGATTTAATATTACTCTTCATAATTTTTAATGTGGGTGTTTTCTATATTTAGATTAATGAATCTACTACCACAAAATAATTTAATGTCTATATTATTATCCAGTCTGTAATTCTGTGAAAAGTCATTGGCAATTATGTTGTCATAATTTATTAAATAGTACTAAAGAAAAAAACATCCAATTTATGAACCATTGGGTTTTGTGCTATGTTTCTAGCACAAAATCTTATAAAGACATAAAGATTCTGTGCATTTGTATATCTTAAAATTGTCATGTCATGCTATTAGTATTAATAGAGGGAACACAGTCTTTAGAAGCACATTAAGCTTATATGTCTAGAACTATTTCTAAAGAAATGGGTGGTGTCAAAGGAGGCCTAGTAAAGAGTAAGCACTCCACCACCACCCACCAGTGACAAGGCTAATGCTCCCTACACGGTGACAGTGGAGGCCATATGGGGAGCCAGAACTCCCAGTCATCATATATCATGTGAACACTAATCAGAAAGTAAACTTCAGAGCAAAGAAAATTACCAAACACATTACATAATTATAAAAGGGTCATGAAGAACGTATATCAATCCTAAATGTGTATGCATCAAACAACAGAACTGCAAAATATGTGAAACAAAAACAAAACAGAAAGGGAAAATAGACAATTGCAGTCAGAAACTTCAACAACCATCTCTCAACAATTAGCAGAACAGCTGGACAGAAAATCAGCAAGGATACAGAAGAACTCGATAACACTATCAAACAAATGATCTAATTCACATTAATAAAACATTTCACCTGCCCTGACCGGTTTGGCTCAGTGGATAGAGCGTTGGCCTGCGGACTGAAGGGTCCCAGGTTCGATTCCGGTCAAGGGCATGTACCTTGGTTGCGGGCACATCCCCAGCAGGGGGTGTGCAGGAGGCAGCTGATAGATGTTTCTATCTCATCAATGTTTCTAACTCTCTATACCTCTCCCTTCCTCTCTGTAAAGAATCAATAAAATATATATTAAAAAAAAAACATTTCACCCAACAACAGCACAATACACATTCTTTTCAAGTACCCAGAGTACATATACCAAGATAGACCATATCCTGGGCCATAAAACAGGGGAAAAAAAAGAAAGAAAAAGAAACAACTAAACAAATTTAAAAGAATTAAAAACATTCAGGGCGTATGCTCCAACCCCAAAGGAATCAAACTAGAATTCAACAACAGAAGGGTAACAGGAAAAAACCTCTAATCCCCAGTTGCAGGGTAATTGCTGCATAATTAATGCTACTCTTCAGGAAGAGCTGAAGTTCGTTCTGACATTAACTTAAAAAGTAAGCTCCTACAGTAGGGACTCCGAATATGCAGTTCTTTCTTACTTAGATTCCACTACTGGAAACTCAACTAAGCAATGCAATATTTTCAGTGGTGATAAAATTTTAAGGTTGAAAAGCATAAATAATGAATAAGCTCCCCAAGGGTTTGGATGTTTCTTTTGTAATCACAGTACATTCCCAGCATGAAGAACAGTGTCCACTGTATCTTAGAGACAGTCAATATTTGCTAAATGAATAACTGAAGGAATTAAAAATTGGAAGGGGTACAAACAGTACAAATTAAAAAAAAATAGAGTAAGAGTTTAGATAAATGTTTGATTTACTTGATATTAGTAAAAAATATATAAATCACAGCAAAAGTTATGGGAGGGGCAGAAAAACTGTGAGTGAAATTTGGCTTAAGAACAAATATGACAAATTCTTGCTCAGGCTTTTCAGGTCCCTGCTATATTTCAAACCCACTCAACTACATGGATTACAGGTCACTGGCAATCTGCTCTATGTGAATAAGATTCTTTCCCTATTACAAGAGTTACAGAAAACAAGATGCAAATAAACTAATGTTAGTGAAAAGTGGATTGGAATACACAATAAAAAGACTGGGAAAATGCAGGTGGCTTATTTTAGAAAGTTAAGTAATTTAATACAAGTGATAATTTCTAAAAAGGAAATTGAGCTCCAATGAAGCATGCATGTCCTTTTCTACATTATCTGCAACAGTGCATGTAATTTGCACACATTTAATTAACTAATAAAACTCCTATCATCAACATCAGGTTTGGAAATGTCATTGTTGATAACATGCTGTTCCATCAGGCTGAATTGATTGTTTTTTGTTTTGTGAACACTAAAGTACATACCCAAAGGTGCTGGCTAGCACTGCTACTTGCTTTCAAATATTTCTTGACATATTTAAAGTTTGTTGGGGGTATCCACATAGGATAGAATTTATAGAAATCTCTCAATACCCTGCCCTAAATAAACCATGATTCAAAGGAAAACTGGGGCATATAAAGAGAGCATGATTACCGGGGGCTTCACTCAACCACAGACTGTGTTCTGCTGGAGACAAACCAGGTTGCCAGTTTGACTAGAGATAACATAGTGTGCCTCTTGCTTCACAACATGGATTGCTTCTATCCTTGTTCCTTCACACAGAACCCATTAGGAAACTAATATTATTATGAAACTAATCTTGAAGACATTGGATAAGTATGAATAATATCTTCCCACCTATATTTCCTATACCATGGTAAGTTTTCTTATGTATTGAAATCCTATTTTTCTCTGAAACTGAAAGAATCAGAAGAGCCATTTGTTCTCTATATTGTCTCATGGATATAGTGTTATCTTTGTCCAGAAAGAAATTTTGGTTGGAATCTGCCAGGTAAAGAGATAGAAGGTGATGCCATACATAGTCATCTATCCAAATGCCAAGTCAGAAGGATAATTGTTCTCTTAATATATACATATCTATCTATCTATATCTACTGAGATATAGATATAGATGATATAGATATAGATATATAGATATAGATATAGATATAGATATAGATGATATAGGTATAGATACAGATATAGATATGTGTGTGTGTTTCATTGTTGAGAATTAAAGATTTTAGCTCTTAACTCTCTAGGAGACTGATTTAAAAGCAGTCATATTTCGCCCTAGCTGGTTTGGTTCAGTGGCTAGAGCGTCGGCCCGCTGACCTAAGAGTCCTGAGTTTGATTCCGGTCAAGGGCACACACCTCAGTTGCAGGCTCCTCCCCAGCCTGGGTCTGGTTGGGGCTTGTGTAGGAGGCAACCAATCTATGTGTTTGTCTCACATTGATAGTTTCTCTCTGTCTTTCCCTCTCTCTTCTGCCAGAGGGTAAAGGAGGCCAGAGGGAGGTCAATGGGAGAAAAAAAAGGAGACATATGTACTACTATTTGTAATACTTTAAACAATAAATAAAATTTTTTTAAAAATCAATGAAAAAATATCCTCAGGTGAGGATTTAAAAAAAAAACACACACAAAGAAGAATAAATGCAATGGACTAAAATTCATCCAATTTGTTAAATGTTTATGAGCTCATAATGATAAAACAATAAAGAAGCTCCTTGAGAGAATCCTAAGGAACCAACTGGTAAATAAAGGAAAAGAATCAAACCTTTAACTTACTTTTATAAAAAATAAATAAAATAAAAGCAGTCATATTTCAAGTAGGTAGGCAAATGATAATGTTTATTAAAACCTTACTGTGTACAAGAGAATGTGATTGTTGCTGTGCACTTGTTTCTGTTGTTGATTTTTAAAGGCAAAATATTTGACTACAAGTGTTGTAGTAAGAGAGTAGGCTTGGAAATGAGAGTTTGAGGATTATATAGAGGGTCTGCAAAGCCAGATCGATAGAGCTTGACACAACTAGATACAAGAATAATCCAAAAGAATTCTGTTGCCAATAACAGAGATCAGAAAAACTCAAGTACTGATTTCATGTTAGGTCTCAAGAAAGGATGTCTGAGAAATCACAAGTTTGTTTTGGAGGAATGAACTTGCAGTTGACTATAGGAGGTCCTAATGAAGATTGCTACAGGAAGTCAACATATTGGTCCATGGCCTCAACATAAGGGTGCTTGTCATTAACCTCTCGTGTGTGTGTGTATGTGTGTGTGTGTGTGTGTGTGTGTGTGTGTGTGTATGTGTGTGTGTACACTGACATATATATTGTTTTAAATTTCAAAGGTAGGGAGGAGACCAAGATGGCGGCAAGATTCACTTAATTCATAGTGTTTACTATTCCATCACTTGCTAATGGAATAAAAGGGGGGGGAAATACTAATAAATGTCATAACACAGCAATGTGTAGCATAAATAATTAACCCTGGAAAGCAATTTTATTAATATATTTCCTACATGAAAAGTAAAAACTGTAAAATTGCCTTCACTTTTGAAAAATTATTGACTTACTATGTATCACTGTGATTTTCTTACTAGCTGCTCTGGTTATATGACACAAATTCTCCATGAACTTTGCTTTTCAGCTCCAATTCCTGCACATAATGATTAAACCAAATTTTTTTCTTTTCATTCAACAAGAGTTATCTCTTTGGGAATTTTATCAGTGATATTTACTAAGGCACAAAATCCACTGACATCATTTAGTGCTTACAAAATGTCTCGGTAGAGATGCTAGTAAATTTCGTAACCACTTAGGAAATAGCCATTCATCAGTATAATTTTAATTCCTAACTGTCCTGACCTCTCTTTTCACCTAAAAATGAATACTTGCACTGTTAGGCTCAAGTCAGTGGGGTGAGAGAATCTTGGAGACTCGCGTTTGTACTTGCTAAGCAAAGCATTTATTTTAAAAAATGCAAGACGCTAAAAATGTTAATGGCCACTTGAGTACTCCCTGAAGAAACATTTATTTAGGACAAAATGTACCACAGTTGCTTCCTGAAGATTAGTAAAGTAAGTTAGGACATTAGAAAATCTCTTCTATGCAAGACCGAAAACCTTTCTTTATTGATAAAGTCACTTCCAAATCCTATTACCTCTTACTTCACTCAACCCAATTAATCTCATATTTATTTGAAGTTTATTAAGTGTCTATTAGTATTCCCAGCTGATCTCTATCATACACTGTGTTATTTTTTATTTTTTAAATATATTTCATTGATTTTTTACAGAGAGGAAGGGAGAGGAATAGAGAGCCAGAAACATCGATGAGAGAGAAACATTGATCAGCCGCCTCCTGCACACTCCCTGCAACCAAGGTACATGCCCTTGACCAGAATCCAACCTGGGACCCTTTAGTCCGCAGGCCGACGCTCTATCCACTGAGCCAAACTGGTCAGGGCATGTGTTATTTTTTAAATAAAAGTGACTAAGATAATAGATAATATATTTATGCACCTTTCCCTTGAAGTTATTTGGTCCTGATATTGCAGAAAATGGTTCCTCCCAGCCTCATGCTCTCCCCTTTATTGGATTTATAGCCCTTAGGGATTAAAGAGACTCAATCACAGGTAATGTCTTTTTGTGCATAAGCGAGTGTATATTGGATCCACTGGAAACTTAAAAGCACAGGAGTTGGTTGAGAAGAACTAAAACATGCTAAACAGTGGTGGCTCCAGAATTACCCTCTCGGAAAAGCTCAGAACATCTGTGTAGAGGCACCGGGGGCATCCAGTGACCACACACAGCGAGCACAGGGGTTTCACTTTGATTATTTACTTGTAGTGGCCTCTGGAAGGAAACGGGCAGGGCTACTATGGAGCTATTGGACCCCCGAAGCATCCCCCACCGCACCCCAAGAGCAAAGGTTATGAGTTACCTTATTTAGAACAAAAACAAGGCTGTCCTTTAACTGCTAATTCACCAGTTATTAATGCTTGAGATGTGACATAATCATCTAGACACAGAGGGAAGATTAGCCATGGAGAGTGAACAAAACCCTCAGCTGCAATTCTGCAAGTGAACCATCTCTGTCTTCTCTCAGAATTCCACCAGTTGTGACAGGCCACCTAGAATGGCCACCTAGACTGGCGACATCGTGAAAGAACACTGGCCCAGGACTCTGCAAACTCCTTTGTCCTTACTTACCAAAGTTGGGTCTTAATGCCAAAGTCTTCTGCCTGATCGCTACTGCTGTTCCTGTAGGTTTCATCCATCTGTCTGCTAGCATTTGCACAATCCTACATCTCATAACAGAATAAAAGGCATTTCTACAAGCAGCAAAATCGAGATTCTTTTCAGTTACATTTTGTGGAATCTTTAAATTTAAATCTTTTATCTTTAATCTTTAAATCTTCTTTTTTTCATTTTCTGAATATATGTAGCATCTCCTCATTGTAGAAGATTTGAAAAATACAAAAAAAGGATCTATTTAACCTCATGTAGTCCCACAACCCAAGGATAACAATTTTTAAGTCTAGTCTACATCTCATTTATACCTATGGCATAATGCTTATTTCCATAGATATGGTGCTTATGTCGCAGGCCAGTCACACAGCAGGAAAGGAAACTTCTATCTCAGGAGACAGGAAAACAATTAGAAGCAAAGGTAAGAAAATCAGGCTGCCAGGATCTTCCTCACTTGAGTTGAACATGTTGGGAATGTGGCGGGAACAGACAGAAGCCACGTACTTTTGAACATTTCCCATATTTGAAACTCTGGTTGGAAACCTCCTACGGCCCAGGCACTGCGGGAGAGTTTCAGAAGTTCAAGCACATATAAAGGCTTCCCCATAAAGTCTGGATTCTGGTGGGAACCAAGGACACTGCAGCCTAGGGTTAAGGGATGTCCTCCCAAAATGTATAGAGACCTTAACAGCTGATAACACTTAATTTTCACTCCTTTTTAGGTTCAACTGAATTAAATTAATGGGTGAAGCCAGACAAAGCTTCAAACAACAAAAATGTATCCTAAAGTGCCACTGGACTTTTTTTATGGGGATACATGGAAGATAAAGTTAATGGTACAAAACCGGCAACTGGCAACACATTGAGAGCAAACAAATACAAAATAAAATGCATCTTGATGCTTGTGATTCCATTGCTTTGTGTTATCAACAGTGCTTAGGCCAGAACGGTCATCAGTTTGAAAACAGGCATTGACAAAAAAATTTTCATTTCTGTAGATTCTTTCAAATTTTTAAATGAACTGTATTGTTATAAACAATGACCTTATAACATTCAAAGTGTTAATACATTTTTGTGGGAAACCCTGTATAAGTCATGGCCAGGTATCAAGATGGGATCTGTAAGACCAAGCCAGAGGTTGACAGCAAGCGAGAACTCCAATTTGAAGATTTCAAGAAAAAACAAAAGCAAGATTTCAGAGGATACAATCAGACCAAACACTCCACAGTAGATACAGCACCCACACCCCGGAACCACAGCACCAGTCACACAGTGGACAAGACACAATCAAGGGACCTCCACAACCCTCTCGAGGGACTCCTAAGTCTTCCCCCATACACAGATCTTGGGAAGGGAAGAAGGAGAGGAGTAATTGTGATAGGGAGTGGAACTATGACTTTACTGGATAATTATCCAATAGAAAGTGTTTGGAAATCAAAAGCTACTTTGGAGGAGAATTCAGCAACTTGAGTCATGTTCCATCTCACTTCCACCACCTCTACCGAGATTCTGTTCTCCTGAATATCTAATTTGTAGGTGTGTTCAGTTTTTATTCAGATACACATGTACACACTGCACAGCAGTAATCTCATATTTCATAAATCTATTTTATTATTGTACGTGTATACATGTCCTTGAATTGTACTAACATTTGGGCTATTGCAAACTGACCTCTCCTTCTGTGTTGCTCTCCATGTCTTGTTTTTGTATGTGTTCTTTTTTTTTTATTGCTTCTCTCACCTACTCATAAATCCATTCTCAAGCCCTGGACACCTGTACTGAGGGCCACGGTCCATACTGGCACCCCTGACTCCTGTCTCCTTTGCCATCCATTTTGATTTCACACATTGGCAGATCCATGTTCCAGGCCAGTCTCCAAATCCCTACCGCAACCTTATGCTTGACTATTCTGATTCTCTAAGTGGTTTTCACTCTGGGGTTTCAATGAACCTTCTGCTCTCTAGTTTCTGCTCAATGGGAGACACTCTTTATCCTGCTCTGATGTTTTTAAATTGGAGACCGTAGCTTCTGAAATGATGGTCCTTTTCAGACTCCCACTAGGAGCAAGAAATTTTCTGTACAGTAATGTTTCTAAATTTCTCCTTTGAAAAATTTTCCTCTTTTCCCAATGACATGGGGTAAGCAGGAAAAATTCTGTTTAACACAGGAGCAGAGGAGGGAGAACAGCTGGCATTTTGACTGTTTCTTTTCCAACAACATGTTTAAAGCTTTTAAAATGTTTTTTCTTGCCCTATTACTTATCATTTATTCAAGATAGTAAAGCATATAGATAAAGAAACTAAATGTGCAAGATATTTGGCATCAACTCTGCATCAAAGACAATGACATACTATATATACTATGTTTGCTATGCTCGCTCATCCTACCTTCTTCCAAATAAGTCATCATCCAGATAACCTCAGGCTCAGACCTGTCATGCTATCTTGAAATGTTTACTAACATTTACAGTCAGCTTTTGAATTCGTGTCTCCAATGCCTCAGAAAAGTTTTCCATGTTTCAAAAGCACTTCAAAATGTACTTAATATTATTTAAACTCCAGACATAATACCACTTTAATATGTAACCCTGCTGCAGGTTGCATAGTCAAGTATTTTCATATCAAATATACTCTTACTATAAATGCATATCTATATCTATACACACTCACACACAAATGTATATAACTTTATTCTCTGCCTTCTCACAAATTCACAGACTGCGTTTTCACAATTAAAATACTCTGGCCGATTTAGTGTGTTTTACACAGTTTTGCACTGAATACAGGTTGGGGGGTAGATTTGACTAGAAAAATCAACACCTCTACTCTTATAAAGTTTTCACACTGCTAGAGTCACATGATATAAAATGAAACAGCTAAATTTATTTTCCCAAAAGACATGGAAACAACAATAGAAGAAACCAACTTCTAAAATGTTCTCTCTTTGGAGAAAAAAAAAAACAGATCAATTACTATTTGGGCCTCAAGAAATGTGTTGGATGATGACTCCATGTTCCTACATGAAAAAAATTGGTGGTTCAAATCTTTATTATTTACTTCAAGCTAGGATCTTCAATGCAGCCCTTGGAGTCAAGCTGCCACTACTTAAAAGCTGTGGAATCTTCTTAGCTTCTCCATGTCTCACTTTCCTCAGGCATAAGATGGGGATGATAGTGTTGACTACCTCATAGCACTGTAACAATTACATCAGAGAATGCAAGGAAGAATGTACAATAGTCTCTGCCACATTGTAAATTGTCAATAAATGTCCACTATTAATCAGAGAATTGCAATCGTGGATGTCTTTCTAAGAATGAGAATGTTCACTGGTGCTGTGTACCCTGTGAGGAAGCCACTCACAGGTCACTTCTAACCAATCCCCTCCGAGTTCTTCTAAGACATACATGAGTAAGGTTTCACAGATTCTCAGAGCACATCAACATGTATAAGTTCAAATTCTAGCATGGCACAAAGAACTGTGGTATTCGATTACAGAATTTCTTATATTTTTAAGATAAAATACTCATTTTGCCCGGAGAATATTGTGGTGTCAGAAACATTATCTGTCACTGGAGACAGAGTCAAGTATTGAACGAATTGATGTGGTTAGGATTCTATGATCTACTTTTTCATCTCCTTTCTATTCACAGATAATTCAATAGCAGGTAATAAGAAATAAATTTCATTATAGTTCCAAGTAACTGAATAGAGAGAGAAAATAGCGCACTGAAGCAATTACAAAATTGAACAATTTTATTTACTGACCCTGTTTATTTTGGATATAGCTTTTTTTAAACTACACAGACACAACCTGCAGCATATACCAATCACCCAAGAGCCACCTAAAACTCCCACTTGCTCAGCTTGCAGAAATTCAGTACACAATGAAGGTGATTCACTTCGAGGGAAATGGAATGACCTGTCTTGATTTCACAGTCACCAGAGTATCCACCGGAGGAAACAGGGTTATACGCTACAAATGCAAATAGCAGATGGAATATTACTTTCTTATTTCTTTCTGTTTTCTAACAACTTAGAATTGGAGTTGCCACTAAGAAATCTGCTTTGAGGACTCATCAAATTCTCCTAATGCTGCTTCCTGCTGTAGCCTGGCGACCTTGGATCTCATGCACAAACTCAGTTCTATATAATAATCAGATATGCATTTCATCCTTGCACCTGTACCCATCTCCCAACAAGTCAATTCCATGTACTGGTCTCAACACGATTACATTATTGACATTTCTCAGCTGAAAGGCTCCAGCAAATACCATCCAATTTTCTAGCTCTTTTTGAAAAGATCAAAAGATACACCTTGCATAGTAGACAAGAATTTACACTGATGGCTGTCTTTTGTCTTGAATACCAATGCTGCTGGCAGTGTTTGCCTGGAGCTAAAGGTAAGTCTCTATGATAACTAACTACATTCAGTCAACTACAGCGACTTTTCCTGGACATAAAATATGTTTGTGCCTGTGAATGCTTTTTCAGCTTGAACAACCTTGAAGCAATGATCTTCAAGGCCTCCTAATTAGGGAGGTTGGCAATCAAATAAGAAACCTTGCCCTTGGAAATCAAATGCATGTCATGCCTGAAAAGGAAATGCCTTCTTCACTGGATCATGGCTCACAGTCAAGGAAGAGTGGGCTATTATAGGCACAAAGACTGACGCTGTTTTCAGCAGAGTTCTTGCTACAAACCTTGTTCAAGAAAATTATCTTGAACTCCTGCTCTACTGGAGACAAAAGAAGTGTGTTGTATTTCACAGTGCATTGCTTAAAGTCTGAGGTTTCTTTTAATCAGCTAGAAGATTAATTGTACAAATTCACCTGAAATCATTGTGTTATTTTATCCAGCTTCAATTATTATCTTGCAACAAATAAGGACCAAATCTTTTTCTGTACCTCTAATCTCTGTCAAGGCCAGGATCATAGCAACTGGCTGTGGAACATTTCCAACTGTGTGTGCTTCGGGTACAAGTGCAGAATTAAATTCATCCTCCTCCCATTCAAACTAACTCTTGCTCATGGCATCTCTATTTTAAGTAAGACTCCACCATTGTCTCAGTCCCCTGTATTCAATACCTCTGTCCCAGAATCCTTCCCTTTGGTTGTTCTCTTACCCAACCACTGCCCAGTCCTATTTCTCACATCCCAACAGTTCTCTCCCCAATATTTCTCATCTCCATCTTCCAGGACCTCACCACTTCCAGACTAGACTGCTACATCAGACTATAGTCTCTAAATGTTTGCACGTTTATCTTCTTAGAGCACAATTCTAGTTATAGCACTTCTCTGCTCAACTCCGCTCAATGGTTCTCAAAACAGCCTCTGGAATTCAGAAACAATACACCTTGAACTGAGTCCCAGGGACATAGCTGTCCGCCTACCCACACACCTCTATTGGTGACTTCCTGATGTCAATTCATTAGCTCATTTGATGCAACCACTGAAATGTGCACCTCACTTTATTCTCTTCTTTACCTTCAAAACCTGTTAATCCTTTAAGTCCAAATTCAAAGGCAGACTCTTCCAGGAAAACCCATTTTGATTTGCCCAAATTCCTATGACTGCATTCTCTTGAGTTTATACTTTGCTTTTGTCACATCATATTTCACCTTGTATCACATATGCTCTTGCCCTATTGTGTTAGTGTGGTCACACACACCATTCCCCTCTAAGCAAAGTCATACACATCTGCTGAAAATTGCTTTTTATTCCAAAAACACACTTATCTGGAGAACAGCAAGTGTTTATGCCAATCTAAACTATGAAGGAGAAAAAGGAGAAAAGTGAAAGAAGAATGTTAACATACATGGAGCTATAAATACTGGTTGCTTATCTTTGGAAGGTAATGAAACGCCTCTATTGCCATAGAGGGCAGGTGTTGTGATTAAGGGCTCTCTCAGCTCCTAAGGCATCCACAACTTTGGGAATAAAAGAGATGGTCAAGAATTGCTTTTTTTCAGTTTGTTGAATTGAATATAACCGTTTTCACTAATGTTTTTAATTATAAAACCAGGGAGTGGGGGCAAGCTGATCCTAGGGTTTCTCTTTCTTCAAAGTTCCCCCTGCCTCTTCAGGCTCCCCTCTCGGATTCATTGACTCTGTAGTTTTACACACACACAATTGCTGAGCAACGAAATGCCAACATAGACCTCTTTACACACTTAATGTCTTCAAACACTTTATTCTAAATCAACCTTGGTCATTTAATATAAAGCACATGTTTGGATGGTTCTGTTTGTTTGTTTGTTTTCCTATTTTAAATCCCATCAACAGAAACACTTCTGATTGTGACTTGCCTTTTAAATTATGTTAAGCTTATACTGGTTAACAAAATCTGAGAGTCCCAGTTCCCTTTGGAAAACTCAGTTAGGGTTCGGCATATATCATCCTACATTCTAAGTCACTCAATGCCCACAACTGTTATTGGTGGAAGTTGGGTTCTTGGGGTATGAGTGAAATAAACATTTCCAGAGGTTCCCATGGGAAGATGAGGTATGGTAGAAAGTTTTATTTCCGTGGAATCACATCCCTTCAATAAAACTAGAAGCAAAACCAGTGTCCAGAGTTTTCTTTCCATGTTGGAGTCAGGTCCAGTTCAGTATCAGGCTAGTTGCAGTCCATTGTGTTTGGAATCCACATGGCTGTGGGCAATGTGGGCTAATGCAGAAGAGCGTGTCCCAAGCAACACGAATCCCAATGGTCCCAAAAGCACAAGAGGAACCAAGAGAGCAGAAGGGAGAGAATGCATTTGTTCAGGGGATTAAATATCCCAAATCTTCCAGCACTTGCAGTGGTCACACCCATTCTAGCCAACCATCTCTGTCCCCAGGTGTGATTGACAGCAAGCACCTTCTTCACTAGTCTACCCCCCACCAACTGTACTGGGCTTGCATCTATCTCCCCTTTGTTGACCCCCTGGGGAGTGTAATGTTGTAGCTTCCTAGCTAAGCTGCCCAAATGACATGCCTATAATATATGGCCAAGCCTTTGCTCCTTTCCTGTTATTAATTAATAACTAGGTTAATTCCAATGGTATCACAACCACTGGAACCTTAAACTTGAATCTCTGGGATGTAAATGAATGGTCAAAGCAAAGATTTTTTTAAATAAAAGCCTAGGATTTGATTTTTGAGTCTTGTTTCTCAATCCCTGTCTGATCCTTAGGAAAAGAGATCACAATATAGTAAATCTAATTTCCCAAATCAGGACCTTGGAAAACATCAAGAGTTCCATTTGTTTCTGCTCAGATTACCTACCAAGAAACACATCTTTGTGACTAAAAGATGTGACCTTTCTGTCTTTTTAAAGATGTATATGAATATTGTTAGAATGGACAAGAAGGAATTGCAAGAAAAGAGGATTGTGAGCATTTACATCCTCACAGGATGTTATTAAAGGAGTGAAAATGGCAGGGTACGTTAAACATAACAGCAAATACTCCCACCCAAGTTACCTACAGCACTTAGGTGAGTAAAATCATACACACACAAAAACATGACTCTGAGCTTAACACGCTGCAGAATCACATAAATATAGGAGTCCTAAAAGTGCCAAGTAATATACTAAGATAAAACAAGCCATTGTTCATTTACCCAGAGGCTTATTTTTGAACACCTTTTGAATGCCAGCCATGCTCTGACACTGAAGAGCTCGGAGTGTAATGGAGGAAGCAAATGAGTGAACCATTTATCTTACGAGAGGTGCCTAAGTTCTTTGATGGTGTCTACACTTGGTGCTACACGTGTTCCTAATTATCATCCTACAGCTTCACTTGGGTCCCACTGTTGGTTGTCCTCTTTGGATGTTCCTCTTCTTCTGAGGCTCAGGGCTGCAGTGTTTCAGACCTCAGTTCTTAGAACTTGCTCTGCTCTAGTTACTGATTCTCTGGGTAATTTCATCTGGTCCCATATAGCACCTTATGCCAGTGGCTCCCACATGTATAGTTCTAGTCCTAATACAATATGTCCAGATATGTATATCCAACTCCTTCTTTGTGTGTCTAGAGGCATCGCAAACCACATTCTTCTAGAAACCCCTGCTGCTCTCAGTTTTCTCTTTTGCAATAAAAGGTACCCCCTATTCACCCTTCTTTTATCTCACACTCATATACAATAAATCAGCAAATAATAATTTAAACTATATAACCAATACATCACCATTGGTTAACACCTTTGCTTAAACTGCCCTATCACAAGCGAGCCTCATTTCTTGCCTAAATTAGTCTTTCTCAAACTTGAAAGTTTGCATAAATTCTCAGAGGATATGTGGTAGGAGGCTTGAGGTCTGCATTTCTAAGAAGATTCCAGGTGATGCTGATGCTGCTGGTTCAGACACCACATTCGGAGCAAGTAGAAAGGAGTTAGAGACTACTGCACGATCCTTTTAAATTGTCTGCTTTATTCCATCTCTGCCCTTCCACCTATAGTCTACCCATCACACAGCAATCAGAGCAATCATATTTATGATGGAAACCTGATTAAGACTGTCCTCTGCTCAACCCTCTGGAACATCATTTAGAATAAAATGTGAAGGTCTAAGCCAGTCAGAGAAAGACAAGTGCCATATGATTTCACTCATATGTGAAATCTAATGAACAAAGTGAACTATCAAGGTAAATAGAGACAGACTCATGGATAGAGAGCAGACTGACAGCAGTCAGGGAGGGGGTGTCCTGGAGTAGAGGGGATGACAAAAAAAGGAAAGAAAAGAGAAAAAAAACTCATGGACATGGACAGTAGTGTGGTGATTGTGGGGGGTGAGAGTGAAGGGGGGTAAATGGTGATGGAAGGAGACTAGACCTGGGGTGGCGAACATACAGTACAATGTACAGATGATGTGTGGTGGAACTGTGCACTTGAAACCTGTATAATTTTGTTATCCAGTGTTACCCCAATAAATTCAATAAAAAGGAAAAAAATAAGGTGATATAGAAAAATCATGTAAAGGTCTTCTCAGGCCCTGAAGGTTCTGCAAATTCTGGCACTTGCTTACCTCTATGAATTCACCTCCTTCCACTCTTCCTTCTCACACTCTAATCCAGATACACTGGTCTCTTGCAGACTTTCAAACATACCAAGCACAACCCTACCTCAGGCCCTCTGATGTTCCCTATACCTGGAAGGTTCTTTCTCCAGATGTCTACATCAGCTATTCAGTTGCTTTCTTTATGTCTTTGGTCAATCTTCCCTCAGTGAGGCCCACCCTGACCATCCAATATGAAGCTGGAACAAAGCACACATACGTACATACATATGTACTCTCCACATCTTACCTTGCCATAGTTGTCTCCTAACACTCATCACTACCTGGCAGCCTATTCGGTATTTGTTTATCCTGTGTCTTCTCAGATGTGAGCTTTCCGCTGAAGGCAGGGACTTCGTTATTCAGTGCATTAGGCACTCTGTATATACTGAACAAAACAATGTACTTTTGAATAATACAATGTAAACTGATTAATTTAAAAGATATTCATGGGCACTTACTATAGCATATCATTTTTGTCACACTCTTTTCTATATTTAATGTTTTAACTATATAACGAGACCATAATGTACTCCAAAACATGCCACTGAATGAATTTTAGCATGGCACTTTGGGCAAACCCAGTAACAAACACTTTTACCCCTAAAGAAATAACTTATTTTTCACTTTGCTTCTGGTGGGCTGGATTCAGGGACTGTGACCCCACTGAAAATAACTCATTGTTGTGGAATGTATCTGATTAGTGAAATGCTAGTTTAACAGTTACAGAACAAGCTTGGCGATCAGTCCCAGTTCAGTCAAATATAAATCTTGGTTTTCTCAACTATGAAATTGGTAAAACAGAATTATTTCATAAAGCTGTTTTCAGGAATAAATTAGATAATGCATGAAGAACTTGGCTCAATACCACCCAAGAGTAAATATGCAACAGCAAACAAATGTGTGTGTAGATAATGTGTGCCAATTATGAAACTTCTCATGGAGGTTTCAGGTTCAATAAATTCTATCCAGATCAAAAAGTTCGATTCCCTGTCAGGGTACATTCCCCAGGTTGCAGCTCAATCCCTAGAACGGGATGTGCAGGAGGCAGCCAATCAATGATTCTCTCTCATCATTGATGCATCTATATATCTCTCTTTCAACCTTACTCTCTGAAATCAATTTAAAAAAAATTTTTTTTAAGTTTGGAAAATATAAATTGTCAGAATTCACTAAGCTAAATAATATTTTAATTATTTAAAATGTTAGGTATTTTAAGAAGTTATAATTTACCAAAATCTAAATAATACTATATAATAAAAGCCTAATATGCAAATTGTCCCCTCAACTGCCCACGGCCCCTCCTCCTGGCTGGCCCAGGCCTGCAATAGCAGGCGGCCGGGGGAAGGGAGGACCTGACCAGCAGCCAGCAGCCACTATGGACCCTACCTGTGCATAAATTTTGTGCACTGGGCCTCTAGTCTGAAATAATACCTAATACTGCACTATTAATATTAATTTATTAACTGCATAGTGCTCAATTTAAAAATAATAAAATGTTTGTAAATAAAAAAAAATTAGAACACTGCAACACCCATTATTTTTAAAAACAATTTGAGGTGAAATTCATATAACATAAAATTATCCATTTTAAAATGAATAATTCAGTGGCATTAAGGATATTCACAATGTTGTGCAACCAACAACTCTATCTAATTCCAAAACATTTTCATCACCCCAAAAAGAAATCACATACCCATTAAACAGTTACTGCCTGTTTTCCACTCCCCCATCCTTTGGCCAACGGCATTCTACTTTCTGTCCCTATGAATTTAAATATTCTAGATATTTCATATGAATGGAATCATGTAGTATGTGATCTTTGTGTCTGGCTTCTTTTGCTTAGCACAATTTTTTTGAGGTTCATCCACATTTTAGCATCTATCAGTACTTCATTCCTTCTTATAGCCAAACTAGAGGCCCGGTGCACTTAATTTGTGCATGGGTGGGGTCCCTCCACTTGGCCAACAATCGGGGCCAAACAGGGCCATCTTGTCCGATCCGAATCGGGGCCGGTGGCCAGGGAGGGACCGTGGGAGGGCTCCAGGGCATGTCCGGTCCCATCTCGCCCAGTCCCAATTGGCCAGACCACACCAGCAAGCTAACCTACCGGTCAGAGCATCTGCCCCCTGGTGGTCAGTGCATGTCATAGCGACCGGTCGGTCAACCACTCGGTCACACACCTAGCATATTATATATATATATACATATACTGGTGGCCCATTGCAGATTCACGCAATAGGCCTTCCTTCCATTGGCTGACGGCACCGGTTTTCCTCTGGCACCTGAGACCCAGGCCTCTGGCCAACGATCGAGGACAAACAGGGCCATCTTGTCCGATCCCAATCGGGGCCGGTGGCCAGGGAGGGACGGTGGGAGGGCTCCAGGGCATGTCCGGTCCCGTCTCGCCCAGTCCCAATTGGCCAGACCACACCAGCAAGCTAACCTACCGGTCGGAGCATCTGCCCCCTGGTGGTCAGTGCATGTCATAGCGACCGGTCGGTCAACCACTCAGTCACACACCTAGCATATTATATATATATATATATATACTGGTGGCCCGTTGCAGATTCGCGCAATAGGCCTTCCTTCCATTGGCTGACGGCACCGGTTTTCCTCTGGCACCTGAGACCCAGGCCTTTGGTCCGGCCACAGCAGCAAGGATTGGCTTCTCCACTCCGGCTGCTCCCAGTCCCCCCCTTTTTTTTTTTACTTTTTTTTTACTTTTCCAGCTCCTCGAGCGGAGCCCAGGGCGGACCCAGGCCCCCAGCCCCTCCTTGAGTGGAGTACAGGGCCGGCGGGAAGCTTGGCTTCCTCCGTCACCAGGAGCAACCCAAGCCTCCTGCTCGCTCCAGCTCCGTGGCCACTACCATCTTCAGTCATCCTCAGTCTTTGCTCCGCGCCTGCGTATGCAAATTAACCGCCATCTTTGTTGGGTTAATTTGCATAGTCACTCTGATTGGCTGGTGGGTGTAGCGGAGTGACGGAGTGACAGTTAATTTGCATGTTTCTCTTTTATTAGTGTAGATTGTAACTCATGGTGCGGAATGCTTGGCACGCACTTTCCCTCCAACCCCTGGTCTTAGAGACCTCATGTCCTTCCAAGGCTCTGCTCACTCTCTTCAGCTGCCACATGAAGTAAATTGCATCGTGTGTGGAAACCTTTTGCAGGCTTCATGGGTGTGTCTTTACTTTGCTGCAGTTCCCATTACCCCAACATAAGGAGAGACACCCTCATTATTAGGTAACAACATCATGGTAAGATCCCTACTCAGCCTACTGCAGTGGTTTTAAATAGGCCATGGGTCACCCTAGAGCCACGGTCTTCAGACTGAAGGGTCCTGGGTTCAATTCTGGTCAAGGGCACATCTTGGGTTGCGAGCTCAATCCCCAGTAGGGGGCATGCAGGAGGCAGCCAATCAATGATTCTCTCTCATCATTGATGTTTCTATCTCTCTCTCCCTCTGCCTTCCTCTCTGAAATCAATACAAATATATTAACAAAAATAAAAAATAAATAGGCCATGAACCAAACGTTGCTGCTTTCCATCTATCCAGTCCCCTCACACCCTCTTTTGTCTTCACCCTCCCCCCACACACACTCTGCTGGGGTCTGTAAAATGGGGTCAGGTTTTCTACTTCAACCAAGAGCAATGCTTTCGCATGGCCCTCCTTCCCCACCCATCTCTGTCCCCAGCCCTGTGGGGTCTCTCCCTCCCTCCCCTCCATCTAACTTGGTGGGCCCTGCTCTGCCCCCTCCTCCTGCAGCGTCCTGTCTGCAGCCTCCCCCTTTCTCCTCCAGGTTGGAGCTCCCCAAAGGCTGTGTGGGGCAGGGCAGGGCAGGGCTGTGCAGGGTGGGCAAGACAGTCTAGGCGAGGCAGTGCAGGCGGGGTTGTGTGGGCCCTGCATTGGTGTGGAGCTGTGCGGGGCGAGCCCAGGCGGGGCCTCAGAGAAGAGCTGGGATGATGGGTCATGGGGAGGAGGAGGGAGGGACGTGGAGCCTGTCCTGTGGGAGAGGCACCTGGCTCCTCAGTTGCCCCCACCCAGCAGCTTTTCTAGGCCCCTGCACAGCTGTTACCCTCCGCCCCTCATTGCCTCCCGCTTCCTCTCAAGTTTTGAACTCGGTTTCTCTAACTCAGCCCCCCCCGCCACTGTTTCCCCAGAAGCCCAAGGCCCCCCCTTGGCCTTGGGCAGGCGTGCCTGGCTGTAATGGTGTTACCCACTCTCCTGGAGTAGTGAAACTTTACAAGTAAAAAGAAGCAGCTCTGAAGATTATAAATTGTGCACTGAGAACGCCACAGGCTGCGGAGAGCTGCACAGTCCACGGCTCTTGGATCACGCTTAGCAGCCTCCTGCGCCACCTGGTCTCTCCTGCCTCCCACCCCCAACCTCCTCGGCCTGGGACTCAGGCTAAACTCTGGGAGCTTCCTGAGGGCTCTCACCTCACACCTCACTTTCCAGTCCAGTCCACCAGCCCCCACAGCAAGCTAACCAATGGGTTGGAGCGTCTGCCCCCTAGTGGTCAGTGCACATCATAGCAACTGGTTGAGCAGTCGAACTCCCAGCGGAACTCCCAGTGGAGGGGACAATTTGCATATTAGGCTTTTATTATACAGGATAATATTCCATTGAATAAATATACCACAATTGGTTTACAATACATCCACTAATGAACATTTGGGTTGTTTTCACATTTGGTGATTGTGATTTGTGCTTTATAAACATGTATGAACATGTACCTGTCTGAGTACCTGTTTTCAACTTTTTTAGGTATGTATCAAGGAGGGGAATTTCTGGGTCATATGCTAATTCTATGCTTAACGTTTTGAGAACAAACAAAAACAAGCTGTAGAGGTGCAATAAGTATCCAACACTAAAAATCATAGTGATCTTAGAAATTCCTGTTTTTAAAAAGGTAAAGTATGGCACAGTACTGAATAAAATAATTGTATGTTAAATCTATCTTTTCTTAATCTCTACATAAATGTATATGGATAATTAATGTTCTTAAAAAGAAACTTGGCAAATGTAAGTCTAGAGTATTAATAATAATTCTATCAAGCACATGCAGTAATTCTGAATTGAACCAAAGATAATGGCTTGATGTTTCTAGAGGTTGGGAACCTACAAACCAGCCATGGACAAGCCTTGCAATACTTTAAATGTTAGTTTCTTTATCTGCAAAAGCCTGATGAATCTATAATTCTACAGCCTTAGTTTAAAATGGATGTTCTGGTAGTCAGATGGCAGTGAAGTATGAAATGGAAAATTAATTATTGTCACCTAAATATAGACACACACATTGAAAAAAAGGAAATATGGAAATCAACTATTTTTGACTACTAAAACATATCTAAGAAAGTCACTTTAAAATAACCACTTTTTCATAATGATCATCCACTTTGCAGGGTAGCAAATATGTTTTGAATATATTGTCCTACAAACATATTATATAACGCATTATAATTCATCCTATATTTTTATTTTATATCAAAATGCCTGAGATATTAACCATTGAGACTATGATAATATTAGTCAATGTGTTTAACTGCTACCACTATTATGAACACAATGAAATTGATATTCTGCCCATTGAGAAATGATACTTGCTGTATTTCAGAGGAGCTTAACATAGTTGAACTTGAATTTTTAATGATATAATAACTGTTTTACTAAAGGAAATGACTTTTTGCTTTCTATATGCAATTCTGCCACTACCAAATATTCCATTAGACATATGTTTATCTCAGATATGTTTTACTTTATCACAAAGAAGTTCTTGATCCAAATTTCCAGGATTCAACTACATTTCAGACTTCATTTAGTATTATCTATTTGTGCCTCTGAAAATGTATGTCTTTAAGTGTGCCTACGCGTGTGATGTGTCTTCATCAGAAAAGCAGTAAAAAAAATACAGTAAACACAACCCACACATCAATGAGGTGTCTCTCACCAAAGCAGCTATTTTCAACTTCCTTCATCTCATGGCACACATAAGCTAATTATGACAATTCTGTAGCACACCAAACAATATATTCTACTTTTTGCTAATCTGACCCAAAAAAAAAGGTAATTTTGATTCATTCACACCAGACAGCTATTGATGTATTGGCTGTTGTCATTTTTTTTATTTGACAACATAAAGAAAAAGAGGTCAGTGCCCCTAACTATATAGTCAGATGTTGTGGCACACCAACTGAAAATCACAAACATAATGATGGATTCATTTAAAGTCAACATTATAGACATGGCCGTAAAGGTGGGTCCATCTCATCTTAATACCATTTTAGCCTTTCTCATAAGGCTTAAAGCCAAAACTTCTAAATATATTGCACACTACGAGGTTCCCTGGGTCTTAATACAAAATATTCTACAAGACAGGTGATTAGTACACATTACAATGAGAAATGAACTGGTAAAATTCTGAAGGTCATCAAATATTCTAAATCCTAAGGTCCAGAACCAGGTCAGTCCATTGCACTTATATATCCAAGAAAATCAGTGTGAACATTAGAGAGTGTGCTTTAGAAACTTTAACCAAAAATATTTAATTGTGCCATAGTCATTGAAACATTTGAAGTTTTATTTTCTTTGAACCAAAAAAAAAAAAGAATCAATTATGTTATACACTTACGTTCTAGTTCACTGGACTCAGCCCATTTCCTCATCTATAAAATGGTCAGTTAAAATAAAGACTCTCTCATAAGGTGATCATTAAAATTAAGAGGAAAAAGTAAAAACACTATAGCATATAAAATTACAATAAAATACTAGTTAGCATTTTTTTCAGTCAGTTAGCATTTAACCTAGTAATTGACACAAATTATATACTTACCTAATGGCTATTGAATTTCATTCAATAATTAAAATTTATTTTATATTAGCTTGAGTTTGTCATCTTTGTTTTTGGCACAAAAATACTGCAATATATTAACATAAAGGAGGAAAAATTAAAACTGCTGTCTGATTCAAGGGACGTTAATATTAAGACGTGGAGAAAAGAGAAAAGCCACTTAATTTAAATTATTACATTTCCTATACAAATGAAGAAGCATCTTTTAGAACTAATGTAAGTGGTTCTTAGGAGATCGGTACTTAGCAAAGTATTTAACTGAAACTTTCTAAACATGTTCCCTTGAAAGTTTTAAGCTTTGGCACATTTCCAGATCAAATGTATCAGTGTAAATAGTCTGCCTGGCAAATTAAGCCATGCACTGAATTTATTTTAACATAATCATCGTAAATGTTTTTCTAAGGCATTGCACATTTTTATATTCAACATTTAGTGTTAGCCTGCAGAGAAAGAACAATCTATCTAATGAATTAAGCTCTTTAGAGTTTGTGCATAAAGCAAAATCATTTTTTCTGAAACTAATTAGTATTTAAAACAGGGCAGGTCCTTGAAAATCTCCTTCATATCATATTTGTCAGTGGCACACTTTAGGAACTTTTTATGAGGAAAAAAATCCTAACATGTTCTAGGAGACTGCAAAGATCAAGACACTCCCCAAATTTTGGCAAAATATCCAAATAACGGAAATCAGCTCCTAAATTGAGAACAATTATCAATGCAAGTTAGCTAGGACTTTATTCGTTTCTCTTCTGAACTAATAAAGACTCAAATTATGTTGATGAGAGGAATGTAACATGCAGAGCAAATGTAATGTCACATCTCAGCACATTACTCCACCAAGGACTCAGTCACCGCAAAATTGAAGCTAATGCTTTGATGGTGACTGATTGGAAGCATATTCAAGCTGGATGTTATTTCAGACACAAAACAGTGACATTCGTGACCTCCATATTCTCTACGGAGGCAAAAAAAATCCCCCTGTGTTTGTGACTCTCATTTATACTAAGCCTAAGGGAGAAAATAAAAGACCAAACTAAGAAGAAATGTGATTCTAGCTTCTATTCATTAAATTTCTATGGGCTTTCTTTGCTGCTAGAGGGGGAAAAAAAAAAGTTACCATGACAGAATGTTTTATCCAACCAAGATCTGGTTTAACTTTATATATTTCGTAGTCTATCCAAAATATCACTAGAAGACAAAATATGTCCTCAAATGCTTTGATCAGAAATGGTAGGAGTGTTTTTTTGTTTCTGAAATTGTTTCTGAGTGCCACAGGGCAAAATGCATCCAACCATATGAACACTACTAATCCGCAGTGCCTGACACTTTCATCAGAGGCAGGGTCACGGTTAACCTCATACTCTACACGTGTGAGCAAAATCTTTCCGAGGAAATAAATAATGCAAGTAAGATACCAGCAGCATTGGACAGACTAAAAAACGAGGTGTTGAAAATAAAGCATACATCTACTACCTAATTATAATTAAGTTTTATCTGTTACAAAAATTCACCCTTCACTTGAGAAAACTCAAGAAATGTTTTATTTTCATTCTCAAACTTCACTTCTTTAGTGTACAATGGCCTGTCTCTAATAACATTGAGATCTAATATTTACTTGCAACTGCAAAAATCAGCCACAGAATTCTCACACTGGCCAATCAGTAACTACAAAGTGAAGAATATGCCACTAGAACTCTTGGTTCACCTTCTTGGGCCAATAAACCAATTTCCTATTTTTTGTCATTCATAGGAGAGAGTTCACCAAGTGATGGTATATTAAAAAGCATTGTGAAAAAAACAAAACACACACACACTAAAAAACAGTTCCATAATCAAAGAAGTTGTGCAAAGCCTGGATTGAGTGGTCAAAAGATTTTACAACTGCAGGGCATCTCAGAACCTTCACTTGTGCTGGCAGTGTGCATCCTGCGGAGAAAAGCTGAAATCTCTCCGCACACAGGCTTATTCATGGGACCTCGCTTGTGCGTGGTGCTCTCAGGACTCGTGTTTCATAAAAGCCCTGGAAAGGCTGCCCTACTGTCCTCCCAGCGAAGTTTCTGGTAGGACTCAGTGCCTAGGAGCATTTACAACTTTTACATAATCAGCTCTCTCTGGTGAGCCTGAAGTGCAACAGGGGGCTTGAGTTAGGATCACAGAACTAAAACATAAAGATCAAAGGTTCCAGGCTGCAGGACACAATTCAAGTGCATCATTAAAAGAGAAAAAGAAGTAGAAGAAGAAAGGAAATCTATAACACCTGGAAGCACTTTTATTAGAGTGGCCACTGGTATGAGGGAGCACCAGACGCTAAGTTGGGATACTCGGGTATTCAGAAAGCATTGTCCCTCATCCCTCAGATGACAAAAACAAAACAAAACAAAAAAACCCACAACTGAGCACTTTTGGTCACAGAAATACTGAGGACACTGCTAAAATCCTTTCCCTCATCACATGTTTTATGGTGGGAATGTGGATTTACATTACAAACAATTTGCTACTGCTTTTGTAATACTATCTTGAAACATCAGAGACACAACTAAACTAAAAAAGTATGTCACCACAAAACTTGAAGATGGTCATGCATGATAAAATTATTTCTTCCTGACCCAGTTGTGTCAACATAAGTAAGTCCTAGCATTGATTGGTCAGCTATTTTGTCTAATGAAATACAAGGCCATTTCTTAAATTAGTTAGGTAATAAAGAACTCACTTTGTTCACGCATATTTTCATAAAAACTTGATGGGAACTCTTCCGTCATTCATTTGATTTTTCCATAAATCCTTTCCATACATGTTTAAAAGGAATGTCACCAAGAGAATAGTATTTACTCTCCATGCCATTTTGTTCCTTTTTAGGCACTGTATTTATCACCAGTGGAAAAATTAGCATAATAAATTACCTTTATCATTAATCTATGTCTAGTCAACCAAATGGATAAATTGATGGTATTAACAATGGTAATAATGTAGCAAAGTTATAGAAATAGACCAATGGTATTGATCAGCTGTAGAAAAAAATATCAATGATCAATAATGATCTTATTCTTCTTCTGTGAGGCAGGCTGCAGGTTTCTAGCTAAAGCATTAAAATGGCACCCAGTTTTATGGATTTTTCTTTCTAAGTTTTACACTGGTTTTCATTATGACCTTGAGTGTGATATTTCGTATATATTTGTTGATTATAATATATAAAATAATGACCATTCCTTACTAGTATGTCAAATGAGCATTATAAAATGTTTCTAGGAGTTATCTTGGAAAACACTACAAAGTATATGCAAAAACATGAGTCCTCCCAAAGCTGCATTTATTATATCACTACATATACCTACATAATACTATACAGTAACCAATTTTAACATAGCAATGCCTGAACTTTTCACAAGTAATCATACTGTGAGATAAAAAAAAACATGTACAGTTCATATGATAGAGTCAACATCCATTTCAGTCCACTATTTTAGTCCTTTTTTCTAATTTATTTCCCCATTGTTATCCTAATCCAGCAAAACATGCATTTATGTATTCATTTTATCCACCCAAACTTACTCATACACTAGGCACTGGACAATAAAGAGGAGCAAGATACATGTTTTATGCTTCAGGGAGGGCACAAAAGACAAAAATATAATTCCTTAATAACCCTAAAGCCACAGGGTACCTTAACGTAACTTAATGGTCCTGTGTACACACTTAATGCTGAGGTGACTATGACAGTAGTGATTTTACACCGTGGACAAATCAATAGGTGAGCTTCTTTGGTTTCACTGGGTACATTTGAAGTCTACTCTACATGCCTACTGATTTCTTAAAGGCTAGGAAGGACCCAGGCAATTATCATTAGGAAACAATTATTAATTGATTTAGCTTTACATTTATCCACTTATGCTTTACTGCACTGCCTGCCCAATTGCTCCAATTAGATCCTTAAAGAAGTGCATGAATGTAAATGGACATCATAGATGTCAAATTTGGTGTGTTTCATTCTTCAACCCTTCACCTTCTCTTTAAAATGTAATGAAAAAAAAAAATTAACTGCAGTACTCTGACCACAAAGCACTTTGATCTATAGTGATTTACTTAGCAACAATTCGGCTTCATTTGTATGACACTAAAAGCAGTCATCCCATAAGGCTTTCTTAATCAACTAGCCCAGCAGCTTTCAATAAAGAGATTAACTACGGAATTTTAAAAGGGCATGCTGGTCAGTCCATTCTTATAAATTCCACATGAACCAGTCTTGCAAACTATGGTGAACTTTTCTTTACCTCACTGAAGAATTCTCTTACATCCTCAGATCTCAGTAAACATACCATATAAATGCATAGTAAGCTTTTCATTCTTTAAGACATCTTGTATCGGAACATCACTTGCAAACCATGCGTGGTGTGGCAATATTCAGAAAGGTAGGCTTATAATAAGCATTACTTAAAAGAATTTAATTTCTAAAATACCAAAGAAAATTCATCATAACCTAATTTTACCAACAAAATGGCTCTATTGAATGTATTACGGACTTGATGTTTTTTAAAGCTCTATTGAATTACATTGCTCCCTTACTTGTAAAACCTATGCAAATATTATATATATATTATATGTAATTTTTAAAATTCTAATTTTACTCATTTGCATTTTTAGTATATATGGTATGAGATGCTTTTTTATTAATTGACGTGTAGAGTAGACTCAGTTCCTCTGCTATTACAAAACAATGGTGAAATACTAGGATAATAGGGCAAAATAACATCAGCAATAGTAACATCAATAATAACAATGAACAGCCATAGCAACAAGAACAGAATATGTGCCATGAACTTGCTAACTTCTTCACACACATTACCTCACTGACCTCTTCTCAACAATTTCAATAATAATCCAAGAGAAATAATCCAAGATGGTTTTGCTTTCAATTTGCATGTGAGGACATAAGACTCAAAGAGACTAAGTAGCTGGTCCAAGGCCATACAACTGGTAAGTGGGTTAGGGCAAACCTCTGGGAGTCCAGATCTGACTCCAGACTCAATGCTCTGAAAACCAATGGTCCCCAAACATTTTGGTCATACATTCTTATCAGTGAAATCACCTGAGCATGTAACATCGATGGATGTGGTTTTATAAACTATGTTCATATCCTACTATGAAAATATTTCATGTATATTTGAAAATAGAGATACAAAGGCATGATATAAAAATAAATATAATGGCATTGTCTATGCATGCCCCAAGGGGCTGTGTATAGTACACTCCACTTTAAAGATACTGCTTCTAGTATAAAACAAGTAAAGGTCTTTACAGCTTTACCCAAATTCCTAGAACATAGGTTTATTATGAAATAAATCGGTTAACATTTAACACTTAGAATGTGAAGGTGGCAATTCATTAATAATTCTGAGTGATGCTGTTGGTTACTTGGCTCATTCGGTTCAAAGTCAGTGGTGGCAACCAGAAGAGCAATGAGGTGAAGAACACCACACAAAACGGCTTAGAGATTGTCAGGCTTTTATAGTCCTGGCAATTACAGAATTAAATGGTCCCATTCAAGAGTGGGAATCGGAATTGGGAACGTAGCCAAAAATAGATGGGGCAGGCTCTACAGTGAATAAGCCAGAACATGGATCAAGAGAGCAAGGTTATGGAGGAGGTAATGGAGCTCAAAAAAGATGTAACCTACTTTATTGATGAAACCAGAGACCTGGAAAATAGGGACTGCCCGGCAAACTTAGATTAACTGGCTGTCCTCGAGAGACATATGGAAGCAAACACCTGGCAGGCTTTAGAGACTTCCAAGGGGAATAATAATCCAAGAGAAAGCCTGTCCTGTTCATTGGGCTCTCTAATGGTAGCCCTGCTGAAGATACACCTGGTCTCTCCCCAGCCCAGCCCAGCCCAGTCTGCAGGGCATTCCTCTCTTTGCATTTATTTTCCACTCAAAAAACAAAGAGGCTGAACCGCTTTGACCACTTTGACCATAGAAGAACAACAGAGATTAAACATTTGAATAGCCTTGATGGCAGCATGGTCCCTCCCACAGTGGAAAGTGGGAACTAAAGAAGCATGCCTTTGGCTTGGTTATTTCAAAACTTTGCCCTGAGATGATTTTCCTTTTGTTGCTTATCATAGTTAGACACTGAAAATTCAGTTCAAGTCCTCAAATCCTAACTGGTGACATCCTCTGTGTAAGGCACTGCTGGCACCAGAAAAGCATAGAGAGAAGAGACAGTAAAACCCTTAAGATGTATAGTGAGGACAAGGGGTAAGAGGTAAAATGTCAAAAGGGACGAACAAATTATTTGGAGAACAAAGAGTGGAGGCACTTGAAATGAGTCTAATTTGTGACAGGCAGAGATTAAGGGGGTAAAGTGGTATTTCTAAACAGACAGAACCCAAGGAGCAAAGGTGAAAACAAAGGGATTAGTGAATGTAATGAGTCACTCCCCTAAATTATCAAGTAGGCTAGTTCAACCTGGCATGGAGACATCTTAGAGATTACGAGATAACTCTATGGGAAGTCTTGGCAAGTCATAATGAGGGTTTCGTATGCTGGGCTGATTAGTTAAAAGACAATGGGGGTGGCATCTTTGAGTCATAAAATCAGTAAGATGCAAAAAAAGGAACACGGAGTGTGTAGTATTTTGCAATCATCTGAGTAACAGGCAGGTATGACAGTTCTAGAATAATTGACACGTACATTAGTACTAATTAACATTGTTACTGGTGAGTAACTGGGGCACCCTAAAACAATTAGGTGGCACTGGGTGTCTGCAACAAAAAATTTAATGCTCACAGGCTCGATGGTCTCTGGCCAGGAACCAAACAGATGGGACCCTCTGCAAGCACAGAGAATGCATGGGAGTCCGCCAATTTAAATGAATGTGTGAAACTTGATCCACGGGCTATATCTCCTTGAATTTGCCAGCCAAATTATTCCAGGTTATGTAAATGAACTGTCTTATCGTTGCAAAACCTTGCACTGTTTTGAAAAGCTAAGCAAATTTATACATGTGCAGGTCAAATGCTGGCCAGTAGTAGAGAAGAGTTGTCATTATTGCAAAGAACTAAGGAACAAGTGTCAGATATATTTATATTTTAATGGAATACATAAAGGTAAGAGAGAGCTGGGAAAGAAAAAAAATCAGTGTATCATTGACAGACTGGTGTCTACATTATTGCTATGAACTTACATAAATGAAGGCTACTAAGATTTAGGATAGAAATTGGATAAGATATTTATGACTTTCCTCACATATCTCAAAACTGCATGATTGGCCCTAACCGTTTGGCTCAGTGGATAGAGCGTTAGCCTGCGGACTCAAGGGTCCCAGGTTCGATTCCAGTCAGGGGCATGTACCTTGGTTGCTGGCACATCCCCAGTGGGAAGTGTGCAGGAGGCAGCTGATCGATGTTTCTCTCTCATTGATGTTTCTAACTCTCTATCCCTCTCCCTTCCTCTCTGTAAAAAATCAATAAAATATAAAAAAAAAACTGCATGGTTGTGCCTCAACCATGGGAATATCACTTTATGAACTGAATATCCATTTATATAAAAACATTGATGATCCTAGAAACAAAATTTAGTAAGGTGTTCTTTCCCCAACTTCTTGCCATTACATGGTAAATGCCCCCTCATTTCCTCTCTTCCTTCTACATCATCCCCCACTCAATCCTTCTGTAGGGTCTGTCAGGGTTACCTCCAGTACCTATCTCAAACCCATCCACTTCTCTTTATGACCATTAGCACCAAGGTAGTTTGAGCCACCATCTTTCTCCCCTAAATTACTTTCACCACCTCCTATGGGTCTCCCAGTTTACCCTTAGTCCCTAGAATCACTGTCCACCCAGCATGAGAAATCCCCTTTAAATCCCCTCACCACAGCCCATAATGACTTCATGATGAGGCCTGAATGTCTCCAACCTCACCCCAAGTGTCCCAGCTGCCATTCTTCTGCTATAGCTCACCAAACTTTCTATTCTTTGAGTGCACTGAGTTCTCTCCCACCTCAGGACCTTTGCATTTTTTTCATCTGCTGAAATGAGGAGCATATTGCATGGCTGATCTCAGCTCATTGTATCACCTCCTCACCGCTGTTCTTTAGCACATTACTCTGTGCATTATATCATAGGAAAAATTGCCTTATATCTTATTTTTAAAATTTAATTTTATAAGTTGTCTGTCTTCCTCAATTAGAATATAAGACCCATAAAGGCAGGAACTTTGTCCTTATTATTTTTCAAAAGCCTTCAAAAATGTTCAATGTGTATAAGACATTTTAAACAAACATTTGTTTTTAAATGAATTATGATTAATTCAATCATGTATCGCATTTACCAGAAAATATTTTCACTGACTTGCCTATTCAAATTTCCAACAAATATTTTAATCCATTTATTCTTTCAGATTAATACTCTTTTTTAAAGTATTCTTTTTAAACTCATAACTTCACAAACTGAGAAAAGGAGTTTTATTCAAATAAGCCTATATTTGACTAAAATATTATTTCTTTGAGTGTGCATGACACTCTGGTAGTCATTTTAAGCCCAGAAAAAAATCAGAAGCAGCTGAAACAAGTAAGATAAACAACCATGAACTTGAAAAGCCTTTTTACTGAGCATTTTGTGAAACTGACCCCTCCCCAAGCTCTGAGACATATTCCACGTTGGACTGCCAATTCAATTGCCAGTGCCCAACCCTGTGGTGGGCGGTGGGGTTCATTCATTCAACAATCATTGATTTAAGCCATAACTATGTACCAAGCACTGTGCATTGGGATGGAATACAAGAAACAAGATCAGCTCCGCATTCCTGGAGTTTCTGGTCTACTCAGGAGAAAGACGGCAAAACAGTCCACAATGAAATGCCTACGTCTGCCAGATGATAAAACAAGAATACACACAACATACATCAAGCATTTGGTAAACAGAAGGTGCTATATGTGTAGAGGTGACTGTGAAGTTTCTCTTTAAAATATGGTGTCTCTTTCCACATGCAGGAGATACAAAGAAGGAGAATTGTGATCGTGAGAGATTTTCAAAGTTTGAATATGGGAAATGGTGGCATGACCAAGTGTGCATAGAATAATCAGTAGGAATATTTAAAAGGCTATCTGGTAGAAAAGGAATAGATTCATTCTGTGTTGTCTTAAAGATCAGAACTAGGAATTAGTGAATGTAATGAGTCACTCTGCTAGGCATAAAGAAGAATTGTTAAATGATTCTCAAAGTGGAATGGCCGATTTCCAAAAGACAGTGAATGCACTGTTCATCATTGGAAAAAGCAAGACTAATGAAGACTATTGTGTATTTCTCATCTTTGAGGAAGCAAACTCAGAAGTCTCCTGGGAAGCTTAAACTATAGGTCATCTAGCTCATCAGATCGCTCTCTCACTCTCTCTGCCCTCTCAACACTACTCCACACCAATCTGGGAACCACTGAGGAGCTGGGTTCCTCTCTACCACTGAGGTAGAACATTCCTACAGTTAATCTCATGCTTTAAAAAATATTGGGATAGTAAAATATTGAGTGATATCTAATCCTTAATGGGGAATGTAAAATGCATGAAATTCTAACATGCTTATAAAATTCAAAGATAATCATTCATGGATAGCCACTAATGACGGTGATTAAGGAAGATGACTTTAGTTCAAACAAGCAAATGATTAAGCTTACAAAATGTTAAAGGGCTCTAATTAATAAAGTAGCAAATTTTTCTTCTCAGCCTACTTTCTAGAACATAAATATGTGAATCATCCTTCCAGGATATAGATTAATGACCTTCATGTTCTAAAATTCAGCGAGGACAGAAACTGCTGCCTGGAAACCAAAGTGCATTTCAAAAGTTCTACTGGAAAAGTGTCAGAGATACATGTAAGTGAGGCCACCAGTCAGAAAGGAACTTGAGAAACTGTATTTAGGGCAGAGAGAAAATCCAAACTTCCTCATTTTCTGGCCTGGTGTTTTGTCATGAATGTCAATTTCATACTGAAGAAATTATCACTGTTTACATTTATCTTTAAATTCTACCTTTTCATCTGGCTGGTGTGGCTCATGGTTGAGTGTCAACCTATGAACCAAGAGGTCACAGTTAAATTCCCAGTCAGGGCATAAACCTGGGTTGTGGGCTCAATCCCCAGTGTGGGGCATGCAGGAAACAGCTGATCAATCAATTATTCTCTCTCATCATTGATGTTTCTATCTCTCTCTTCCTTTCCCTTCCTCTCTGAATCAATAAAAACATATATTTAAAAATCTACCTTTTCATTCTTCCTCTATATCTATTCAGTCATCAGATACTGGTGAATTATAATGCGCATATTCAATTCACTGGGGACAATAACTTCACAGTAGGAATCACTCTTATTTGTTGATTTATATTTATAGAATAAAACATTGAAAGACAACATGAATCCCAATTCTTAAAATCAATAGCTTCCTCATAATATTATAAAATATTAAAGTTTAAGTTAGTAAAAACAAACAAAAATAATCTATCGTGAGTCCTTCCCAAAGAGGTGCCCTACAGGTATTAAGAGTAGCAGATGAAATTCAATTCTGCTGTGAATTTAGCACCATCTGAGGTTGCAGACTACAGTAGCACTTCGGGAGATGAAAGACCCATGATAAAGAGAAGGATAATGCAACCCAGAAACATCCACTCTTCCTGCTCCAACTGTTCTCCATTTTCAGCCACAGAAAACGTGACCAGAAGGGCAATTTAAACTCTGTGATCCTAAACTACATTTATAAAAGAAGTATGTTCTCTTTGTTAACTGCAAAAAAAAAAAAAAAAAAAAAAAAAAAAAAAGGCACGACAAGCAAGCACTCAGTATGTGTGCTCCCTTTCAAGACCAAGGGTGTATTTGGTGTCATTTCAGTCGATGTGATGCATTAATTAATTTCAAAGTGCACAAACTTTGAAACCAGAATATCTAAGTTCCAATAGAGGTTCTACCATATCCCGTCTGTATGGCCACACACAACCGGTCTGTATGGCCATGCACAAATTATATTTTACTAAATTATAGTCGGCATAAATATTATGTTCATTTCCGGTGTACAACATAGTGAGTCAACATTTATATTCCTTATAGTGTGATCAAAACGTTAAGTCTAATAACTGTTTGTTACTATAAAAAGTTATTACAGTAATATTGACTGGGTTTTTTTTTTCCAGATAAATACCCAGAAGTAGAGTTGCTGGATCCTATGATAGTTCTATTTTTTATTTTTTGAGTAACTTCCATCAAACAAATTATTTAATCTCCTGTACCTTAGTTATTCTCATCTGTAAAATGAGGAAAGTACAACCTAATAAATAGGCCTGTTGTAAAAGTTAAATAAATACATATGTGTAAAGCACTCAGAACAGTGCCTGGTACAAAATAAGCACAAAACATGTGCTAATTAATAATCACAGTGGTATACTAATAAACTCGTATTAAGTAGCTGCATAAACTTGAACCCTGAGCCACAGATGGGCATCTCATAAGAAATCCTTCATAGCTTGTACCTGAGTCTTGATGATAAATTCATGTCTAATAGGCACTGAAAAACAAACTAAACATACTCAACGATTTCACAGCAGGTATGTATATCTATTATACTTCAGGGAGAAAATGAATGCTTAAGAGTCAGCATAACTGCACAGTTTTTAATTGAAGAATTTTGTCACTAAGGGTCACTGGAATGAGACATTGACTGTTCTTTGTGGCTAACAGGATGGCTCCAGAGACTACACTGTGTGTTAAACAAACAACAACTGATATTTGTTTTGTCATCATTAAAATAAAAGTTAACATGTTAAATACAGCAGAAAATCTTTGCATTGAAAGAGCTTTGACAGCATTTGTCAGCTTGAAAACTTTATGGCACCAGCACAGCTTGTTAACAGGCAAGGAAAGGCAGCGCTATTAAGCTCAGGGTAGTGCTGAAATGACTTCATACAGCCCGCACTCATTTTCCCTACCACCAAGTGAGGATGCCCATCGAGAAAGGCCATCACATACAGGAGGTCTCTGCAACTCATCGGCATTGATTATAATGACGCAGACATTCTATTGCCACCTGGCGTTATAGTCTACCTAGTAACCATGCAGCTGTTTTGATTAATAAATGGCTTAACATTTAAAAAGGGGACTTGTACAGCAGTTTTACCTAACAGAGCTTCCTTTATAAATTCCAAATAAAACAGAACTTCCTACAAATAGAGAAAGGATTACAGTGAATCCCATTGTTTAGAATTCAAAAGCCAACCTTGAAGACGGGAATGGATTAGAGCAATCTACCTTGCTAGAGTTAACAGAGCATCATTTTCATCAATAATTACTCCTCTTAATTGCAGCTCGATTAATTTTTGGTGCTAAGTAAAACTGGATACTACTGGAAGACATCCAAGTCTATAGGAACAAATGTTGCTCTGGTAAAGACTCGGAGTCCTATAAGGAGACGATAAGGAGAAATAGTTGCACTTGAAGGATAGATGGCATCAGTATAAAAAAGTGGCATGTCAAACATGTCCTTGGGCCAACAACTTCCCATTGCACAGATTTTATAAAACAACATTATCTCGTCCTTTCCTGGTAAAATTTCATACAGTGCCAAGCACAAGAGCAAGTTTGCTTTTACAAGTAGATACACTGAATCTGCTGAACTGAGCCACTTTCTCTTACAATGAAGTGAAGTGACTGCAACAAAATTGGATTTTGATAGATAACTATAACATATTAATTTTAAGAGAAACATTGAACTATTCTCCATCATCAATTAACATTTAGTAAGCACACATTGAGTGCAAGGCACTGTATTATGAGTTCTGTGCCTATTCTTAGGAGAATGATAATGTATCTGTCTTTTCATAATAGAATTGCAAAGCATTCTAGAAGATATTTCTGATGCTAAGTAATTAGAACAAGTACAAGGTAGTAACAAATACAGGAAAGAAACAAATGCATGATATAATACGGAATGCCAAGTGTATCTAGGGTAGAGGTGATAAACTCAAACACCCACAAGGACTGGGATGGCAAACAGGTACAAATTGGAGTGGGTGGGTATAACACTAGACAAAACAGGAAACCTCCCAAGGTCTGCAACCAGCAAAACCCAATGAAGGCTTTCACATTAGATAGACTAAGTAGCAATTACCAAAAAAAAAAAAGGAAGAAAGGTCAGAAGGACAATTTGGCCTATGGTCCCACACTCTCTACCACCACCATCCATGCCATAGAGAAGTAGAAACACTGGCTCTGAGCTCAGCAAACTTGACTTTGAGGATCACTTGTATTAGGGACCAGTTATGCAATCTTGAGAAAATTACTTATTTTTGCCAAGTTTCACTCTCCTCGTCTTCAAAATGAGAATAACAATGTATGCTCAGCTTTAATAATGTTGTTGAGAAGCCCAAAAGAAATCCTATAAATGAAAGAAATTGGTAAACTTGAAGAGACCTCAACAATGAGAGGAAAATTATTATGATAATAAGCTAGAGAACTATGTACAGGTAGCATCAAGTGTGAAATATTGTATTAGCTGTTTATTATATAGTATAGTAGGGTCGGTTATTTGTATCATATATGACACACATTTTAGAAAGGATAATTGCATATAGGCTGATTACTACTATCTGGAGAAACACCTGCCCTCTAAATAACTAGTCATGCCACTGGCATGGAGATGCAGATGACAATACACTTGATGAGTGATTCTCAAGATAGATCAATGATTGAAAGAAACATCTGCCCAGTGCAGGGGGAGAGAGAAGACTGTGTAACTAATTGTCCAATTACTCTTTTCATCACTATATTTACTTTGCTTTGGGGTTCAAATAATATTAAAGTAAAATATGCCATTTTAAAGTGAATATTTGAAAACATTAGAACAAGTATAACAGAGTTTAAGGGTTAAGATTAATTTTTTGTTCAAGTATTTTATGAAAACATTAATAAAATATCATTGAAAGACACTTTATAAACCTAAATCAATGGTGAGTTACATATGTTGTTAGATAATAAGATTCAGTAACTGAAAGATGTCAGTTCTCCCCAGATTGCTATATATATTTAATATAATTCCAACCCAAATCTCACCAGGGGTTTAGGCTTTGAGCAGCTGATTCTATAATGTTCAGTAAATGGAAGAGTAAAGGGCATTGAAACCAGGAAACTCCAGAAGAACAAGGTGAACAGAATACTAAGGTTTTTACATAGAACTATAGTTAATAAATAACTATAGTTATTAGTAGTCTTAATGTAATTAAATAATGTGCTTTTGCTAAACATGCAGCATAAAGTCCAGAAATAAACAGGCACAGATAAGAAAACTATTTTTTATGGAACAGGCATTTCAGATGGGTGAATAGATGGATGAACCAATAAATGGTGATGAAAATCAGTTACACCTAAAGAAATACATTAAAATGGATCTGAACATCACAAAGGACACAAAAAGTCACAATAGAATATCTATAATCTTAATACACAAAAAAACTGTGAAAGGAACAAGTCTGATGAATACAATTACCATTAAAGATATCCTTCTTGTCAAAAATAAAAATAGCCCACCTGGTATGGCTCAGTGGTTGAGCATGGGCCTATGAACCAGGAGGTCATGGTTCAATTCCTGGTCAGAACTCATGCCTGGGTTGTGGGCTAGATCCCCAGTGTGGGGCGTGCAAGAGGCAGCCCATCAATGATCTCTCAGCACTGATGTTTCTATCTCTCTCTCCCTCTTCCTTCCTCTCTGAAATCAATAAAAAATATATTTAAAAAAATAAAAATAAGGAGAGTAAAAAGAAGTCACAAACTGATATTTTTAGCCTAAAACACCAACAAAAGATTCACTCCCAGAATATATAAAAACTACTATGAATCAACAAAAAAGGTAAGAGCCAAAGTAAACAATGTTTAAATAAAGGAACAAGAATTTTGCAGGAGAGTAAATACACATAATTCCCAAGCACTTCACTCCCAATATTTAGCAAAAAAATTTAAAGCTAGAACATATGCCATTTGTTGGTGTTAAAATGGGTACAACCACTTAGAAAATAATTTGGTATTTTCTAATAAGGTTAAGCAGTTGTACATCCTATGATCCAGCAATTTTAATCCACATATAAATCCTAAAAATAACTCCTTGCATGTGTGAACCAGGAGATATGGACAAGAATGTCCACAGAAGCAGTGTTCATAATAACAAAAATATGAGGATCTCAACTTTAATGCCAACCAACAGCACAATAAAAAATAAATGATGGTGTAACCATTCAATGAATAACTCGAAAGCAGAGAAAATGGATAAACTACAGGCATCAGCTTGGATGAATCTAACAAACATACTATTGAGTAAAATGTCTTAAAATAAATCATTAACTATCATTTTACTTATATAAAGCTCAAAAGCTGGCTAAAGTAACAGAATTTTGTTTTCAGACACATAGGTATTAAAGCTATAAATAAAAAAATTATAGGAGTGATTTACACAAAATTCAGTACAGCCCTGTATCCCCAATGAGGTGGTGAAAAGAGAGGGGTTTAGGGAGTGGACATAGGATGTCTATAAGGTTGTAACTGTTTTTTTTTTAATATATATTTTATTGATTGGGGGGGGGAGGGTGGCTTCTATAGAGACAAACATCGATTGGCTGCCTCCTTCATGGCCCCTACTGGGAATGGAGCCCGAAACTCTGGCATGTGCCCTGATATCATATTTTATAGATGCCTCCATTGGCTGCCTCCTTCATTGCCCCTACTGGGAATGGAGCCCGAAACTCTGGCATGTGCCCTGATCAGAAATCCCATCTGGGATCTCCTGGTACCTGGGTCGATGCTCAACCATTGAGCCATATTGGCTGGGCATGACTGTTTTTTCTTAATCAGGGGGTGGTGAGCACAGCGTTTGCCTTTTTAAAAAAATATATTTTATTTATTTTTTACAGAGAGGAAGGGAGAGGGATAGAGAGTTAGAAACATCGATGAGAGAGAAGCATCGATTAGCTGCCTCCTGTACTGGGGATGTGCCTACAACCAAGGTACATGCCCTTGACCGGAATCAAACCTGGGACCCTTCAGTCCGCAGGCTGATGCTCTATCCAGTGAGCCAACCCAGCTAGGGCAGTGTTTGCCTTCTTATCATTGTATAAATCACAGTGCACATTAAATTATATATATATGCGTATATATATGATAAATTTTATAATAAACACCTTTTAAAGAAGAAATTACTATCAAAGTATGTAAGGTTGTGGTTGATGAGAAATTAACTAAAACAGCTAGTTGACTGAGTATGAGCATATTTTGAAGGAGCAAGATAAAGTGAAGGATAAATAATATGAGTTACAACTCCATTCCTTCCTGAAATTTAAAGAATGACAGAAGAAAAAAATTAGGAAAGAACAATATTTTTAGGGGAAAAATGCCCTCCATAAAAAAGTGCTTATTATTCATAAATATTTTCCAGATATTTATATGCTCATATTAGGAGAGAAAAAACAAACACATTTGCTCCAAATGGTGATAAAATCAACTGATATTTCTCATGTAAATTACAGCCATAGCAAACCTTTCTCATTTTGATGATGAATCATCCTCTACCAAGCTTCTTAAGAAAGAGAGCTAAAGGGCATCATTTTTTTTTAAAAAATACACATTTAAAAATGTATCATAGAAAGAGGAAAATTTCAATTTGGGAGATGCCAGTGAAAATGGATAATTTTCATTTACACAAAAAGATAAGCAAAATTCCTTCCAAAGGACAGAATTGATGGATATATAATTATACTTAGGCTACTTGGGACCTGACAAAAATGTAATTGGAAGGTATTTTTAGAAAGAAAGAAAAAAAGAGAAAAGGGAAGAAGGAAGGCACTTCAAAGTATACCACTGGTTATTAAGAGCCATAACATCCTACAGAATAACAAATAGGATCAAAACACACCCAAATAATCCAACCTCCAAATAGTGATTTCTAAGACCTCCTGGAAATACAATGAGTGTCTGAGCCTTATCAAATAATTATTGATGCTACATTCATCTGCCTATTAAACAAACAGAGCAATTTCTCCTTTATATTTTATTATAAGAGCTATAAAAATCAGGCTACTTCCAAAAGTCTACAATCTAAAAAACTGATAGAAGTATAAGAAATGATTTGGGGATGCAAATTTTTGTTTGAATGTGAATTGTTTTGTTTGGATCTACGTATGATTATATATACAAGATTACTTCTATATGTTAAAAGAAAGAATCTGGTAGAAAAAGATGGGGGGCAGCGTTGGGGGGTGGTAAGAATAGCCAGATAATCTTTAGTCAGTAAAACAAGTCCTGGAATGAGATGTTGGCAGGCAATAATGGTATCCAATGAAGACTGAAAGAAAAGAGCTGGAGTAAATGGCTGCCAATATGACTAGTGACACTGGTTTTTAGCTTATTATACTAGTATTAAAATGTTGCCTACACACCATAAATTACCTTGTTTGTAGTTTGGATCATAATCAGAAGAGAAATTAAGAAAACTTCCGCAGTGGGCAGTTAGATTTACCAAAAAACCAAGGGCATCTGAGTCTCTGAGTTTCCCTGGGGCCAATGTATTAAGAGCAATAAACCCATCAGTGACTATTTTGAGTCAGTATGTCTCAGGATCCCAAATTTAATCTAAGTCACCAAGAGAGGAAATTTTACAGGTGACTTTACTCAAGATAATTTTTGTAAAAACTTCCTCTAATGTTTTAAAACACACGGCAATCCACACTGGTCTTTCACCTGTTTTTAGATTCAGAATCCTTAGCCCTGAGTTCCGATGATGATGACTGAATACAAAGTCTACTCCATTTCAATGCTGTCCACAGAAAGCGCAGTGATAGCTGGTGAACTTTTGGGGGGAAATTCACAATTTCTCCATAGGACATAGTCTTCTACTACAATAATTCAGCACTTGATAGATACATGGTAAATAACATGTCTCATTTTGCCTTCATATTTTATAGATTCTGTCAAATGACTGAGTTAATTTCAAAATGTTATATTCCTTTCAGTCTCGGCAACATTTTTGGAGAAAAAAGATATAAAGAAATACAATAATCTCTATAGACTCCAACTAATTATTTTGTTGTTGTTTTTTACATCCATGGCATATAATATACAAACATATTTTAAACATATTGGAAGAACAAGCTAGAGTTTTCTATTGTCTAAAAATGTAGGTGAGTGGCTATAAGCTTTACGCACATAAGTAAATTTACTTTACGTCTTTATGTATTTAGTTAGGTTATTTTTAATAAGGACCCAAGCAAAGACTAAAGATTTGTCCTAAAAGAAAAGTACAGGTAAATAAAATTTAGTAAAATCATGCTAGAGTAGGAAAAGACCTAATAATTTGGTAGGACTATAAATGTGTATGTGCAAAAGAAGTTATTTTATGGTCAAAGTGGTTATTTTTCAAAGTTTTATATATATACTAGTATTTACACATTTCCTTAAAGTTCTACGTCACTTCCCCTGAATCTATGGATCATCCAGTTCTACAGAACTTTTGTCAGGACACTGACATACATTTTGGCACCAATTTCAAGACTGAAAATGTAAAAACCTGAAAATATCAATTTTACATTTTTTTAGGTATTTGCATCCCATGTCATTAAATATCAACTGAGATATTTTAATACTGTATTTTTCAGTCTGTGGTACTTCATTATGAGTACAGTCTACATGAAAATATGTTCTCATGTCACAATATTCTTACTATATTATAAATACATTTTATCTGTGCAGTATTGCATGCCGAGTGGACCAAGGCTCTGAGATGGTTCCTAAACTGGCAAGGAACTGAGCCTTTTAACCCAGGACTTCAGACATTAAGCACCTTTCATTACACAACAGTTGTCTCCCTAATGAGGTTTTAGTCAGTTAATGAGACTGAAACATCTCTATCATCCTCTATGCAATTGATTTTTTTCCCGTTAAATGAGAGTAGAGTCAATGGACATGTGTAAAAGGAAATAAAACTACAAACCCAACCAAGAAGAGGAAAGTCTTCCTCCTAGAGTATCTTCAGTGTCACACAGACCACGTCACCCCCACAGTCACAGTAAAGAACGAAGCCCTAATTAGAGAAATCATTCCCATTAGAAGGAGAGTGATATTTGCTTTCTTTCCTCCAATATTTATATGGACAACGCTCAGAGCAAAGAAAATGTTCACCAATCACTACAACAGCAACTAATGCTTATGAAAAAAAAATAGATTTAAACTAAAGGCCTAGTAACTACATAAATGATGACTGGATTACAACAAATCCAAAACTACTAGAAGGAATCCTACCTCCCTGTAATTCTCTGCATCTTAGAAAGGCCTTTAGTGTGTGTGTGTGTGTGTGTGTGTGTGTGTGTGTGTGTGTGTGTGTGTTAGGTTTTGTTTTTGTTTTTGTTTTTTTGTACTCTCATCCTTGTTCTCATCTCAGATACAGAGAATAAAATCTAAGGATTTCTTCTCAACTGTTTGGGCTGTTAGACAACAAAAAAGTGAAAAACCAATATCATCTTCTGTTTTCTAGCACAGGCACAGAATATGACATGCAATTATATGTATTTATTCCACAAATGATATTTGGGATCTTCTTCTCCAAAGGCAACAAACACTACACAGTATTTTCCTCACAGAAACACATTCCTCAAAAATGTTAGCCAGACATTTTGTTTTCTATTTTTTACCGCCTTTCAGATTTTATGGATTAGAGTTGAAAAGTCAACACTTAAAAATAAAGTGTGGTTTGGAAATGGTTATCTCTAAATATGAGTTTATTATTCCCCTTGACAACCACAAGTAAAGGCAACAAAATATGTTCTGTCCGTGTTTGACATAAATAAATATTTTCCAGATGACCTGGAGATTATGGACTTTCTGCAAAAGCAATTTCATTGTAAATGAATGTATACATTCACATATGTAGGCATTATTCCCCAAAACTGTAAATGGTTCTCCTCTAAAGATTTTGTTTCTAAGTTTCTTCTAAAGCTTTAAATGTGTGTGTGCATGCACCCACAAAATCAGAGGTACAGCCACAGGCATGGACATACTCCCAAAGCAATGAGTTGTCTATCCTATTTTTTTTTCCTTTTTTATTGCTTAAATTATTACAAAGGGTATTACATATGTGTCCTTTTTCCCCCACCCTTGACAATCCCCTGGCCTCCCCTACCCCCTATCCTATTTTTAACCAGCTTTTCAACTACACTTTGGCTACTCCAAGTATGGTCCATGACCGCCCCCACCCCCAGCATCAGCATCACCTAGGAACTTCTTAGAACTGAAGAACCTCAGACTCCACCTAAGACCTACTGCATTAAAATCTGCATTTTAACAAGATTATAGGTGGTTCCAAAACACATTAATGTCTAAGAAGCACTGATCTAGACCTCTCAACCCAATTCCTAACTACTTCCACAGTACTTGAACTCAACTTATTAAAACTGAATGTCATTGCCAGTTGTTGAGAAGCCACTCAAGGACACACACAAGCCTTTCTCCGTGGCATTTTCTATAGTGTTAAGAGCAGGGGCTTCCATCTAGTTATCTAAGTAGAAACATGCAGGCTGTATTAGACTTCCCATGAGGTCAAGAACCAAGTCTGTGTTATTGTCCATGATGTCCTTGCACCTAGGAACTAGTTGGAACTTAATATCTATTGAATGAATAAAACTAGTGTGGTACATTTACACCATGGATTACCATGCAGCAGTTAAAAGGAAGGATCTCTTACCCTTTGAGACAGCATGGAGGGACCTGGAGAGTATTATGCTAAGTGAAATAAGCCAGTCAGAGAAAGTCACTCATATGTGGGATCTAAAGAACAAAATAAACTGATGAACAAAATAAACCCAGAGACCTAGAAGCATAAAACAGACTGTCGAATCTCAGAGGGAAGTCAGAGGTGGATGGGTGGTTGAGAAGAGATTAACCAAATAATTTATATGCATACATGCATAACCCATGGACACATATAAGAGTGTGGTGAAGGCCTGGGGTGGGGTAGGGGGAGGGCTAGAAGGGGTGAATGGAGGAAGAAGGGGGTATCGGTAGTACTTTCAAAAATAAAGATAAATTTTTAAAATTTAAAAAGGAAAAAAACTAGTAATCATGTGGACAGGTCCCTACATCTCTCCTCTGTAACACTGCTGGAGACTTAATTAGTTGCTTAGCCTTGGATTTCTTATTCTATCAGTACTGAAGTTTATTTTCATGAAACATGAATTGTGTTTCATTCAAATAAAATAAAGTTATCCTATATTGCTACCAAATTAATATTTCTAGAACATACAGTCTCTCTCACTTACATTCTCCATCACGCTTTAAAACTCTTTAAGGTCCCCCCATAGCCTAAGATATAAAGTTCCTTACCTAAGTACAGCTACAGCCTCCTCTTCTAGCATTATTACTCACTGTCCTACTCATCTACCCCCAACCACATGCCCTGCGTTCCACCTTTACTGAAGTAGCAGCCACTCCTTGTTCTCAACCCCTCATCTCAAGCTGACATCAATTGAATCATTACGGCCTATAAGTACAAAGGAATGTATTAGGTTTCCACTTCTGAAAACCTATGTTATGTCTTAAAAATATTAGAATTAATCATGATAATTAGAAATACATTTCTATGAACAGTCATTAAGTATGAAAATTAAAAACCTAATATAAAAAATACCTCAGTTTTATTGGGAGCATGTTTCTGCCTGGGCTAACTGGCTCAAAGTTCTTAATATACAATCCTAATAAACTAGGCCTGAAGACACTAATATCTAGTGTGTTCTTACCTTGGGCATTTTTCATTTCTCCAAAGATCTACCTCAGTCTTTCAAAAAACAGACAACTATCTACAACATTTTAATTGCCCATTTGCTGTGTGCTGTGCACGAATCCTTTTTTCTAGGTAAATACCACAAAAGAGGTAGGTTCCATGCTGCCTACAGTTGAATCTAAAAAGTAAATACCACTCTTAGTTCTTACTTTAGGGTCATAAAAAAGAGAGCGACCAAACTACATAAATTGGGGGTGTCTGAACATGTAGCTCCAAAACGCAAATCTCCTTCATTTTTACATCTCAATTCTTTTTTGAAAGTTATCTGACCTAGAATATATTGCACACCCAATCCCCATACAGAACACCCACAACCTCCACCACAAAACTGCCTTAACTCAGCTCAACTGTGGCACTTCAGTATAGCCTTTCTTAACTTGTCCCCAAATAAAGTATCTACCCTCTCATTTATGCCCTCATCCCAACCTTATATAAACTTCTGTCAGAGCTTCTGCTAACAAGTTATTCACATGTCTGTCTCCTACGAAACTCTTAAGTCCTTGTTTGGGTACAGGGACTATGCTTCTCCATCTATTTTCCCAATTACTTCACATAGTATCTCACAATGAGTAACTAAACTACCAATGTAGGTTCAATAGCATTCACAGCCACAAATGCAGTCTGTTGATGAGTTGGAACTTTAAGCGAACTGCATTCTGATTTAAAGTCAAAAAGTGAATCTCTCTGGGATCTGAGATGAACCCCACTGAGCCATGAGCTGGACACAAAATGGGACATAGAATTGGAGGACAGGTAGAAACTAACAACTGAGGTACACTCATGACAACAGTGAAAAGGTTCAAGCAGCAATGAGGTGGGAGGAAGACTAGCAAGGAAGAAAGAAAAAGGGAAGAGCAGTCTAATGACGTGTTATCCTTCATAAAATAGCACTGAAAAGCTGGTATTACATATATGTTTTATATATAGTCTCACATATATTATATATAATATGAATATAGCATATAGTTTATAGTATATTACATATATAATATCACATACACACAACACATATTTTGTGTATTATATAAATTTGTCCACATATAATATGCCCTCAATGCCATCATGGATTTCTTAAGTATATAATAGTCATATTAATCAGGCAACTATGAATGAGTTGAACATTAAGAAATATATATTATAAAATGAATTTAACATGTATACTCTGACATCAAATGACTTTAGCAATATTTCAAATAATACAAAATCATATATAAAATATCAATCAATCATTTGCATTGCTGGACCAATATGTAAGACCCACCCAATTTCAGCACAAAGAACATGGAAAGCTCATTATTCATGAAGTCTAGCCGAGTACAGCAGTATCACTTAAACTGAACTGCTTTTTTACCAGACTCTAATGAGTTAAGTATAAGTATCCAGAGCAAACAGAAATTTTAGAGCAATATAGTATTTTCATACCTATTGAATCCAATAATAATGGACTTGTGTTTTACTTGGTGTTTTTATTAAATTGTATGAATTAATTTTGTTGGATTTTATGAAATATCAACCTGCACTGGATTGAAAGAAGGCAGCGGAGGATATTGACTAGTCCTTCACCACAAAGTTTGAGAAGCACTGCACTGTTAGTAGTAACCCCACCAGAAGTGCACACAGTTAATGACTACTACTGGTCACACACTAGAAGTTTACATGGGCTGATAATTTCAGATAAAAGATCAGAGATAATTTGAATGTGGTTGCTTTAAGCTGCTCACCCGACATGGAGCATTGAAAGCAGTGTCTTAGGGATGCAACTTCTTTTATTTCTTAGACTAGAGGCCCAGTGCGTGAAATTCGTGCATGGGGGGGGGGGTCCCCTCAGCCCAGCCTGCACCCTCTCCAATCCGGGACCCCTCAGGGGATGTCCAACTGCCGGTTTCAGACATCCCTCTCACAGTTCTGGATTGCTGGCTCCTAATCGCTCACCTGCCTGCCTGCCTGCCTGGTCGCCCCTAACTGCCCCCCCTTGCCGGCCTGGTAGCCCCTAACTGCCCCGCGCTGCCAGCCAGGTCGCCCCCATCTGCCCCCTCCCTGCCGGCCTGGTCGCTCCCAACTGTCCCCCCTGCCAGCCTGGTCGCCCCATGCAGCCTGCTGTTCAGTCATTTGGTCATCCCTCACTAACCACCCTGCCAGCCTGGTCGCCCCACACAGCCTGCTGTTCAGTCTTTTGGTCGCCCCTCACTAACCCCCCTGCTGGCCTAGACATAGGTAGCCATCTTGTGAGGATGTGAGGGTTAATTCGCATATTACCACTTTATTATATAGGAAGAGTGCATTTGGCACTGTTATCTAGGGGGAAATGAAAATGTCCCCATTTTAAGAAAAATAATACTTAGTATTTGAAATTGATGAATATGGAGTCAATACTTGCTAGGATCCTCTTAAATCCTAGTATTCTCTCTGAATCTCCTGTTAGCTTATTGCTGCAAAATGTGCTAAATGAATTCATCTGCAGTTTGAACAATAGTTTATTTGACACTAGAATCAAGGAAAGAGTCTTCAGTTAAACTTATAATTTATACTATACACAAAGTGGTATAAGACTGGAGCCCTCAAATCTAAGAAATAACAGAGGAAGGTATTGCCTTAAAAATAGTAATCATTCCTTTAGTTGTGGTACAGTAAAAATGAATGAATGAAGGAGGGAGGGAAGAAAAGAGGGAGGGACAGAGAGAGGGAAGCAATTCCATTTGCCTGAGAAATGAGGCACATAATCGATAACACGAACTGCTAGTGATAAATAAGGCCATGAAAAGGTTGAAATTTTATTTGGAAGAAAAAAACAAAAACCACTACAGTTATTAAAGATGGGAAATTAGCAAACTCTAACATGATGTGATTCTGAGTAAGTAAGAGAGAGGGATTCGGTACTTCAGTTGCTTTTGATGAGGTGACCTCATCACAGTTTTAAATAGACTGTCCATTATAAGCTTAAATTATCACCCCATGAAACTCTGATAGACTGAATACTGACCTGGAAATTAACAATCAAGCATATTGCAGTCAAAAAATATAAAAGACCCTCTTTGCTTATAACCAGCATGGTGCTGATTAGAGAAAAAAATGAGACCTTAGCAATTTTTAAATTGCTATTGTTAAAATAGAAATTAGCTGAACTGGTGAAGAGAAATACAATACTTCACCTGTCATAAAAACCACGCCTTCCCCTGCCATGCAGATTTGTTGATAAAGATCAACTTTTACTGCCAAAGTATTAATAGCTAAGCAAGGAAGAAAGCTATGGAATTTGGTTTTGCAATTTAATAAACTGCTCATCAATGAATTGCTATATCAAATAATATTGTGGTACGTTTCCTAAAGTGAATCCAGTGGATTGTTTTTTGTTTTTCCCAAACCATCACATGTCATCAAAAACACACTGTTATGCCCTAGCTGGTTTGGCTCAGTGGATAGAGTGTCAGCCTATGGACTGAAGGGTCCCAGGTTCGATTCCAGTCAAGCACACATGCCCGGGTTGCGGGCTCAGTCCCAGGTGAGGGGCATTCAGGAGATAGCCAATCAATAATTCTTTTTCATCATTGATGTTTCTATCACTCTCTCTCCCTCTCCCTTCCTCTCTGAAATCAATAAAAAATATATTTTAAGCCCTAACCAGTTTGGCTCAGTGGATAGAGCGTGGGCCTGCGGACTGAAGGGTCCCAGGTTCGATTCCTGCCAAGGACAGGTACCTTGGTTGCAGGCACATCCCCAGTAGGGGGTGTGTAGGAGGCAGCAGATCGATGTTTCTCTCTCATCGATGTTTCTAGCTCTCTATCTCTCCCCCTTCCTCTCTGTCAAAAATCAATAAAATACATTAAAAATTTATATATATACATATATATATATATATACACACACATATATATATTTTTTTTAAAAGCACTGTTATCAGAGAATAGTACAGATGGAATTTCTCTATTGCTAGTGGGAGTGGGGTCCTTGGGCACCACTGGAATACGCATTTCCGGAGGCCCCCATAGGAGAATGAGATGTGGTAAAAAGCTTTATTTGCGTGGAGTTATACCCATCAGTTTCCAAAGTCCCATTTCCCTTAAAGCAGCCCTGGAAAATTTGCTGCTGGGGTATCAGCAGAGCTAGGAGCAAAACCAGTGTCCAAAATTTCAGTTCCATGTTGTAGTTGAATACACACAGCATCAGACTAATTCTAGTCTATTAGTCCATTGTGGGGTCCACATGGCCGTAGACCACGTGGGTCAGTACAGAGTGTGAGAGCCCCACAAGCTATGAGACAGCTGCCAGCAGCAAAGGCAAGAGAAGGGGCAAGGGCTCCTTTGTTCAGAAATTTATGTATCTCAGATTTTGGATCCTCGCAGTGGCCAAGCCTATTCTGGGCAATGGCCCGCTCCCAGGTGTGACTCGAAGGTAATCACCCTCTCTACTTCATTTAGATTTTACTGGCCATGAGTCTATTCTTTCTTTGTCCAGTCCCTTCCCCTAAGATATGCGGGGAACAGACCTGGAGAGTGCTAAACTATAGCGTTCTGGCACAAATATCCTGCCTATATTACCTGGCCTTCCCTTGCTCCTTTCCTGTCAATTAATTAATAACTGGGTCAATTACAATAATATCAATACCATCAGGTTTGGGTGTATGCATGTCCTTTCCAGAAATGTTTTCCAATGTGGTTATTACTATTTGTGAAAGTCACAGTGTTGTCATATAAATAATACCTCTCAGTCCATATTTGTAATACCATTCTGAAATGTCTACCTGCTACAAAATACTTCTTCCCTCCCCAAACTGATTTCAGTAGTTTACTAATATTAATTGTTGTTCTCTCGTGAATAAAAGCCCTTTCCTTTGAGAAGTGTTATCTTTAATAGCTCAATTCGAAAAAGTTAAGGCCTTTAAGAGAATCACCTTAAAATGTAATTAAAACTATGTTTGGTAACTTATTCCTTAGTAAAAACAAAGGAAGGCACACCTCTTAAGAGTCAATTTTTCTGAAGCACATGTATAACTCAACTTTTTGTTAAGATAATTGGAAGTATTTGCATTGTTATGACTATAAGTTTTCTCTGATGAGCCAAATAGTGCACTGTGATTTTTTTTTTTTTTGGTAAAACTTTATATTTTTCCTTGAGTTAATCATTACCTCTCTTTATTTCCTTTGCCTAGACCAGTGGTCGGCAAACTGCGGCGGGCGAGCCACATGAGGGTCTTTGGCCCCTTGAGTGTGGCTCTTCCACAAAATACCAACTTCTGCGAATGGGCCACGAAGTTTCAATTGCACTGTACATGCGTGCCCACACGTGGTATTTTGTGGAAGAGCCACACTCAAGGGGCCAAAGAGCCGCATGTGGCTC
>NW_005370787.1:3564972-3603698 GCF_000412655.1 Myotis brandtii
GGTTGGGAGTGGTGGGGGAGGGGGATTAATGGGGGAGGGAGGAGACATATGTAATACTTTAAACAATAAAAAAAAAAAAAAGATAAAGGTGACCCAGGGTCAGAACCATCCCTTTGTCCTGGAGCCCTCAATTCTCCTTTTTCAATTTGGATTGATTGTTCTCTAGACCTGGCAAATAACTATTGTTCTGTGATTTTCCTTTACTTCCGGGTTCCATACTGCCACAGGGACATACTATGTCACTTGTATTCTTAATCCTTTGTATACGACACATTTATTTTTCTCATTTAAAGGTTTTAGGATATGGTCTTCATGCCTAGAATTCTAAAATTTCATGATAATATCTCGGCTTTTTACTCCATTAACTTGGTTCACACTTAGAATGTGGAGCTTGCATACTCCAGTTCTGAAACAATTTTTTATTACTTTGAAAATTTATTTTTTACATTGTCTCGGCTCTTTTAATGAAAACACTATCAGTTGCATAATCTGGTTTACTTGTTATATTTTTTTAGGATATTCCCTTTATGTTCAAACCTTTCTGTTGATTAATTTTATTTCTGCTTTCTTTTTTTTTTTTGAATATTTTTTTTTTATTAAATCTTTATTGTTCAGGTTACATTTGTTCCTCTTTTTTTCCCCCCCATAACTCCCCTCCTCCCAGTTCCCACCCCACCCTCCGCCCTCACTCCCCACCCACTGTCCTCATCCATAGGTGCACGATTTTTGTCCAGTTTCTTCCCGCATCTCCCATTCCCCTTTCCCCCCCAAGAATAGTCAGTCCATTCCCTTTCTATGTCCCTGATTCATTATAATCACCAGTTCATTCTGTACATCAGATTATTTATTCACTTGATTCTTAGATTCACTTGTTGATAGATGCATGTTTGTTGTTCACAATTTGTATCTTTACCTTTTTCTTCTTCCTCCTCTTAAAGGATACCTTTCAGCATTTCATATAATACTGGTTTAGTGGTGATGAACTCCTTTAGCTTTTCCTTATCTGTGAAGCTCTTTATCTGACCTTCAATTCTGAATGATAGCTTTGCTGGATAAAGTAATCTTGGTTGTAGGTTCTTGCTATTCATCACTTTGAATATTTCTTGCCACTCCCTTCTGGCCTGCAAAGTTTCTGTTGAGAAATCAGCTGACAGTCGTATGGGTATTCCCTTGTAGGTAATTGAGTCTCTTTCTCTTGCTGCTTTTAAGATTCTCTCTTTGTCTTTTGCTCTTGGCATTTTAATTATGATATGTCTTGGTGTGGTCCTCTTTGGATTCCTTTTGTTTGGGGTTCTCTGCGCTTCTTGGACCTGTAAGTCCATTTCTTTCACCAGGTGGGGGAAGTTTTCTGCCATTATTTCTTCAAATAGGTTTTCAATATCTTGCTGTCTCTCATCTTCTGGCACCCCAATTATTCTGATGTTTGTACGCTTGAAGCTGTCCCAGAGGCTCCTTACACTATCTTCATATTTTCGGATTCTTTTTTCATTTTGCTTTTCCGGTTGGGTGTTTTTTGCTTCTTCGCATTTCAAATCTTTGACTTGATTCTTGCGCTCCTCTGGTCTGCTATTGGGTGTCTGTATAATATTCTTTATTTCAGTCCGTGTATGCTTAATTTCTAGTTGGTTCTTTATCATAGCATCGAGGGTCTCATTAGTTTTCGTGACTCTCTCCTCAAGTTTATTCTCGTGGTCTTTGTGCACAGTCTTGTTCTAGTTAAGCCATGATTGTTGTAGTTAAAACTAGAGGGATTTGACCACCAGGCTGACTGTATTTCTGCTTTCTTTAAGTTTCACATAATCTGTCTTATTTTAATTGTTCTGTTTGTAATAACATTACTTTTTTTTCATGGATGTACTGTCTCCTCTTATTTCTCTAAGTTAATTTTTTTGTTGTTTAATTTTTTTCTGCCCCTTAACTATTAATTTAGCTTCTCCAAGCTCCTTTTTAGTACTTCATGCCTCTTGCTGTGACTTATTTCTTTCTTGTTGGAATATACTCCAAATACATGATACTCCTTGGATATATTTATGATTGAGAAAATAAGAGACTGACTAGGAATGCTATGGGCAAGGGCTGCACCTTATTGACAAATGGGTTTCATTGCAGGGTGAGCAGGCAGGGACCTGATCCTTCAAATATCAAAGATGTGTAGATCTTTTCTGTAGAGCCAGTTTCTCCGGAAAATAAGCTTTCACTTATCTCAAGTTCAGGAGTTATAGGACTGTCTGCCAATGCTATTGGAGATAACACAATTGGACATGGTGTTCCCATGTCTACATCACTTTAGTCCAGCGGTTCTCAACCTGTGGGTCGCGACCCCTTTGGGGGTCGAACGACCCTTTCACAGGGGTCGCCTAAGACGATCGGAAAACACATATATAATTACATATTATTTGCAGTAGCAAAATTACAGTTATGAAGTAGCAACAAAAATAATTTTATGGTTGGGGGTCACCACAACATGAGAAACTGTATTAAAGGGTTGCGGCATTAGGAAGGTTGAGAACCACTGCTTTAGTCCAATGCCTCCATAGAATAAATCTCATCTCTAAGAGTAGGGACATTGCAGTAATTAGTTGTCTGCTTATACAGGGGGAAGGGGCTTGAGGAGCATAACATATTCTATTTAGACTTTTAAAAAACTCCCTGTTTTTGCCCATATTTCACTCCCAGCTTCTGCAGTATCTAATATTGCCAATTCCTGTTTTTTCCTGGGTTTTAAACAGTATATTTGTTCCTGCTTGTTGGAACTTTCTTCTGCAAGCACCCAGGTATTCAACTCTTTATGCTCTAGTAATCCCTCCTTCTAATTCATATTACCCAAAAATTCAAGGCATCTCCAACCCATTTATCTCTTCTCCACTTCTCTTTCTTTATAGGTGTTTCTATCCTTTTCGTTCCTTTAGTTTCAGTGATGTGTTCAGTGGGGAGCAGAAGCTCAAACTGCCATGTTTAACTGGAATCTCAAGATCTTTTTTGCACCCAGCTTGTGTGGCTCAGTGGTTGAGCATTCACCCTTGAACCAGGAGGTTATGGTTCAATTCCTGGCCAGGGCATATGCCTGGGTTGCCTGCTAGATCCCCAGTAGGGGGCATGCAGGAGGCAGCAGATCATCAATGTTGCTACCTCTCTATCTTTCTCCCTTCCTCTCTCAATAATCAATAAAAATTTATTTTTTAAAAAGATCCTTTTTTCTATGACAGAAAATATGTTACCACTAATTAAATCAAGGTATCTGGATTTTATCACTGAAAAGTACCCTATTAGTCATATTGTCCATTCACTATCCCAATTTAAAATAAGAATTTGCTTTTTTTTGTGTGTGTGTATGTGGGAGGGTGTTCCATAAGCCTCAAATAACAAATACAAACAAACAAAAAACTGGCACATATTTACAAACAATTGAACTATCTAAAATGTTTCTTAATATTTATGTAGTAATGGGGATGGGAGAGGAGCCTCAAAGAGCTGCTGTCCTCTACATGTTCACTTTCTACAATTCAGGAGACCAAACCCATCAATCACCTACAAAATACAGTATTATTCCATCTCCTTGGCATCCATCAGAAATTTCCCTGCTAGTACTCCCTTGTAAAATGACAATGCCACATAAAACAGTTGAACTCATTGGAGAAAAGGCATGTATGATGGAACATGAAGACATGACAATGACAAAAGGTATTAAGAGTAAGTGGTTTTCCTTTTCACTTATCCTGTATCCTCTATATCGTTATAAAGAAATCTCTTATAGTGTGCTAAAATAGCAACTGCACTTATCATAGCACAATAACAGCCAAAGGAAAGTAAAAAAAAAAAAAGACTAGCTTTATAACACAAAGAAATACCTGACGTTGGATTTAAATCAAAGTTTGGGCCTACTCCATGCATTTCACTCTACACTGATAATTTTAATAAAACCAACTGCCAATTCACCATGATCCCGTTCAGTGTCCAGGTAAAGTCCATAAAAAAGCAAATGAAGAGGCCATAGAAGGTCAGTATTGATTCCACAGAGATTTCTCTTCCTTAAAATTAAAATTAAAAGCTTTCATAGATCCAAGTAAAAAATAAATTGTAAAAGAAGAAAAACAGAAATGTATGTCTCTCTTAAAAACTTAGGGTTTGAGATGACCAAAGGAAAAGATGTGTGAGTTTACATTGCCCAAAAACATATTGTGAGTTCAGAGTATGGCCTAGTTATCAAATTAGGTAAGGCAACTTTGAGCAATATACACAGAAGCATGGAAGGTCTCCTGCTAATCAAAGCATAGTTTTCCCAAATTTTCTACTCACAAAGATTGTCATTTCTTCTGATCATAACATCATTTAGATTCTCAATGAGTTTATCAAATATTTTAAATTATAGTGGATGCTTGGCAGTGTTAAATGACTTGTTATGTGTAATTTTCAAATTTTAATAGGAAAAAAATGCAAGAGAAATAATTCTTAAAATCTGAATTTTATTTCTAAATGCAGGACCATGTATAAACTATCCCATGAATATGTTAAAAGTCAATTTTTAATAATATAAAGAATAAGAACAGGGACCACCTGTCCTATTCCATTTTTAAACCTCCCCTAATATTTATTATGCAGGTCAAAATACTTGAAGGTGCTGTCAAAATTGACTTGCTAATGAGAATGGCTCAAAGTACTAACATAGCTTGCTCCTCAAATACAGATCAGATGAGAGCTCAGTGAATATGTTGTAGAAATTAAATGAAAACAAGATATGACACCTTCTCAAAAGCAAAGAAGAACATAAAGTATATGCTGAACAATAAAACAAACATTTAAGCCATGAGTTCCTAATAATATATAAGATTTTTACTTACCAATTAAGGGAAAAGGTTTATAACTATGATTGAACAAATTAAAATATTTTTTTTTACTATTTTTCACTGAATACAATTTTATTTGTATTTTATGGATATTCGAGATTTTATTTTTTATTAAATTTGTTGGGGTGACATTATTGAATAAGATTATAATATTTTAGTAGAGTGCTAATCTTAAAGAGATATTCAAATAAATATTTTCAGCTGCCTAGAATGTAATAAGGGCTAAAGAGATGGTTCTTTTAATTATTATTCAGCGATTATTAAAGAAACAATGTGGTTTAAAAACTGCTATTTCCCAATGAAGAGAACAGTGTACAGCATAGACAACTACTTTACTCTAGCTGGTTCTTTTCCTCTATGATCTGGAACATGTTTTTACATTATCCCTAACAACACTCATCCTACTACACAAAATGCGTTCATTGTCCTTCTGCAGCACTGTTCATGAGCTCTTTGAGATCAGGAAAATATTAAGCATCTTCATGTCTCAAATACCTGATTTAGCCTATGAAACCTACACCATTAATGAATAATGACACATGTCCATATTAAGCAACATAGGGATGAATGTTGATTTTATTTCTATATTTGAACAATGGACTATCCCTTTGGTAATGGTCTAGGACATAAATAAAAAATATTTTCCCCTCTAATAATTTTAGTCAAATGAAGGTTGTAGCCTGGAACACTTTGTTAAAAACAATTCTAATAATGAATTTGGGCATGTAGTATAGTTTGCAATACACTGTGGATGCAGAAAGAAGGTAAATCAAGTATAATCAATATTCTAAGCATAGGTTGAAAATTTTGATGGTCGTTAAGGGTGTAAAGCAGGACACCCTTGTGAAATGACATGATTGAAATTATTTTGATCATGAATAAGCAACAGCACACTCATGAATGTTAACGTCTTTCTTTTCTTTTTTTCTCATGTGTACACACTTTAGCTAGAAGACCAGGAAAGGTGATTTGCACAAATATCTCATATATGTCATCAACAACGTGCCTTCAATGAAAGTGGTAAACAGAGAGAAGGAAGGAAAGACACATCTCTCAAACACCCATTATCAATGATTGATTACATAAACAGTGAAAATAAATGAAGAAATATTTTCTCAAATAATTATTCTAAACATATGTTATAAAAGAGTATGCATTTTTAAAACTTCCTAGCCACCAATATTAGGTATATTTCTGGTCTTAGTGAAATAGTGTAAAATTGTATAAAGAATATTATTTATGTCCTAGCCAGTTTGGCTCAGTGAATAGAGGATCAGCCTGTGGATCAAAGGGTTCCGGGTTTGATTCCAGTCAAGGGCACGAACATTGGTTGCAGGTTCCTCTCTGCCCCAGCCTGGGCCCTGGTTGGGGAGCATGCAGGAGGCAATCAATTGATGTGTTTCTCTCCCATCAAAGTTTCTCTCTCTCTTTCCCTCTCTCTAAAAGATCAATGGGGGAAAAACCTCAGCTGAGGATTAAAAAAAAAAAGAAAAGAAAAAGAACATTATTTATGATTTATTTAAATCTCTGAAAATAAATAACTTACACTTCAAATGCTTTTGAAAAATAGTTATTCACTAATTAAATAACTGGATATGTAGACTCTTATCTATTAATTGGTTGTAAGTACAATTTTCAATAGCTAATAATTTACTAATTTTTAATGTAAAATAAATAATGAATATAATTGCTCCAGAACAAATAAGGGTATTTTATATACTTACTAGAGGTCCATTGCAGGAAGATTCCTGCAAGAATAGGGCTTCCTGTGGCCTGAGAGAAGCAGAGAAGGGAGCGAAACCGCCGAGGCAGGCTTCGCTCCCGCCTCCGCTGCCCCGCTTGCTTCCCTCCCGTCCCAGTTGTCTTCAATCTTTGCTCCGAGCCTGTGTATGCAAATTAACCGCCATCTTTTTTGGGTTAATTTGCATACTCATCTGATTGGCTGGTGGGTGTAGCGGAGTGACACCAATTTGCATGTTTCTCTTTTATTAGTGTAGATTCTCTTCTAAGAATACATTTTATCATTTCCTTAGAAAACAGAACTGTAATTAAAGTTGATAATTCTCCACAACATGACCATATTCACATTTGATTACAAGAAAAAAATTAGTCTTCAGAAAATTTCAGACTAGAAATATGTTTGTAACAAACAACATAGTTCTTTCAAGAAACTAAAACTAAAAGTGTTGTTTTTTAATTTTACATAATGCTTTAAAATTTGGATATCAAAATATCAAATAACTTATAACTTGTTTTTTTTAAGGGGACAAATATTTGATAAAGAAGTCCCTTCCCTTCCTACCCCACCAAATAATCAATAAATGAAAGCACATTATCCTTTCTACAAACAGACAATATTCTGGTTTTCAACTTGTAAATCTCACATAGTCTTCCTTCTCTTTCTACTGTCACCACACATGAGTCTAGGTTCTCATCAACTTCAGAATTGAGTATCCAAAAAACAATTTAGCCATGTAACTGTTTGGCTTTTAATCCATTCACCGGTTCACTGTTTTATTGACTTATTCTCTTCCAAGAATAAATTTTATCATTTCCTTAGAAAACAGAACTATAAGTAAAGTTAATTCTCCACAGTGACTTGGTGTATAGCATGATAAACATCCCTCCTTGTTTTCCAATTTGTGCCTTGAACTCTACTGCCCAGCTGATGCTGTCATGCCCAACCAGCTTTACCAGTCACTAAAGGTTCAAGAGAACCAAGATCTCCTGAATCATAGTCCAATTGTTATACCAAAAGACTGATCACCTAAATTAAATCCTCTTATTTTATACAGTGAAGCAAGAAAAACACAAGAATGCCATGTGGAGACTGTAAACACTAAGCTTATACCCCCAGCCTGGTCAACCTTTCCTAATCCTTAACCCAACCATATTTTTACCCCTCATACTCATGAACTGCTAAAAACTATGATCACTGAAAGAGGGTAGGCTACTATGCTTAATTGATGTGATCACTTTGATTCTGGATTTGTTTTCAAGACCAGTCTTACCTATAATGGCTTGGTTGGTTCTAAAGCATGTGTCAACTCTCTATTTGACTCATTACATTGTGTTATTTCAAAGAGAAGAAATCATTGGTGAAAAAAATCAAGCCATAACAGACAACAAATCATTCTTCTATGCAATTTAGCTTGCCTCCAAGTTTTCTTGGTCCATCTGTGACGACATCAGAGCCAATGACAAAAAGACATTTTAGAGCAAGGAAAACTAGAATAGAGTTCTCTTGACAACACACACTCCAGGAATGGTTTTGCTTCATCTAATTGATCTGCTGTACAACTGGGAAAACGATCATGAACAATGTAAAGACAAGCAAAGCCCTAACCGGTTTGGCTCAGTAGATAGAGCATCCGCCTGTGGACTAAAGGGTCCCAGGTTCGATTCCGGTTAAGGGCATGCACCTTGTTTGCGGGCACATCCCCAGTATGGGGTGTGCAGGAGGCAGCTGATCAATGTTTCTCTCTCATCGATGTTTCTCTCTCATCGATGTTTCTAACTCTCTATCCCTCTCCCTTCCTCTCTGTAAAAAATCAATAAAATATATAAAAAATAAATAAAGACAAGCAAGGAGTTCATACCTACAATGTAATGCTAGGAATCCATTAGAAAGAATGAAACATGTGCTGGTACAGAAAAGTTTCCACAGTATATTGTTTGTGAGAAAGCAAGTTGGAGAACAGTTTATGTATAATCCCCTCACTTATCTCATTCTTAGAGGATAAAATTCTGTTATACCAGTATGTATGCTTGTATATGACTAAAAAATAGAGAGGGAATATACACAAGAAACTGTTTATACTGGAGTGAATGACAAACTCCTATTTCCACACTGAAGTGACTTGACATGTATTAATTATTCAGTAAAAGCATGTTTTAAAAAGAGCATAAAACTGCTGAAAAACATGCTGCTTTATGTTATGGTTACACTTTAAAGTTATCTCTAATATTCACATGGAAGGTTGAGAAATTGTTGAAAAAATTTCCCACCTTACTTCAAAAGAAAAGATACAAATGTTGCTAATTGTTTAACATTTAAATAATGAATAGGTATTACTTATCCAAGTAAAAGAAATACTACTTCATTTCTATAGTTTCAAGCCTCAAAGGTTTTATCGGTTCTTCGTTTCTGTTTGTTCAGTTGGCTGGTTGTTTTTGTTCTTGGGCTGTGTCAATAAATGATCCTAGAAGTTACTGTGTCAAAAATACAAATAGCAAAGCATCTAACAGATAAATTAGTATGGGGGCATTAGAAATTATATTTACTTAGATCTGAAAAAGAGTCTCTAAAATAGAGTTAACATGTGCTGACAATGGCATATTAGCTTTCTAACTTCATTACTTAAACCACATTGCTTCTCTATTAAATATGAAAATGGTTATGCCTCAATCTTCTTTCATTATCACCTAATACCATCATAGACTAAATTACATTATTAACTGCATGGCAAAAATGGCTTCAGTATGGTTTATAAGCCAAAGAGGATATCATTAAAATCAAATTAAACCATCCACTGGCAGGGTAAATCTACTTGGACACGGGTTTTAGAGATGGTAAAATCACACACCATCAAGTGGAACAATAGTTACGTTTCTGCAGTATTCTATACTGCCTAAGGATTTCAAGGTGCTCAACTAAATAAATTATTCTTCACTTAATTGACTATTCTATTCACAATGAACACCTTTTAATAAATGGCTCAGTATAGAAACATTGACTTGAGAACTTAACACAAGTTATCAAATTAGAGAAGGAAATTGTTATATAATGATGGGAGAATACCTTGGGCTTGTCAGAGAAGTCACCAAGCTATATGGAATTATGTCAAGTCTGATTAAGGCATAGGGTTATAAAATAATAATAATAATAAAATAAAAAACTAAGCCATTGGTATTTAATGTTTCAGTCTTCTTGCTTAAATAATTAAAAATCAAAATAGGAAGCAATAGGTATACATAAGCAATTCAACACCAAAGGACACTGGCTTGAGGATAAGGCCCATTGGCTGCATACCATATAAACAGGGATGTGAGTGTACCCCATTTTCAGGGTCTATTGACACTTTGCTAAAAACAAATGAGAAAATATGCTGAAAAATAAAAAGCAGCAAAAAAAAGAAACAATTCAACAAAAGAATTCAAATCTACCAAAGAGAAAAATGACTATTTTTTAAGAGACTCTGTATCAAGGGGGGAAAAGAGAGAGAGAAGTTAAAAGGTTTTATAAGGTTTTCTGAAGTATTGCCAATTTCACATACGATAGATAGGAAATGACTATATAATTAGAATGCTTAGGTATTTTCTAAGGCAAAGTAACCTCTGAATGAATTATTTATTACTCACACTATTAAGTATTCCACATAACTTTCACCCAGAATTCTAGTAGGCTACCCATTTTCTCTTTAGCTTTTCTTTCTTTTTTTGTCCCAGAACAGGAGTTATTGCTCATCTACCTGACCACCCCAAAGACCTTCCTACCCCTGAACCCGCAATAGTTAACATACTCAAGTGAGAACTCTGGAAAGGTGGATCCTTTGCTCCCGAACCACGAATTTGCATTCGATTTGGATTTGGTCACCATTTCACCACCCTATTGGCAATCCAGGCTGGATTTCGAGCCAGACCACCAGTGCTGCCTATGGGCCAACGGCTACATCATTCTCTATTTACGCAGATATTTGTGTACAAGGAACCATTTATGCAGTTTTTTACAGAGTTCCAAGCATCACAAAATTGACCATAAAACATTTGAAGGAAGTAGAGCTTAACCACAGTTAGGCTTTGTAGTGCTTGGTTGATTTCAAAAGCAATGCATGTCAACACCATTGTGGCATGACCAGAACAAATAAATGAACAGTGGCGCTGTCTCTATGATAATAGAAGTATGATGTCCTGTGTCTGAAGGAAGAGTCTCCGTTCACGACAAAAGATGAGTCAGGGCCTTGAAAACATTCATAAGAGGTTTGTGAGAAGAAACTGGATGCCGGTCAAATACCCAAAGAACCATCACATGAGAGGAAATGTTGTTTTTTTCTTCATGTCTCCACAAGGAAACTGAATGGGCAGAAGATGCAGTCTGCCACATTACATTCCCTGCAAAAAAATTATCTGAAATATAAAGCTGTTCAGACAAAGCCAGGGGGATAAAATTCCTACATAGACACAATGAGGGCTGGCTGGCACTGCCCCATCCTGTTTGATCCTGAAGGCCTCGGCTTCAGGACCATGGCTAAGGCAACATCTGGATTCCTTAGGCAATAATGATACTGTACACTGGTGCTTAACTCTCTGAGACTCACCAACTCCTTTTTATATAAGAAATAAATTTCATAAACAATATAACCTAACTACTCACATATAATTTTTTAAATCAGTAAAATGTACTAACTATAATAGAAAATGACCTTACAGTCTGTAAAATTTGTTTGTACTAAAATAGTAGCTCAGCATGTGAATGCTTAGGCCAGACTTCACAAGAAGGGCATGAAAATAATGAGAGGACAGCTACAATGGCTAATGGGCACAATATGTCATATCAGCTACAAAAGTATCAAAAACTACTTAGCCAGCAGTAGTATGATTTGTTGCAATAGTGAATATTGCTTGGTAAAATATGGAACACAACCAAGTGTAGTCTTTTCCCAATTTACATGGTAGTTGCATTTCTAAAAAAATCCACAAACATATTCCACCACCGCTATCCCCCGCTAGTTGGCTATAAAGGCACTGCTTCTTGCCCATGGGGAAAATTTTTTTTAATGTATAATAGAGTTAGCTTCCAAACTCAGAAAATCATGCAGGTTTTTCATTTACAAGAATGTCTTCAAGAGCATTCAAAAGACTTGTCTGATAAGGGACAACTCTGTGCATTACAGGAAGTCAAGTAACTCTAATCCCGGCCTAACCACTATAAGCCAATGGCACCCACTCAGCTACAGTGACACAGAAATGTCTTCCCCATGTTTCCACAGTGCCCCTGTGGGGATCCTGTTCTTGCTCATTGTTTCTGTTCATTTTTTGTGTTACTTGACTGGGCTAAGGCTCTGTCAGGGAGTTCCTGGAAGAGATTGGCATTTGAATCAGTAGACTGAGTAAAGAGATCTGCCCACACTAATGTTGGCAGGCTTCATCCAATCCTTTGAGAGCCCAAACAGAACAGAAAGGCAGAGGAAGGGAAAATTCCCTCTCTCCCTTCTCAAGCGATCAAACTCTGGAACTCAACACCAGTGAGCCCCAGTTCTCAAGCCTCCAGATCTGGACTAAATCACACTGCAATCTTTCCTGGGTCTCCAGCTTGCAGATGGCAGACTGTGAGACTTCTTGGTCTCATAAGCAAGTGAACCAATTCCTGTAATGAATCCCCTCAGATATATATTTTCTGGAGAACCCTGACAAATGCACCCGTCCTATTAAGATGGACCTTCATCTGCAGATTCTTCAATAAGGGGGAATCAAAACCCACAGCTGATGGGAACAGGGATGCAGAAGAAAGTGGGGAGAAGAAAGAGGAGGCCTGGAGGAGTTCCTTAACTGGAAGAACAATTAGCTACAGTCTTTTTTATATGGTTTCTGCAGCTTCATCTCTCTCCTGAGCATGTAAGGGCAGAGAAGCAGAGGGAGGTTATAGTTTAACGTTGGTCACACGTGTTATCCAAGCAGAGGCCAGATGACCATTCACAGGAAGATAGGAGTGGGGATTTATGATTCTGTAAGACTCTGTAAAAGGTTTATTCACCATGGTAACTGGTCAAGTTAGAATTCCTAGGAATCTAGGTGAGACCTGTCAACTTTCACAGCTAGTTCCCACACAAACAACCTTCTCACAATGTGCTCTGTTACTGTGGTGACAATATCATTCAGCGTCTTAACCAGGTCACTTCTGAGAGTACAAGTTGATGCTCTTAATAAAGTACATGACACAATAAGTATAAACCAGGGCTGGCCCAGGCAAAACTGGACCTGTGTGTCTTCATATCTACTTTGGAATGTATATCTAAGTAAAGAAGAACCACCAAGGAAAATACTACTAAATAAATCACATCCCCACATGACTGTCCAACCATTTCAGAGGTGTTTTTTTTTTCCTCCTATATTTATTTATAAAAACTCAAAAACCAAAATGATGGCATCAAGAAAATAGTTATAGTTTACTATAATCCTATATATTTTTTCCCAAGTAAATTTGTATACGACTGAATTTACAATAAGCATATATACTTTATCTGTACCAAAGTTTCAACAATTAACTTAAACATAGCTGTAGATCCATTTCTTTAAATTTGGTGCAACAGTTTCTAGCATTATCAAAGGATTTACTATGAACCAATTACTTCTCAGTCACTGTGGATACAAAAGTATAATGTATGCCTGCCAGCAACTTTTTGTCTAACAATAATATTTCTCAATTAAAATGAATATTATTATAAAAGTTTACCATACTCAAGCCTCATGACACTTAATAATTAATCAGGAGGTAAGTTTGGTTTATAACATTTGTACAGTGTTTTCTGGAAACATCCTCAATCATATACATAAACTCATCCTGGGTTAATATGATGAAGCTAAGAGAAAGAGCCCCTCACACTTATCCTGTGTATCTTTTCATGCATAGTTATAAATTATTTGTAATTAGTACTTTTATTATGATGATTATTTTTAAAATTACTCTGGATATTTTTAACTTTTCCCCTTGCACTCTATATAACCATTGAATTTCCTATGTGGTTAAGATTACTAAGCAAGTATAAATTTCATCCTACTTCCCATTTAATTCATTATAAAATCTGAATTAGTTGAAGAGCCAGATAATGACATATTAATGTATAATTGTGAAGTAACAATGAGAGTACATGATGACTTTTGGCAGACAGGATTTAAGTTGATTAGGCAAACATGTGGCTATAATTCCACCCATACCATGAAGTACATCTCTACTACTATAATTTATATAATGTCATGCTAAAAATATATATCTGTCAAATCTTTTTCTCCAATTCAGGATAACTAGAATAAATACAAGCAAAATTCTACAACTGGTTACCAAAGAAAGTTAGGATACCTCTTTCACTGGCAGTATTTTAAATCAAAACAGAAATAAAAAATAAAACTCAAAACCATTCATTGAACTTCTAAGCACCACTGATCTTCTAAGCTTCATTTATTGCTCTTCTAAGCCCCATTATAAGCACTAGGTATATAGTAAAGAAAGGGCATATTCTCTTCCCTATTGGAACTTAAAGTTTGGTAGGGGACACCCATATTTGAAAATAAAAACAAACATTCACTTTAGAAAATATACTAAGGATCCCAAAGGGTCACAGAGATTAGCCTCTCAAATATGTAGTATATTTGGATGTGCAACTTCAAAAAGGAAGGAGAGACTAAATGACTTAACAAAATTCCTTTTAATCCCATAATTCAATGAATTTAGTTTCCTTTGAATCTTAAGTAAATTAAATGTTTCATAATATTAATTTTATATCACCCTAGGAAATATGACTTATTTGAAGTGAAATCTTAGATCAATCAATTATATGAAATATTTAACAAGTGTATTTCCTATGATAAGGTATTAAACCTATTTACCTTTGCCCTTAAAATTGAGAGTTATTATATTCCAATGTCCTCTCTGAAATCTTTTCTAAGAAAACAGGTTCAGATCCATCAAAAACAGGTTTAAAAAAAAAGATTTTTCTGAATAAATTCAAGATCGACCAAAAGAATGAATAAAACAAGTTATCCCTATTTTAATTATATGTTGGCTAATAAAGAGAATTTCCCCACTCAAAACTATCAGAAATGACTAAGACAATACCTGCGTCACCTTAATAGCAAAAGCTTTGAAATGTAGCATTTTCTTTCATTATCACCTTTCATCACATGCTGGATCCATATTTCAACTTTTTACTATAAAATAATTAACTATTTTCTGCCCTGGCCAGAGTTGCTCAGCCATTAGAGCAGGGGTCCTCAAACTTTTTAAACAGGGGGGCCAGTTCACTGTCCCTCAGACCATTGGAGGGCCAGACTATAGTTTAAAAAAAAACTATGAACAAATTCCTATGCACACTGCACATATCTTATTTTGAAGTAAAAAAACAAAACGGGAACAAATACAATATTTGTATTTGCATGTGGCCCGCGGGCCGTAGTTTGAGGACCCCTGCATTAGAGCATCAGCCTATGCACTGAAGGGTCTTGGGTTTGATTCCCTGTCAAGAGCACATAACTGGGTTGCAGGTTCGATCCTGGCCCTAGTTGGGACAGTGCAGGAGGCAACCAATCAATGTTTCTACCCCCGTCCTCCCCTTCCTCCCTCCCTTCCACTCTTTCTAAAAATCAATGGAAAAAATATCCTTGGGTGAGCATTTAAAAAAGAAAAAGTTAACTATTTTGGTTGATATTCAGTTTCTACTTTGTACTCTTTAACAAAAGACATTCAATGCTACATACTAGAATGTGACTGTTCAATACCCAACTGCATGATTTCTTTGAGTGATGTACTATGCACTGCATGTTATAAACTCTATTTGTTAATAATTTTAACATGCTTTGAACTGAACATACTAACCCTCCATTCATTTACATAGGAAATAAGCACATTTATGACTATCTTAATCTTTTGATAATCTGTACTTTCTGGCTTTGGTTTTAATGTTTTATTTTCTAATATAGTTCAGTGCATATGGGATACAGAAAGCTGACTGCTTGATAAGCACATTGAGAAAAATACGAGAAAAATAAAAACAAATCTGGAAAGTAGATTGCTTGATAAAGTCATTTAGGAAACATGGAAAAAACCTTAAGTGGAACGCTTTTCGATATGAAATGCAATCTGAAAGCTTAGGAGAAAAAGTTGTTAAGTCATCCATAACACATCTGTGAGCTCTAATGTATGACAACGTGACTAGAACAAGAAAAAGAAATGTGTAAAAAGGCATAACCATTTAGGATGAAATAATACTCAAGAAATAAGAAGAGGCTGAATGCTCTCTGCCTTCACAGTGTCTCTGTGGCTCTTTCAAGGATAGAGGTGGCATAGTTTTAGACAGTAGAAAGAGAGTCTCAGTCTCCCTCACTAACTCTGTCACCTTAAATCACTAACCTCTTCTAACAATTAGAGAATAATAATGCCAACCGCACAAGGTTGTTGGGGAGATTAAATTGCGTAACATACCACTGATGAGCTCACTTGGCCTACAATATATATTTAATGAGGATTTTACTTTCTGCTCCTTCTTCTCAAAGTTTAGAGACATGATTGTTACTACAGTCACCTACATGTTTGCAAACTAAGATTCAACTTAGCACAGCAGGGGCTTCAAGCCCAGAAAAAAATAAGTTACTCAGCAGAGCATCCCAGTGAGTTGAGAGAATGCCAGTTTCTTGTTCATGACTCTCCTAACAACAATCACCACTCATGATCCCCAAATGACAGCAAACTGAGTTCCCCAACAAATGCTGACCTGGCAGCCTTATGTGTCTTTGGTCCTCAACCCAGGATACTCATTAGCATCACTGGAGAAGTATGGTAAGAAAAAAAAAATACAGAAGCCATGGACACCACCACCACCACCACCCCCCGGCTTTGTTTTATTTAGATGGTTCAGAGTGTCCCAGGTGTGTTCACCTTATGAACTGCTGCACTATAAAGTATCTGAATAATGGCCCCATCATCTACCCCAACCTCATATCTTAAATAGGGAGTAGAAAATAATCCTATTGTGGGTTTTGAGGATCCAAAGTTCAGGAATGAAGACTGGAGGGTGGAACAAAGGTGAGGGGAGAAGTTCTCAGCCAGCATAAGTTGCTAAAACAGAGAGAGCAGCGCCTCTCTGAAGAGATAAGAACAGCTCCTTGACCAAATTTTAGTCAGTGTCTTTTGAGCCCTCTTCTAGACTAGCTATTGTCCTTGGCTGCTGAGCCCAGCTTAGCAAGAATCTTCCACTCATCCTTGATACCTAATCAAATTCCTCTTAGTAATTTTCTATCTACTGACCCCCTCATCTGCCCATTGGCCATAAATCCCCATCTGTCTTTGCTGTATTTGGAGTTGAGTTCAGTTCTATACTGCAGTAGCTCCAATAAAATCGATCTTGCTCCTTTAACTAGTGTCAGAATAACTTGTCTTTAACAGTTCCAATATTCACCAAAGCATGACCAAAACTATGGGGAACTCAGACCCATGTAGAAGTTTAAGTATAGAGCCAGAGACTCCTTGAATCAGAGAAAAGAGCAAAAGGAGGCAGGACCAGACAAATGGGGAAGATTCTACAGAGATTTTCCAGATAGAAGAGAAGTAGGGCACTGTGAAAGCCAGATGCCTGAAGATGGAGGCTACCAACTTTATGAGCAGACAAGTCAGCAGGAATTCTTTGTAAGCCATGCACTGGTTGCAATGACTATGCCTCAGGGCCCCATTGTCCTTGGTCATTTCCAAGATGTAGCATTGTGATGATAACATTTTTATGATGGCAGTGTTTGCTTTTCTCTGAACAAGTCCCAACAAACATCTCCCTTTTTTACTGTGTATTGCGAAATCACTTTCAAGGGTATTGAACAGCCTCCCCTAATTTTCAAACCTTTATTTGTATATAAAGTTCATCTTTTACCTTAATTGAAAATCCTATAGACCTTACCCATGATGCCTGCTCAAATGTTCTTCTTTCACCCCAGTTGGACCCTAGGATCAGAAAATGAGCTGGCATTCTTCCTAACTCTGCACTGATAATTCCATTATCATTATATTACCTAAGTATTTTACAAATAGTATGAAATTTATCTACTCCATTTACTCTGATTCATTGAAAACTTGGCCCACACTCTTCATCAATCCAAGTTTTATCATCAACTGGGCTTTATGCTGAAAGCTATTGGCATGGGTTAGATATTTACATTTGATATGCTCAAAAACTCATGAGAATTTATGTTTATAGATATCCCTGCTGATAATAATAATGCTAATCATAGTACTAGTAATAGATACTTACTGTGCCAGTTTACTGTCCTAGATACTTTATGTGAATTAACTTATTTTTTCTTTCTTAACCCTCACTCAAGGATATTTTTTTCCATTGAATTTTTAGAGTGGAAGAGAGTGAGTGGAAGAAAGAGATAGAGAAACATCAAAGTGAGAGAGACACATAGATTGGTTGCCTCCTACATGTGCCCTGACCTGCAACCCTTGACTGGGAATCAAACCTGTGACCCTTCAGTGCACAGGCTGATGCTATAACCATTGAACACACCCGCCAGGGCTATATTAACTTATTTAATTTTCCCAACAATCATATGCGACATTAATTAAGGAACCAGGGTTCAAGTAGACTGAATAAATGTCCAAGTTCACAGGCTAGTCAATGATATAACCAAAATTGAACCAAAATCTATGTGATGTCAAAGCCTAGGTTTTCCCACTACAGCATTCTGCTTTCTCCTCACCAAAGTCTATGCCCTGAATATACAAGAAGGAATGGGATTGGGGCTGACACAAACAAATTTCTATCTGTAGCTTCTGCTATGAATGTTCAGCCCACACTGAAAAGTGGACTCTAATGGCAGACAAGTTCAACTGCAGAAATTATATTCAATCTGTATGTTTCCTAGTGGGCTAAAGATCTCTCTGAACCTGTGTGGGACATAATGGCTGTTTATGACATTCAGCCCCATTGCAATCAAGTTATTCTTTTGTCAAGTTAAACCATACACAAATAATATCAACATTTCACTATCTAAATTACTTTGCTGTATACTCCTCATTGGATACAAAACGCTATTCTTAAAGAACACACCAGAGATTGAGCAATGTCTTCTAATCCACATGGAAATTCATTGGAGAAAGAAAATATAACTAAAGCATAACCAGCCCAGTTGAATTGCCCAGAAATAGATGGACCATATGCTTTTCCTCATTTATCAATACAGATTAAAGATTTTATAATCAAAACAACTGAAGTCAATCAATACACATTATTTCATACCATATCCCACACATTTTATTTTATTTTTAAAAAATATATTTTTATTGATTTCAGAGAGGAAAGGAGAGGGAGAGAGATAGAAACATCAATGATGGGAATCATTGATTGGCTGCCTCCTGCATGCCCCCTACTGGGGATCCAGCCCGCAACCTGGCATATGCCCTTGACCAGAATCAAACCTGGAACCCTTCAGTCCGCAAGCCAATGCTCTATCCACTGAGCCAAACCAGCTAGGGCTATCCCACACATTTTAAAATGTAATGCTTAAAATAGTAACATCCTATTAGCCAGAAAAGAAAGTGTTCCCACAGCATTCCCACAGCCCATCCCCATTTCTAAAGAGGCCTTCATAACACATCACTTAACACTTTTCTGTATTCACATACAGAGGAAAATATACAGTGACCCAATTTTTATCTCCTTTTCAGAAGTTTGAATAAATTACATTTTATTTTTGTATGACTAAACCAACTTCATAAGAGGAAGCTTTGCAGGGGTGTTAAAATTGTTCATATAATCTTGTTCTGGTCATTTTGCCAAGTGGACAATCTGCTAGGGTTAATATTTATGTGATGTTCCAAAAAATCAGCCATTTATAGATATCAAGGGAAGCCCTATTGCTGTTGGATCTGGCTAAAGAAGCCATGCCAACTGGCCAATGAAGGATAGCCATTGGCCAAAGCATGTCTCAATCTTTTTCTCCCTAAGGCTCCCAGTTATTCACAAGCTATAAAGAAGCAAAGGCCCCCTGAGGCTGATAGGAACAAGCTAAATGAGTCAATGTTCAAACATCTGCCAGTATGAAGAAGGCACAATTTATTCAATGCTAGAAGAAGCAACATGCTTCCTCCTATATTTCCCCTTGCCCTTCTTCACCCCTCCCCAATACAACTATATAAATTAACTAATATCAACAATGGCACCAAGCTCAGTATAGCAAATGAATGAAGAAACTAACTCTAGCAATTATGAAGAGTAATTACCATGGTGTTCCCACTCTCTAGAATATTATTTCTTCTCACTTCTGCTATGCAAGCCCATATTTCAGTTATTCTAAATTTTTCTTTCCTCTGAAAACTTCTGAAGTTCCCTTCAGGAAAAACCTGGAGCACACTCCCCAGCATCACAATTTTAAGACGTAAATTTTCAGTCTGTGATTATATGTTTGCACAAAGCACCAAATTTCAGACTCTGAGCACTTTTAAAACAGGGATATTCAACTTTGCATTACCACTACCCAAGACAGTAACAGTTGGCTAGTAAACTCACAATAACATTTACTGGGTAAGTAAATGAATAGATGCATGCATGCAAGCATGAATGAATGAATGAGTGAGTGAAAACTGAGATTAAGGTAATGTCTGCCAGTTGAACAGGGTGGGTCTTCACATAGAATAAGCAAGTGAAGGTTTTACTTAATTCTCCATAAATTTGTAGATAAGAATGGGTCTCTATATTCTCTTCTTTATTACCCTCACTCCTGTTCTTATACCTCAATTCAAATAAAAAGAACTTACTGGATTGAGAAAAAATAAAACAAGACTACAAAAATAACAATACTTATTATCAGTAATATAGTTCTGAAACAGAATCTCAATGATTGCTGAAATATCAACACCTGACAATCCCTTAATGCTATAACTCAGCGGTTCTCAACCTGTGGGTCGTGACTCCTTTGGGGGTCGAACGACCCTCTCACAGGGGTCGCCTAAGACCATTGGAAAACACATATATAATTACATATTGTTTTTGTGATTGATCACTATGCTTTAATTATGTTCAATTTGTAACAATAAAATTGGGGGTCACCACAACATGAGGAACTGTATTAAAGGGTCGCGGCATTAGGAAGGTTGAGAACCACTGCTATAACTAAATGACTTTGCATTCACTACATTTTCCTGGATGTGCCTCTGCTTCAGAGCCATGCATTTGGCTCCACGTTGTCACCAGTGTTTTGTAAATGATGGCCTTGGTGTGTGTTTGGAGATAGAATCCACCTCCACTCTGCAGGCTCACTACCTTATTTCTCTGGGAGTGATGGTTTTCCCAAGTGCTGATGTGCTGCAGCTTGGTGTAGCTGTTGGTGTTAATTAATTCATGCAAATCAGCTAGATACCATCACTGATTAATGTCTTCACTGCTTTATTAATGCTGAATACTATAAGAGGCTGTTGGACATGTATGATACAATATCTGCTTGAAGAATAACTGCTCATATGATTAATTTAGACACTGAAGAACAGTACTTGATCTCTTCTAGTTGATACTGCTAATTATACAAAATTTATAACTTTAAAAGAACACCAGAAATAAAATTAAGTTTTACAAATTTACAAATTTTCTACATGTGACATTGGCATAGAGCACTCTTAAGATGACTGAATGAAACTGCCATCTAAAATTAATAGCAGAGAAAGTGTAAAGAGTGTCTGTTCTGTGCCAGGCTCTGTGCTAAGAGCTTCAACAATCCAGCCAGGCAAATATGAGTGGCAGTTCTGAGATTCTAACCTTGACCATTGGCACCAGGGCCCAATTCTTAGCACTATGACATGTGGACCAAAATAGTTCACTCATTCAACCAAGTTCATATAGAATTGGTGGAACTCATTGCTATTACTGTTCCTTCCAAATGTTTGTATTTTCTAACTTTATTTGTATTAATTCCTTCACTAAACATTAAGTTTCCATGAGGGTCAAATTAATATCTCACATCACTCCACATTACCCACAAACTTAAAAAAAAGTTGCTCTTCTTAAATGGGCTTTATTGATTGAATTTTATGGTTAAAATTATTTTCTAACTATTTTATTAAAGTCAAAATCATTTCATTCTCCTCCACAGATATTTTTCTGAGTAAAAAAATACTCAATTAAAGGCGTTTCTGTTATAAAAGGGAAGTGTTCATCACTAGAGAACCTATGACTTTTATAAGAAGGATTAAAAGCAAGATTTGAAAGAAATGAATGACCCTATAAAATCATTCATTCAATAAATATTTACTGAGTTCAAGGCACTATAATTACATGGTTGAGTACAATGAGTTCACAATCTAATAGATGGAATAACAGAAGTATGAAAATATCTAAATGTGAAGCATCATATAACTCATTTCTATTTTTAAAAAACTGTAAGAACAGAGGTATTGTGGTACCAAGCAAAACAATTACATCTATCTTGAAAAATGAAAGTTTCTTGACAGACACTTCACCTAGACTCCCAAAGATAAGAAAAGTCCGTGTCAAGCAGTGGAAGACGATAATAAAAATAAAAATATAAAATAAAAGAAAACACAGCATTGGACATGTGTCTGAGGAGAGGTAAGGAGTTCTCGAGGATACAAGAAGATTTAGGAGGGAAAAGACTGGCAATAGAAATTGAAGCAAAATCCTGAAATTCTTAAATGCTAAGACAAGGTACTCAATTCTTATTTATTACTTAAAATAGTTCTAATGACTCTAGGCATATGCAAGGTCTATAATGGGAAAAGTTGTCATCGCTGATGTTTTTTTTTTTTCTCAAAAACTATTTTACTTGAAAATGAGATCATTCTGTACATAGAATTGTCCATTCTGTTGGGAGTGCCCATGTCAGCATTATGGGAAGAAACTGACTTTTGACCTGGCAATCCTACTATCAAAAGATGTTACTTCTGGAAAATCACACTATTTCTTTCTCCATTCTCTAATACTTTATTTTTTAAAAAGAAGGATTAGGTCAGGTGCACCTAGAACTTAATATTCTGCATTTCATCAAGCCAAAGTGGTGGCAGCCATATTATAGTAAGATAGCTCTTGGCAAGGCCCAGCTCAAATACATCCTCATAACGGTTTCACTACACACACACATTTTTGTCCCATATCATTTTCTTCATTTATACAAGTCATTTTGTGACAGAGTCCCTAGTTTCAAGATATTGCTTGTGTGAAGACCATAAATTAAAAATTAAATTATAACTGAATAGGTTAAAATAAAGTGCTATAGTCACAAAGAAGTGGTGCATCTGAATCCATATTTGGTAGTAGAATAAATAATTCCTGGAGGAGGTTACATTTTAGCTGAAGTGAAGGTGGGTGCGACATGGAAAAACATTTCACTTAGGATCATTTACCTATAAAAAAAAAAAAAGAAGTCACCAAGGTAATTTTAAGGTAGAAAGGTAAAGTATGGGGCCACTATACACACACACACACACACACACATACATACCAGGGAAACCAAGAAAAGTCAACAAATTCAGCTTCAAGGAAAGTATAAGGCACACAGATGCTGTGGCACAGGAGTGTGACACTCTGTCATGATGTGACTAAGCCTCTCTTCAAATGTCTCCAAATCTCTCTCCTCACTGACAACTGCATTCCTGACCCTTTATTTTGCATATCTTTTGTCTGCCTCATATCTTCTCCTGCGTATTTGGGCTTTCTCATAAGCTTGGCTTACAAGGACTCTGAAGGATTCAACTCTCTACCTCTTATATGGTAACTGAGACAATCATCTGGTCTGCCAATGTACCATAAATCATGGTTCCCTCAAGATTATGGCTCACAGTTGAAAGTCATAAGATATAAGGAACCTAATTGGCACAGTTCATCTTTTCATGACTCTGCATTGGCTCCTCTTAGCTCAATGCCCACACTTTGTCCAATTAGTTGTTTGTACAGGTAGAGGAGGTGGGCACTGTGACAAGTAGAGCTTTGCCGCCTACTTGAGACTGTGGGAAAGGCAGTCCCCTTAAGATAAGTGTGGCTATGGAAGGCTCTGGTCATGTCCAAATTATAGAGTTCCAAGCAGAAAGAGACCACCTACAAAGCACAGAGGGAGGAAAGTGAAAGGCATGCATGAGGAATTGCAAGTTCAATACAGTTAAAGCATCGCTCATGACAAGAGAACACAGGCAACCATGTAGGACACTGTATTAAAAGAAGACAAATTAGGATGGAAAGATGCTTTAGGAGCCTGTTGCTACAATCCACATGGGAGAAGATGAAGACTTCTGCAAAGACAGCGATGGTAATAAGGTGGAAGATGGGTTTCAGAGAAATTTGACAGGTAGTATTTACTAATCTACCTCAATAATTACATGTGGAAAATGAGGGAGAAGTCAATTAGAACTTCTAAGTTTCTAATTTAGGCAACTGGGTAAAAGGCAGTGCAGTAAATTTAACCAGGAATGGAAATCAGAGCTACTTATTACTAGGTCGGGGGAGGGGTTGCTAGGAAACAAGCGGAGAGGAAATGGATGTGGAAAGGAAGATAAGGAGTCCAATTCAGGCCATGCTTAAGGTGGTTAAGGTATATCCAAGTGGAAGAGCCAGTAGGTAGTGGGAAGCATGAAAATGAAGCATTGAGAGGGGTCTGAACGAAAAATAAAGACTTGGTGACCACCCATGTTTACATTAGATAAGAACTCTTAAGAAAATATTAAAGGGGACAAAATGCAGAGAAAACCCTGACAGGACGTTTTCACATCTCACCTTTGGTAATAGAGACACAATTACTACATATCTGTGCTACCTCTATCAATGGGCTCCACTTCCCAAGTAGACTCAAACCAAGTTGAGGACAAGCATATCTCTTCCTTATCTTTGTGTGGTAAGGACACGCATAGTGCCTGGGTACATAGCCTGAGGAGGGAAATGCATGAACTACATTATATAGACACTAAATCAATTCTTTCCTGAGGCAGGGGGAGATTTCTTTTCAGTAGTGGGTATAAGGACAGAAGTTATTAAGGAGTTTGAAGTCATTATAAAGTAGTAAGTAAATACTAAGTTTATTAAGTAAATAACAATATTCCAAATAACAGATTCATTAATAAAGAATTGATCCCACCTAAGAGTTCCATGTGTGTTGGTCAAATAACCAAATGCCTAATTATATATTTAGAATAAAAATTTATTTAATCTTTGCTAACTGAAAGCCTGGGTAAAAAAGACAAATGTATAAATTTGTCAAAACTCATGAAACTGTTTATATACTATCCATGAATTTTACTGTACATAAAATAAACCTCAATTTTAAAAATATACGTGTGACTGCATAGAAGAAAACAATTCATTATTTATTTCGTTTTAAATTTCAAAAAAAATACCCATTTATTGAGCACACACTCATATCTTTTTTTTAGGTGTTCAAAATACATAAAACATGAAAATGACAAAAGTTCTCATTCTTAAGGAACTCACAGTTGAGGGTTAAGACAGACATGAAAGCAAATCATTACCATGGATGATAACTGAAGTAAGAATAGAGTGCCAGGGTCAAACAGGGCTCTATAAAAAGTCTGAACTTTTTGTTTCCTCTGTGCTCCTAGGTCAGATATCCAGGGAGAAATGAAGCTGAAAACCTCACTTCCTGAACTCATGAATGAGTACATTACCACAACTGTGTACACTAATTACATATGTAACCCATCATAAGAGACACAGACGAAAAGGAAAACAAATGCAGGGTAATAACAGCGTGCTACTGAGTGTGCATCATGCTGTTTAATCAATAACACTGTCCCTTATTATGTAAGCACTGAGTACAGTGGGTGGGGTTGGGTGGGAGGGAATAAGGCTGGCAGGGATTATCTACTTTAAAAATGAATACTACAGAGCAGTGAAGGTGAAGGCCTGGGGGGGTAGGGGAGCAGGGTGGAGGGGGCCAATGGGAATAAAAGGGGGGCATCTGTAATACTTTCAACAATAAAGATTTTTTTTTAAGTCTCAGCTCTCTGTGCCAGAGTCTTCAAGCTATAGTAGAAGTCATGGAAATTTGATGGTTGGGAAAGACAGAAGTCATAGAGATGACAAAGCAGTGCTGGGAATAAAAGTATATATATGAATACTAGAAAAATTCATTACGCAAGTAATCTTACATCACTTTCCCCAATAAGAGCAGTGATGAAGGCCTGGGGGGGTAGGGGAGCAGGGTGGAGGGGGCCAATGGGAATAAAAGGGGGGCATCTGTAATACTTTCAACAATAAAGATTTTTTTTTAAGTCTCAGCTCTCTGTGCCAGAGTCTTCAAGCTATAGTAGAAGTCATGGAAATTTGATGGTTGGGAAAGACAGAAGTCATAGAGATGACAAAGCAGTGCTGGGAATAAAAGTATATATATGAATACTAGAAAAATTCATTACGCAAGTAATCTTACATCACTTTCCCCAATAACTTCAATTCTACTCACACAATTCAACTCTGACTTGAGGCCTGAGTAATAAATAATCCTTAAAAATATTCTAAAGCTTCAAATAATATAGTACTTACTCAGAAAGGTAGGTATCAGATTAATTTCTGGTAAAGAAATTTGTAGAGTTACAATTTTTTCCTGGTTTTTATGTAATAGAACTGCCAAAGGTTTCCCAAATACTATTAAGAAATTATTTTTCAAAAGTTAGATAAAGAGATATAATTGATTTTTTTATTTCCAAGTATTTATAATATTGTGAATACTACAGCTATTTAAAAGAAAAAGGAATTTCCACAAGTAATATAACTAGACACATAGGGCAAGGACAAGATCTCTTTAGCCAGCCATGCTAGTCAATGAGACAAAAAACCATTACTAATCCATTACATATTGTTTTCTAGAGTATCTTCTGGTGTATGGTAATTTGTAGAAATTGACTCTTGCAAAAGATTTAAATACTGTATATTTGAACACTAAATGAATCTGGGTATAAAAAATTACCTAAGTATTCCACTTAAGGGAAAAGGATCATTGTAATTATACATTTAAAATAACTGTACATTTTAATCACTAAGGGTAAATTATCTGTAAAAAGGAGATTCACTTCTATTACAGATACATCAATATACTGTATAAATTGTATCACTCAAGATTGATACCAGTTATGTTTACTCTGCTTGACATAAATATACACACATGGAATACCAATCATGTCTTAGAAAGATTTTCTTTGAATTTTTATTTGCATATTTATGAGAGTATCATATCATTGTAAAAAATTCATTGTTTGGGCTGCTTCAGATACTCTGAGCTAGATATTACTGAGCTATGCCTTTTCATACCTTTTAAAAACACTATTTCTTTTCTTAAAATGCTGGGATTCCCCTCAGCTCCCTAGAGCATCTTTCTTTGGATAAGACTTTTCATAGAAGATAAGTTGCCACTTTAGTAGGGCATCGAATCATGAATCTTGATAGAAGTATTCACATGAGGTGGCCACATCACATTATTTTCTGCATTTTAAGGGTGTGGGCCATCTCCGTGTTCATCCTCCCCACAAAACAAACAAACTGAAATGCAATAGCAACTAGCTAGTTATTGGCAAGCTTGCTACACAATGCCATATCTATGTCAAAATTATGTTTTAATTTATTAATCATCCCTAAATATTGTCAATCATCATTGAAGGATTAAGATATCTCAATTGAACAATTATTAGTCTACTATAGTATATAATATTTGCAATATTTTAACATGTATTTTTGTCGTACATTGACAATTTTTGCAGTTGTCTTTTGTTCAGATGTCTACACATTTGGAACTAACAAATGTTGAACAGGAGATAAACTGTAATAAATGATGTCTTTCTCAAGATGAAATCTCCCCGGCTGGTAAAACAGCACTGCACATTCTACTGATGCTACTCCTCACCAGCATATGCTGGAGTGTTTGTTCATACCCATGTTAACTTGACAGGTAAATTATGAAAAATAAGTTCATTCTTAATATTTATTGCTGTCGGGATTAATATTCAAAGATGAAATGGCAGGTGGACAGACCTGATAAAAAGCAAGTGGGATTAAAATGTTCAGGCAATAGGTAGTGTAATTTGCTGTTGCCTAATGATAAAGACTCCTGGCTGGAGGGGGAGAGGGGATGGCACTTAAAATATAATAATTAAGAAATTGTTCTCACGCTCCAAGAATGAGAAATATGTAGCTAAATGTTAAAACCGTACACTGAAAATTGTGAAGCCACTGTTAGAGATTGAAACATTTTGTTTAGAACCCACTGAGTAACAGTATATATGGTACTATGGGTAAAGTCACACCAAACAGCACTGTATCTGATTACAGTTAAATAAAGAAAATTTGGTTAAAATGATGAGACAATGGCCTTTTTTAAGAACTGTTGATGGCCTGTCACTTGGCTCATATTGCTAGCACTAAGGCAAAAATAACAACCTCACAGGTCAGATTTCCAAAGCAGAGGTCTGGCAACAAAGATACAGATGGGACAGACCTTTCCAGACTACTGGCTATAAGAGTTTATGATCCCTTGGTCCAAATGTCAGCCTAACTGGCTTCAACCTACATCAATGCAATACCATGTCAGTATACATATCAACCAGTGTGTGTCTAATTGTAAATAGTGATTCCTAATTAATTTACCCACGTGGTCAGCCACAATTAGCATTCTAGTCACAAAAATATGCAAAGAGTTTCAAAATCACAATAATATGACATTAACTAGTCTCTAACCATAGTATTGAGTGTACTTTTCAAAATAAAAAGTACTTTTATGCAAGCTTCACATATTTTCTTAAAGAACATATTATTTACCTCAGTAAGCGTATTCTTCATAGCTAAGTTATGAATCTAAGACCATATCCTGTATGAGGATGAATTTATGAGATCAGTGTAGTTCCCAGAAGTTTTATTTCGGTCAAAGGTTAGAAAAAGTGACTCACTAATGTTACACTAATTTTCACAGCAGTGGGTAGTATGTCTATGAAGAGAAGTCTAGTGTGAAATGCATTTAGTCAGACTGGGTGATGGTAATTCCAGTGATGAGGAAGAGAAGGGGTTGCAACAATCTATGTTGCTTTAGAAATCAGACACATCAAAGATCATTATTTCTATACAATTTCCTGAAGAACCACAGACAAGCGTCACTGACACTTTGATGAAATCGATCACTATAAAATAAAGCAATTGACTAGTTTTATTGTCTCCACTTTTTCCCCTCGCCATTAAAAAGAAAAATAGGAATGTACTAGTCAATGGTTGCATAGTGCATATTATTACTGTGGAAATAGTTCTTAATTTATGTGCCCAGTGTAACAATAACATATCTCTATTCTCCTGCTCATTTGTGTTATTTTTATTTGATTTCAACCCAACAGCCATCACTAACATTTTTCATTATCGTGTTTTAAAATAAGTCACAGGGAAATACTCCTCTTTGGGGTGAGCATTTAGATGACTTGACACATTTGCACCTGGACCTTATCAAGTCAGCAAATGGTTCTGCATGATTACCAAGAGTCTCAATACATTAACTTCCCTGCTTTGTTTAGAGCCCAGACAAAACACTAGGAAACAAGAATGAGCAATCCCACCTACTGACTAAAGAAATTCTACTATTTTCAGTTTCCTGCTAAGTGCATGTTCAGGTGATAATCCTGGTAATAGAAAATGTCTTTTATTTTGTGAGTCCATGTGCCACAAAATGGTATTTTCCAAAAGTGGAGCTATTTTGTCCAGGAAATAGCAGCCTTGCATGACCAACAGAAATGATGAATCCAGAAAATGTAAAAGAAGCTTCAATATTTGTTTTCAGACTGTACTGCTCACCTTTTGATCCTGCAAGCAATGAAAGCTGCACACATAAACAAATCCTTTTATATAGATTGGAATTCACATAAATTTGAAATGGCTCAAAATTACTAAATAAAATCTGCCTGGACTCTATTTGTAGCAATTGATCATCTAAATTGAAAAGCTGAATTCTGCATACAAGTTTTATCATCAGAGTATATGTTTCCATATGTGCATCCTTGTAAGTAGATATACAGATATAGTTATGTTAGTAATTTGGGGCATACAAATATGTATGTACTATACATACATTGCTCTGTACAGAATTTTTATTTCCAAAAGGGATCATAACCTTTTCTAATACTAGTATTTTTAAATGCATTTCTTTCACTCTTTGGCTGTCTTTTGGTGTCAATTTAATGACATTATTCTTATTCTTATAGCATCCTCGCAGAATACATTCTCATATTAGGAAACAGTGTTTGAGTTTCAGGGCAGGTTTTGCTAACTGCATTTACAAATGGGAATACTGAAGCAAAGATAGAATAAATGATTTGGGACAGGATAGGACACTAGCATTCTGATGCCCATGCTATGGTTTCTCCCCTTGCACCCTGCTGTTCTGCTTTAAAGATGTTGTGCTGTGAGCATTAATAATGCTCTTGGTATCACTTAGGGCTATGGTTTCTCCCCTTGCACCCTGATGTTCTGCATTAAAGATGTGCTGTGAGCATTAATAATGCTCTTGGTATCACTTACACCAGGGTTTCGACATGGTACTAATAACATCCAGTTAGCAAAGTCGATATAATAACATCACTATCTATGGAGATTTTCACACTTGACCCTGGTCTCTCTCTTTTTTTCCATTATAGACCAGAATGAGGTATTCCAAATAGTCAAAAGGTCACACTCGAATTCTCACGTCAGTATTCTCATCATCATCACTCTTCTGGTGCTTATTTAATTGGTGTAACTGTCCAGCGGTTATAGACTGCCCTATACAAAGCTGTACAAAGATTTACATTGGCTTATCACGTGGTTTGACTATCAATCGCCTGAGTGATCTGCGTATTTAGCACTGAGCTTCCATGCCTGAAAAATGGCCTATTAAATATTGGAGATGACGCATTGGTTATACATATATTGTGAATTTCTCATATACATACATACATATATGCTGATTAAAATTCAGCAAAGCATCTTTATTACACAGAAAATAACTGTGTGATGCCCAGATGTTTTTGTAAGAGAATATTCTCAAGGTAAATGCAATAGTATAAAGTTAATACTGGTTAGCCTTTTTTAATTTTATAAAGCACCTTTTTAGGGAAATCAAAGAAACGTTTCATGTTAACCACATACTAAATATTTCAAATGCTTTTAATAAAATCTATGTTCAAATGTTCTTTCATCATCTTCACAGAATCCCTAGATCAGAACCCCTGATTAACAAAACAACAAAAAAAGTTTTTAAAGATTTAGTGGGAATGTTACTGTTAATTAAACCTCTTTTATCTGGATTGATTAGTGAAATTCATTATTCGCTGCTCCTCTGGACAGATGAGTTAAATTACAGCTGATACAAAACACTGCTAATAGTTTATGTAATGACATTACTTTAGGCTTAAAAATATCCAAATTTGAAATTAAGAGAGAGCACACAGATTTCTAAAGTGTTTGTCCTGCTCAACATTCTTTTGGTATGATCAAGTCCAAATGGTTGTGGCTGTCTTATTTTGGATATGCTTCTGCTAATTATCTTGTGTAATTATTTCAGTTTTTTGAAGTATTACTTTGTAGTTGCAGAGTATTGGAATATGAAAACCTCTGAAACTAAACAGCTTATTCTAGATAATTTAAAAATGCATCTTATTAAGAGGGGGAGTTTTGTAAAGTTTACTTAAAATCTAAATTGCTGAAGCTTAATGACAGTTTAATAAAAAGCAAAAGCATCAAAACATTTCTTAAGAGCATGTCTCCAGGATGATATTCATCTGCTATTACTAAGGAATTTTCCCACAAGAATATTTGAACAAAATTCAAATTTTAAAATTAAAAAATATTATTTTCTTAAAAATGGATTGTTTATAAGTAAGAAGAAAGTTTTAAACCATTATCAAATAGTCCTTTCAAGATACCCTTTAATGAACTGTGCAAATGATCAAACATATGGATATCATTTTCCTTGTACTACATATGGGTAAAAGTTACAGGAAATATCATTAGTGAAATGTGTTGCAGACTTGATTACACCTCCAACCATTTTAAAAACAGTTTGATGTGTTTTATAAATGCAATATGTGCCACATTCCTAATTATTACTCAATTCCACATCTCCTCTCTCATATCTTTTGAATATGTTGAAGTGATGATAATGTTTCTCAAGATGAAAAGGAGGCATGCTTAGTGACAGATGAATCACAAGGCCTTTCCTTACACACTGGCTGTTTTAATGGTAAGAAAAGAGCTGGGAAAGCTGCTGGCCAACCTCCTGGGTGAGGACAGACACCAGACGGGAGTTCTTCTGGGAGGTCCAGCCTCACCCCTGAACCAGCCTTCTACACTCTGGGGAGTGAAGACCGCTGCCTTCTATGTCACTGGCTCACTTTTGATACAAGTAGTCTTCTGGGATTATTTTACATTCTTATTGTTGACTTTTATTATCTAGACATTATTACTAAGTTACAATTCAATTTCTCACTAGGTCTTGTATATGGTATCACTAAACCCTAGAGCATCAGAAAGGAAGGAAGGAGGGAGAGAGGGAGGGAGGGAAGAAGGGAGGGAGGGAGGATAAAAGTGGTTTCACCACTACCCAAGTGCTCAGAAGGCTAGGAAAGAAGGCCTTCTCCCAGTGGTTCTCAACCTTCCTAATGCCCCGACCCTTTAATACAGTTCCTCATGTTGTGGTGACCCCCAACCATAAAATTATTTTCGTTGCTACTTCATAACTGTAATGTTGCTACTGCTATGAATCGTAATGTAAATATCTGATATGCAGGATGTATTTAGGCGACCCCTGTGAAAGGGTCGTTCAACCCCCAAAGGGGTCGCGACCCACAGGTTGAGAAACGCTGCTTAGGTGATTCCCTCAGGACATAAGAATTCCTGATCTCTTCTATATCCCGTCCCTACAGGAGAGCAACAGTTGGACCACTGTTTCATGAAATGCCAAACCTTTTTTAATAGTTTTAGAATTACCAAGACACAAACTATAGGATAGAGGTATTTCAGTCACAGCCTTGTCCAATTTAGAAGAGAAAAAATTATTTACATGAGTTGTCTTTGAATCATGAATAGCATCTGAAGACGAGGCCTTCAAGGTCCCAATACCCTCTGAGCTTTTTTCTACCTCAGATTGTGTTGAGACTGCCTCTCTGAGTTTCTACAATCACTGACTGAAGATGGCCTTTTGTTCCTACATTTTTAGTGTCATACCTACCTGCACACTTGCTGGAACTCTAGAAACACTTCTCTGGCCAAGTCTTCTGCTCACAAGCTTCTTCTTTCTCCAGGCTGCCTACTTCTGGTCTCTTCAAATATACCTGTTGTCTCCTAAATTTAATAATCTCTGCCTCTCATGAAGCTTTAATTTATACAGCACACATTTATATTGATAATGGCTAAATAAGCTATACTTCAATAATATTTTTAAATGTCCTCAAAAGCAGTAATTTTCACCCTTTTTGACATGACCTAGAATGACCCATCCTGAACTTTTACTAACTTCTTAATCAGGGTTTTAAGAGATATCATTATTGTTATTTTTCTATTTTCTCTACTTTCCACCACACACACACACACACACACACACACCTGCATACATACATATACATCCCAAAGAACATAATTTCTCTGTTTCAGATGGGAAAACAAATTATACAAAATTACCTTCTGATAACATGGTAAAGTGTGTTAAAGATATAAACAGAATCATCATTTATAGTCTAATTGCCAAACTAAGACTACAGTGTGCAAAAACATTCCATAGCTTATGAAATTATTTCCTAGAGCATCATCCAGGTACAACAAGGTTGTGGCTTCGATCTGTGGCACAGACAAGAATCAATCAATGAATGCATAAAAAGTAAAACAACAAATTAATGTCTCTCTCTCTCTCTCTTTCTCTCCCTCTCTCTCAAAAAAAAAAAATCAATAATTTAAAAAAAAAGCTTTTACCCCTTCTGCCTCAGAACTTCTATAGCTGCTATTCCCTCTGACTGGAAGTTCCCCTCCAACTTTATCTTTACTGATTTTTTTAAATCTTCATTGTCAAAACTATTACATATGTCCCCTTTTTCCCCCATTGACCTCTTCTAGCCCTCACCTGCTCCTGGCCTTCACCACCGTATTGTCTGTGTCCATGGGTTATGCATATATGCATACAAGTTCTTTGGTTGATCTCTTACCACCCACCCACCCTCCCCCACCTTCCCTCTGAGGTTCCACAGTCTGTTCCATGCTTCTATGTCTCTGGATCTATTTTGTTCATCAATTCCTACTTGAACCTTCACTCAGCCCAGACATTACTTCCTAAGGAGGTCTTTCCACACTTCCCAGACCAGATAAAAACCCTGATAAAGGTACTACACTATCCTATACTTCCCAGAGGCAGCATTGTTGCAGTTTATACTAGTGCATCAATTGATTATAATTTTATTTATCTAAACCATAACCTCCGCTAGGCTCTGTTTTTTTCCACATTTTATCTCCAGCACTTGCCATGGAGTAGGCATTCACTATTTGTACACCAAATGGAGTGAATGTCATTATATGGTTATATGTTAAAATAGTTATGAGATTTATGTATTTACTATGTGGTTCTTGGAAAAATTTGAGGTTAGAAAAGTGTTAATTACACAAATGCATTATATAACGGTTTCCCAGCAATCTGACAAATACGTGAAATACAAGGGCACATATCTCCTATTACCGACATCATTGCAAGTGAATAAAGAGAATGTCAAATGACTACAATGTACATACTAAAGAATTTCATTTGTTGAGACATTTCTGCTCATTAATCCTGATAAAACTATTAAATATTCTCTGTAGCTCAGACAAAGCAGCTAACTACTGGTATAAATCTTCATAAGTCTCTAAAAGGACGTAAAGGACATAATAAACCCTATTTGTAAGACATACACATGATTTGAGGTTGGCTTAGTTTGGGTGTCCAATTAAAATTATTGCTAAACTGCACTGCGGCTGTGCCCTGAGGGACTTACTTCTGGGAGACCACTCAATGGCCCTGCTGTTTTCTTCCGCTGTAAAAGTATACCCTTTTAGACATAAAATCAGGCTCACTTGCTTTAAAAAAAAAAAGCACTAAACTATATGTTTACATTTGTCATCTGCAAAGAACCTAAACTTGTTCATTACAAATGCACAAACAAAGCTAGTGAACTAACAACATCAATGCAAAAAAGCGTTGCCCTCAGAGAATATGAGCATTAATGTACAGTTGTCAATCTTGATCAACCATTTCTTAAATTATCTACTGTGTGAGTCTTCCGAAAGAAATCTGAAATTGCGGGTGGGCCTTCTGCAACCTATTTGCTGAGCTAGGCACTTCCTCCAATTAGTTTATGAGATTTAAGGATACCAATTAAATATTAATCAAAGGAAAGGAAGTATCAGGGAGTGAATAAATGTAATAACAGCATCCATATTTGTCCACATATATTAAGATATATGTATATATATACGTGTGTGTGTGTGTGTGTGTGTGTGTGTATCAAGTAAAATGTGTTTTAAAGTTTTGTATTACCTGCAGTTTGAAATTTTCCACCCTATTGATTTCTATTCCATTATCACATGCAGTTGAACAAAAACCACACATCTATTTCTCACATTCACTAAACTGGCTACCTCTCCCTTCCAGTTTGTTACTATTTTCTTTGGTTCTTTGCAAATAATGAAAATTAACATTCCACTTATCATATCAATTCCTATCTATATATGCATTCCCCCTTTGACACAGTAATCTCACTTCTATTCTGAGACATATCTCCATGATTTTAAAACAATGTATGCAGATTATTTATAAAAACAAATCCTGTCAGACATTCTGTAGCAATGCTTATATTTATTAGTATCTGTTAACTCCCTCACGAATTACTGATAGCAGCTGATACTCGCTCAATTCCAGCAGATTAACCCATCTCTTATTTTCTTGACAAAACTGAGGCCATTGGTGTGAGCTTTCCCAACATTTTATTTCCTTCCATCCCAATATCTCACATTCTGCTCTGTTTTAGCTTTTTTCCTAACACACACACACACACACACACACACACACACGATAAGGTTGGAAAAAAATAGGCAGTGCTAAATCCTTTTTGTACCATGGTATGTCATGAATTCAGATGTTTACAATTTAAGAATTACCAAAAGAATTAAGTAGAATTTTAAGTGATTAGCTTTGTGAAAGGAGAAATGAGGATGGTGGCAAACAATTTTTCTGAGTAAAATATATGACTCTTTAAATTATGTTATAACTTTAAAATAAAAATATTCCTTCTGTTTGGCAAAAACTAATCTCCCTAGTTGGACTGTTCTCCTTATATTTAAGGAAAGCGTCCACAGAGAAAATTGACAGAAAACTATTTTTTCACTATAGCACATTGGTAGATCTGCTGAGATGGGACAGAGGGACTCATAACCACCACTGGTCCTTTTCATCCAACACACACCTGCTTTCTTCTCCATAGATTCTAAAAGTCTCAAGAGGATATCAGAATCTGGGAGTGAAGGATGAGTGTGTTTTGTTGGAAATTTTCCCCCAAAGGATTCTGACAGATTCCCCTGAGTTACGAACTTTTACCCTATACTGAGGAAAATTTCCACAGAAAGTTCATATATTTGTCTCCTCAGCTCAAAGGAAAAAGGTGGCCCTGTTCCAAGTAGGTATTTTTGTTTCTTTCAGTCTCTTCCTCAAAAAATAAAAATAAAAAATTCTGACCATTCTATAAAAACAATGTAAAAATATTTCTTCATTTGATTGTACATTGATTCCACTTAATAACAGCTTAAACTTTTTTCAGAGGCTATAAAAAATTTCTAGTAAATGTTCAATTCAAAAAACAACTTTGTAGTACTATCACTTACCCATTTCACTCAGGGTGACTATTTTAGTGCACATATTGAAGTATAAACATGAGAGGCTCTACTGGCCGTACATGCCTCACCTTTCTACCTTTCCATTCCAGTCCCAACCTAAGAGAAACATGGACTCTTTAAACCCCACACTGTGGTTACCACTTCCAGGCAACGTGTAGAAACTCACACAGGAAATTCAGAATCAGATCCACTGTGATGAACAAAAGAGCTCATTTGCTGGTATGTACTAAGCTAGCACTTAAATCAAAATCGCTTCCACCAAATGAAAATCATTGGGTTGCTTGCACTTTCAAATGCAAGTGTAAACCTGAGGGAAAGAGGAGAACAATCGTCATGCAGAAGAACACAAGAACCTGCAGAGTGAGAGGAGGCTAGGGACAGAATGAGACCATGACAAGGACCACTAATGCCCTGCTCTGTGTTTTTTGAAGGGCGGCATTCCTACAACCTCACCTACTACACTTCCTGGAGTAACTACTATACAAAAGGGTCAACGTTTTGACCCACTAATAGGAGCAACCTTGAAGAATGATGACTGAGAAACCGCATAGGGAGTCCCAAAGAAATGACATCTGATCACTCCCATTTTGACCCACTAATAGGAGCAACCTTGAATGATGACTGAGAAACCACATAGGGAGTCCCAAAGAAATGACATCTGATCACTCCCCGTTTTGTGGTGGGAAGAGAACAACAAACAAGAAATACTCTGCGTGAAGAACTGAACATGGGTAACTTTGTAGGAACGAGATAGCAGAGCAGATAAATTTACTGAGCCAACCACATAGAAAATCACATTAATCATCAAGAGTTACCAGATTTCTTATCATTCCTTCTGAACAGTTAGGCTGCTTCCTTTTTTATACCTGAAACTTACGTTGAAAATAAACTTTTCATTCGTTGTTGAAAGCCTGACCTATGGTTTGACAGCTCACACTTCAATGTTTAGGTATGAAGGTTGTACTAGGGGCTTAATATGGCTTTAACTATTAGATACCCACAGGAAAAGAAAAAAAAATATTGATTTTTAGAGAGAAAGAAAGGGATGGGGGAGAGAGATAGAGAGAGTGAGAGAGATATTAATCAGTTACCTCCCTCATGTACCCTGATCAAGAATTGAATCTGAAACCTTTTGGTCTACAGGACAACACTCCGACCAACTGAGCTACCCAGCTAGGGCACAATTCCTAACTTTTTTTTTTAAGTTTAGGAGTATCCTAATGGCATTGGTATCAATAAATAAATGCAGAATGAATACAATACAATATTCTCTTTTTGTTTGTTTTTGGTCTACATACTGAACACAGAATTTTCTAAATCTATAGTTTCAAAATAGCTGCATGTTGTAGTTTTTCACTTAAAGTGCTTTCTGGGCAAACTAATCTCAGTAGTTAGAGTATTGACATTTAACACTGAGCAAATAATCTAAATATTTTGGTTTATTTTTTATATGTTTTAATAATTGCTTTCAGTTAGAAAGGAACATTTATTCTCCTTTCAAAACTTCAACCTATTTTCCAGACAAGCATCATGCTAGCTTTCTATGCTGTCTTCCTTTCCACATAGTAAGAGAGAAAGTGATGTGGTATATTTTGAAGGCCAAACCCTGGTTCAAATCCTGTTCTCACTACTTACCAGCTGTATGACCTTAGGCAGATTACACAGCCTTCCTGGAGTCCTTACTGTAAAATGAAAGTGAGAACATCTGCCTTAGAGAATTTGCTGGGCACATATGTAGACCACCCTTTGCCGGGCATTCCCTTACTGGGCCTAGCTGGGTTTTGGTAGTTACTGAGTGGGCTACACCATGATAATCATTCATCACAATATGAAAACCCCAGACTTCAATATATATATATATCATGTACACAGACAGATACATCATATTCAAAAGCAACATATCTATGTCTGATGCAAAAATTCCAAAAAAAAAGAGAAGTCGGGGGATAAACAATATATAATGTGAGACGTCAACATCCTTCACTTTGTTTACTTTGCATCTTTTTAAAAAATCTCAAAACCCTTTTGACCAGTTATATTATTTGGCCCTGGTTTAAAAAAAAAAAGAAAATTAACTGTGGGTAGCCCTAGCTGACACTGCTCAATGGTTTGAACATCAGCCTGCACACCATATAATCATGAGTTCGATTCTGATCATGGGAATATATCTGCGCTGCAGGTCCAATCCCTGCCCCAGGACAGGGCATGTGTGGGAGGCAAGCAATCTCTGTGTCTCTGTCACATCAATGTTTCTCTCTCTCTC
>NW_005370787.1:3603889-3647958 GCF_000412655.1 Myotis brandtii
AAACAAAAAAAATGGAAAAATATCCCCATTCCTTAGGTGAGGATTAAATTTAAAAAAAAATGTGGGTAAAAAACATCTACAAAAAGAGGAAAGTCATATGCATACAGAGAATAGTATGTTTGTAAAGTTAAGATCCCTTAGAGAATTAACATAGGTCTATGCCTCTTTTTGGCATCAGGAACAGGAAGTGGGAGACTTTCTTGACACTTTCTAGAGAGAAATCTTTGTTCTGATCCTCCCACAAGTGAGCCTGAGGAGACTGGAGGATGCTAACCTTGTGCAGAACTCTCACTACAGACATGCCTTAGGGGAACCACAGCAAAACCAGGGATCTATTTAATACTGACTGGCACTATCCTCTAAAGCAGGTCCCCTGGCGCGTTTCAGACTTAAGCAGGTATCATCATACTTCTCAACTCTTGCATCAGCTAGGCATTTGCCACAATATTGGTACATTCAACCAATTTCTGCCTATTGTTGTGAAATTTACACAGATAATTGAAAACCAAACAATCCATTTAAGATGCTATGATAGAACTTTTGAGGTACAAACCTCAAAACAAAAACTGGAATTTAAAGTAAGCCAAGTTTTTATTTCCTTTAATTTCTATGACTGAAGAGATGTAAAGTACCTGAACAAATCCTTTCTACTCCTCCCACATCAGGAAATGGAGTTTTATCATATTGCTTTTAAAGATAGGAAGAGAGATGAGCTACCCATTGCCCTGACTTGCCCTATATTTTCAAACAAGACATTGAAACCTCACACTTTCCTAATTCTTTACACTAAACAGCACTTTTCAAATTATGCATAATAGAATGTCAGTGCCCCTCAAAAGATAATTGGTATTAGTAAAAAGATAGTTCTACAATCAAGTAAATATAGAAAATGATGAAAATAAGGTTAAAGAAGCTATTTTAAGGCCAGATCTCAATGTGTCTTCCATAGGCAAATGGTCACTGTAAATTCCTAGAAGGTGACTAGAGGACAGCTTTTCGAATCCCATTGGACAGGTCTTAACAAACTATCTCTTTTTATCTTAAAGAATTTCTCAGGAACGGCTGCTCCAGGTCAGTAGTTCTCAAAGTGTGGTCTCCCAGCCTAGAGCATCAGTACCACCTGGGAACTTGTTCAAGATGCAAAACAGCAGGTTTCTTTCCAAACCTACAGATTCAGCAGCCCTGGGGGTTTGGCCCAGTAATGGATATAAAGGAGATCTTCAGGTGTTTCCCTTTTTTTCTCTCTCTCTTTATAGTGACTTTATTTATTTTTATCTTTATTGTTGAAAGTATTAGAGATTTCCCTCTTTATCCCCCCATTGACCTTCTTCCTCCCACTCCTGCCCCACCTAAGGCTTTCAGCACACTGCTGTCTGTGTCCATAGGTAATGCATATATGCATACAAGTTCTTTAGTTAATCTCTTCCCTCCTTTCCCTCTGAGAACTGTCAGTCTGTTCCACACTTCCATGTCCCTGGATCTATTTTGTTTGTCAATTTATTTTATTCATTAGATTCCACATATAAATGAGATCATGTGATACTTGTCTTTCTCTGACTGGCTTATTTCCATTAGCATAATACTCTCCAGGTCCCTCCCATGCTGTCTCAGAGGGTAAGAGATCATTCTTTTTCACAGCTGCATAGTATTTCATTGTGTGACTGTACCACAGCTTTTTTTATCCATTCATCTGCTGATGGACACTTGGGCTGTTTCCAGATCAGAACTATTGTAAATAAAGCAGCTTACAGGTGATTCTGACACACACTGGAGTTTGAGAACCACTGACCCAGCTGAACCATTCTCTTTAAAAGTGAAAGCATGGTTTCTACAATTATCTTGGAAAATCAAGGGTTTTCAAATTAAAGTTGATCTTCAGTAATAGGCAGCTTTTAAGATGTAACATATTTCTTTCCTTTTATATAAATCTACTTTGATTTGAAAAGTAACTACTGCTTTACAAATTATATAGGATGTTTTTATTCATGTTCTCATTACTGAACTACTTACTATTTACTCTTAGCAAGGCAATATTCCTAATGCTTATTCAAGAAAATAAGTATCTGGTTTTCTCGAATATGAATGAGAATGAAAATATGTCACTTATTATTACATGATCTAGATTTCCTATGTGACTTTGATAGACATAAATAAAAGCAGAAGTAAAAAGTAATGTGTCAATATGTTTCAAAAGTATTTGTTTATGAAGTATTCAAGTATTAAAATTTATAGAAATAAAATGTAAAATGGAGGGAAAACTAGTTTTCAATGGGCATAGAGTGAAATCTGCGAGATAAAAAATGTCTACAGGTTTGCACACAATGTAAATATACATAGCACAACTGAAAAGTACATTTAAAAACACTTAAGATGATAAAGTTAATGTTGTTATTATAACCACAATTAAAAATAAAACTAATTTTTATGTGTTTTTCTTCAGCTCATATGGTGAAATTGAACCACTGAAACATTTTTAACTGTTAGAAACATTATTACACTATCAATATGCTCTACCCAAGAACTTTGGTATTGAAGGAAAAGTATTTTAATTCATTGGGACATAATATACAATTATTTTCAAAATAAGAAGTTTGATTTAAAACTGAAGAGCACAACATTGAGGGGCCAAACTCTGATTTTATGTTATAAAAGCAAACTTTAAAATCCTTAATATGAATAAAAGAAGCATTCCCTGGTCTAAATTTATTCCATGAACTTCCACTGAGTTCTAGGCACTGAACTTGCCAATTGCTGGGGAAATAAAGACAATAGATATATTATTCCTGCCCTTAGCAAACTTATAATGCATTGGAAAGATGCAGAGATTTGAAGATGGCAGCGTAGGTAAACGCCTGTACTCGCCGCCCCTCACAACCACATCAAAATTACAACTAAAATACAGAACAACCATCATTCAGAACTGCTAGAAAGCTGGCTGAATGGAAGTCCTACAACTAGAGAAGTCAAGAAGAAAGCGCACTAAGACTGGTAGGAGGTGCGGAGTGAGAACAGGCTGGTACAACACCCATGTGTGCCGCATTTTTAATCAGGATGGAGATCATCTCTGTGGAGGCCTCCCAGAGGAGCAAGGGGTCCCAGCCCCACACCAGACTCCCAGTGGCCCAGGATCCCAGAGCTTGGAAAAGAAGTAAGAACCAGGGGCTTTAAAAACCAGTGCAGATTGGGGCTCAGTGAGACAGAGGCTGCTGAGACCCACCCGTTCCTCTTAAAAGGCCAGCACCACGAACTGAAGTTACAAGGTCCCACTTCCTCTGAGATCCAGTGCCAGGGCAAGGCTCTGGGGAACACAGACACATAGGAGGAGGAACTGGATTGTCTGGCATCAGGGCAGGAACTCAGGGGTGGCTTTCTCCCAGACAAAGGTGCTCCCAGGGATCATTGTTCCTATGCTGAGTCCTCCCTGGTCCCAGAGCTGATAGGCAGCTATTTCTGTTTGCTCTGCAATGGTGATTCCCTAAAACCCCACCTCATCCAATTTACAACCTCACCTCAGCTGTGTGCAACAGCTTTTGCATATGAATGGCCTGTCCTTGCTCAGGCTAAAATCTCTCAAACAAGCTGCAGCCCCAAACCTATCAATAAAAGACCCAGCCCACCACCAGCCTGCCTTGCTTCACAGCTGGGTCTCTTCTGGGCACTTCCAAACCCTATACAAAGAGGAGGAATCTGCAGATCTCTCTGTAGCTCCTGCTGGGTGGCCCCAGGCAGTGGATGACTTTGTACCTCCCTGGAGACCTACGAGCCAGTGTACCCAGTGATCAGTGTCAGACCATACCAGATTACAACTCTACACATCCATAAGCGACACACTCAAGGGGCAGACTCAGTGAGCACCAAAGCCCCACTGAAGCAATTCTTGCTCCACAGGGTGTCTCCTATACAGCATCTCTCCCACTGTAGTTGCAGCTGGTCCCCACAGCCAATTGGCCTGGAGGTCAATTCCTCCCAGTGACACCAATAGCAATCAAGTCTCAACTACAACAAGACTGTGCTCACAGCCCACAGAGGGATGTACCTAGAGCTCCCAGCTCAGGTGACTGAGGAGGCTGAGCCACTGGGCCCTATGGAATACCTACTATACAAGGCCACTCTACCAACTCAGGGAAACATAGCAGCTCTACCCAATACATAGAAACAAACATGGAGAAGCAGCCAAAATGCGGAGACAAAGAAACATGTCAGAAATGGAAGAAAGCAAACTACTGGATACAGAGTTCAAAACCATGGTTATAAGGTTATTCAAGAATCTTCTAGAAACCTCCCAAAAAAATGGAAAAGGACCAGTAAGAAATTAAGCATACACTGACTGAAATAAAGGATAATATACAGGGATTCAACAGTAGAGTAGATGATTCTGAGAATCAAATCAATGATTTGAAATATGAGGAAGCATAAAAACACCCAACCAGAAGAGCAAAAAGAAAAAAAAAGAATACAAAAATAATAATCTCAACAATAAAGACTAGAAAAAAAAAAGATACTTAAAAAATATTCACAAAAAATTCCCCAAATAAACCCCACACAGTTGAATAGTTACTCTTCTAAAGAAATGGTGAAAGACAATAATAAATTTGAATGCTTGTCAATATATGCTTTCACAGTATAGCTAAAAATAATTTTTCAGATTCTAGGAATCTTTGAACATTTCAAGATCAAACTCAGGCTGGGATTTGAGGAATTGGGTTATAATAAAGACACCTTGGTTTGGTCTGAATAAACAAGGTTTTTAAGAAGCGAAAGCATTTATTATAAGCTTTTAATGCCTCCCATTTAATCTCACATTTCTCTTACCAGCATTCACCATTTCTGTTTGTATAGTGCCTGACAGTTTATAAAGCACTTTCCTTGGCTTTACTGCACTTGATCCTTACAACTCTTAATTAGGTTGGCAGATATTATCTCCATCATTTTATAGATAAGATGCTGAAACAGAGGGAGATGGAGGGACTCACTAATAGTGGCCAGGCTATTACCTACAGAACCAGCACTAAAACACAGGCCCTATTTCTCACTACCCTAGTTTATTTGTGAGTTCCTTCTCTCATGGTAAATTTATGAGGCAACCTTTGCAAAGTAGCATAATTTAACCAATAATTAACAAAACAAATCATGTCCTTATGAGTTGGTCCAGGGCTACAGGAGCTGTCATGGGGAGAGGTTTTTGAGGAAACATCTCCCCCTCTCAAGTTCTCTTCTCTCCGGCCACAGAGCCATGTTACAACACCACTCCTGGTATATGATTGAGTATTTTAGAAACACTGATTAATATCTTTATTGCCTTTAAAAATGTTGAAGTGAGGGATGTTATTAATATGAGGCAGAATATAAGGGAATACAATATAAATCCTTCCTTGCAAGCCACCTAAAAAATTGGCAGGGAAAAAAAGGGGGGGGTAGCTGGAAAGAAATAAGGAACACCTGCCCAAAATGTCCCCAAGTGGACACTGGGCTATTAATTATGGTAGAATCCCTGCCCAAAGATTGAGGCTTTCACCAGGCCTCTGGCCCCAGGTACTCACAAAGGAAGGGATAAAGAGCTGGTAGCAAGCCATCTCATACTGGCTCCATGGATGCTGTCCAGCCCTGAGCTCCATGAGCTCCCCATCCCCACTCTGCAGACTCCTCTTCAGAGGAGTCTTAACACCGAAGTATTTCTGTGGCCACAGAGCCCTTCAAGGAGATTCTCATCCTGTGACAGCCCCTCCCATAATCAACCCCCAATATGTGTGTGTGTGTGTGTGCGCACACACACACACACACACACACACACACACACACAGGATTGTTTTCTAAGTTCAAGTCTAAAGTGTAAAGGTCATCAATAAAATTGCTGGTGAAAAGGCCAAAGCTTCAGGCATTTTGTAAGTTGTATGTTCCTGACAAACCTCGGGGTAAAAAGGTCTCTTACATCAAAGGTAAAAAGAACCCTAGTTAGTGACTTTGACTTGTTCACAACCCAAAATGAGGAAGCTTAAGCACAGAGTTCATTCAGTCTGAAGCCAGGGAGAACCTTGCCAATATACTTCCTCATCTTTCCTCAGCTGGGGCTGCAGGGCCATCCTTAGTTCTTGCTTGGCTAAATGGTAAATGTTTTCATCTTGGTCATTACAAATAAACCAAAGTACTTAAAAATTTTCCTAGCTGTTGCAGGATGGATTGTGTCCCCTAGCCTCCTACCCGCAACCCTCCCTCCCAAAAAAAAAGCTCATATGTTGAAGCTCTAACCCCTAGTACCTCAGAATGTGACTACATTTGGAAATAGGACCTTTAAAAAAGTGATTAAGTTAAAATGAGGCCAGTAGGGAGGGACCTGATCCAATGACTGGACACACAAAGACACCAGGGATACATGGCACACAAAAAACAAAACACAAGACGATGTGAGTGAGAACACAGGGAGAAGGTGGGCATCTACAAAGTCAAGGAGAGAGGCCTTAGAACAGCGGTTCTCAACCTGTGGGTCGCAACCCCTTTGGGGGTCGAACAACCCTTTCACAGGGGTCGCCTAAGACCATCGGAAAACACATATATAATTACATATTGTTTTTGTGATTAATCACTATGCTTTAATTATGTTCAATTTGTAACAATGAAAATCCATCCTGCCTATCAGATATTTACATTACGATTCATAACAGTAGCAAAATTACAGTTATGAAGTAGCAACTAAAATAATTTTATGGTTGGGGATCACCACAACATGAGGAACTGTATTAAAGGGTCGCGGCATTAGGAAGGTTGAGAACCACTGCCTTAGAAGAAACCGAACCTGCCCACACCTTGATCTTGGACTTCCAGCCTCCGGATCTGTGAGAAAATATTTCTGTTGCTTACACAACCCAGTCCATGGTTTTGTTATGGCAGTGCTAGCTAACTAATATAATACACTAACTGACTCCTGTGCTTCATTTATATCATGTTTGAGGTCTGTTGATTTCTCCTTTGCTACCTAGTCAGTGTTCTAAAGAATGAAGCTCTTCTCATTTTTATGCCTCATAAAACTGAGCAATGTTTAAAACAAAAGGATCCTTTTATACATGTTGGGAACGTGCACATACTAGGATCAATGACAAAAGAAACATTTCATATACCCAATTAAGGTCTTAAATGAAACAGTTTTAGAAAAATAACCATTAAGAACTTGAAAACAGTCTTCCACCTGAAGAGATGAAAAGAGTTTCAACGTAATACTGCATCTGTTTGCAACATGTCAGAGTTGGCAGACAGGTTAGTCTATAATCAGAAGAGGTTTTCAGTTCTGAAACAGGACTTGTAATATTCCTCAGTATTTTGCCTGATTAAGTGCTTAAATTCACAAGGCCTGAACAATCAAAATTTTTGAATATGTGAGCTCCCGATTAACTTCCCAGGTATCTAACCCAAACCCTCACTAATTCCCTTAGTCATTATACAGCCTGAGATAAGACTCTACATTGTGATACAATAATATGTTAAAGTACTCTGTAAACACAGAAAATTGTCATATCAAAATTAGAATTAGTTGCCTTACAAATATTCATTTCCATTAACATTTATTCAGGAAATTTCAAAAACAGTAAGTATCTATGTATTTATTAAAGAGACATTTTATACAATAAATTCACATTTATAGAATAAAGCCACAGACCACATGTAAGCAAAAATTTGCCAATAAACTAAGTTGAAATATCCGAGGTCAGGTTCTATGTATTCATAGTTTTCAAATGAAAATAGTTTTCTCCTAGGGATTTGTTTGTACTATGTTATTTCCGGCTCCTAAAAAAATGCCTAGTACATGGTAAGCATTCAATGTGTATAGCTGAATATATGAATGAATATATTCATACTATAAGTATTTTAGAATAAAATCTCCATGTGGCATAGAACCATGTCCCCTTTAGAATTCAATCATCAGAGCACAGACTTCTATATTTTGATACTAAAAGTATTATTTTTATACTTATATTAACAGAGCACATAAGTAAATAATTTTTATCATTTCCAGAATGAATACACCACATTCCCCCAAATCATAGCACATTACTCATTTGTTTATGTGGCACTGCTCATCAACATGAATTCCTTAGAAAAATGGCATAGTTCATGTTTAGTAGATATTGGTTAGATGAATGAATAAATGCCTATGTGAATAATTTTTACCAACTACCTCAAATTTTCAAAGTTCTTAAACAGAAGCTGTATGAGGACTTCACTCATTCCCCTTGAAAAAAAGAGGAAATCAGTCTCTTGATCTTAAAGGAAATATTATGAATAGAAATCTAAAGTACATATAAAACTTTGTGACAAATAGTAAAATCCTGACATTTAAAATACTTTCTTAACTTTTAGGCAAATGAATTCTATCAGCTTAGCAGCAAGGGATTCTATGAGTCTGTTGTTAGATATGAAATATTACTCATGGGTTATATATTCAACTTTTCTTAATATCACTCTAAAAGTGCAATTCTGTTTACCTAGATACGATTCAGACCATATTTTTGTAAAAATAAATTGGCCTAAATTTCAGAGAGAACTACATGTTTTTTCCTAGCCACAAAGAGACAATTTGCCTTCCTAGGGTACAGTTCATTCACATTGGCTTTACAAGTTGTATTTCAGGTCATAGCTTTGTGGGTAGAGCATTTTGCCAGTTCCTTAAGCACTGCCTATCTTTCCTCTGTCCTTACGTTTTAATGGGAATAAAACCTACCACCTGTCTTTTTCTGGATAATCAGGTCACAGCTTTCCAAACTCTAACAAAAGAAGCATAATTCTGTTTCTGCAGCTTATTAACACAAATGTTCCTAAACTGCTGATATCTAACATGGAAATAAAGTTGGATAAGTGTATGGGTATGCACAGGCATTGAAGATCTGGATTCTGCGGTCCACTGTCTATTCAGGAATTCTCAGCTGTTGTCAGCGATAAAATAGATGAATATTTATAACCTCATTTACAGAATCATTCACAGACATTATACCCAAATAAGACCAGAATAAATTGTTGGAGCTCCACTGTGATAACTTACATTAATTATTTAAGAATCTTCACAACCTGAGTTGTTGTATTTCACCAATCCATGTTTTGAAAAACTTATAAACACTATGATCCCATTCTAATCACAACATTCAAACATTTTCATACATATATATACACATATATGTATATATAGAGACAATGAATCACCTCATTCTTCAATTACCTCTTAAAATTCACTGCTTAAAATCATTCACGTTCACTGTTCTATAAATTATTTCTCAAATTGTTGGAATTTTTTAAAAGGGAATTTCAAAGGTAATATAAATTCATATATTATGGATAAACGCCCACCCAGTTTTAATATTCTTTATCTTATTCATTTGATAAATGTATCACTTAAAGACAACTACATGTTCTCAAAGCTGAGTTATTAAAATTACAGATTAACTATAATTATTGTATCACTCTAGTCACACTTTCAAATTCAAAACTAAGGTGCTCCAAAGTGGCCTGGTTTATATTATCCAGTTTACCTCATTACCATCTGAAGAGTTGAGTTACTATTAATTTCTTTAATATAACTAAAAAAATAATCCTATCTTGCTAATCAATAAGTTACTATAATCCTGTCAGTACAAAATAAATTTGATTTCAGAATTTATAAAACTTAAGAAGGAATGTCTTTTAATTAGTCATATTAAACACAAGTAACTAAAAGATTCAATTATTGGTCTTCTTTGGTAGTTGGGAAGTCCTGGTTCTTTAATCAGAAAAGCACCACTACTAAATTTTAACAGTTAAGGAAAATTAGTTATTTGCCCACCAATATTACTAGTCCCAATCCTATATAATATGCTAATTATATGCTGAGGCCGCTCAACCGCTCACTATGACAAGCACTGACCACCAGGGGACAGTCAATGGTTAACCAATCACTATGACATGCACTGACCACCAGGGGGCAGACCCTCTGACCTGTAGGTTAGCTTGCTGCTGGGGTCCAGCTGATCAGGACTGAGCAAGATGGGCTGGACATGCCCTGGAGCCCTCCTCCGGGCTGATCAGGGCCAGCTGGCCAACCTCCCATGTCCCTCCCTGGCCAGCTGGCCCTGATCAGCCCCGATCGGGACTGGGCAGGACGGGGCCTGACATGACCTGGAGCCCTCCCGTGCCCCCTCCCCGGCCCCAATCATGCAATGATGGGGTCCTTCGGCCTGGCCTGCACCCTGTCACAATCTGGGACCCCTTGGGGGATGTCGGAGAGCTGTTTTCAGCCTGATCTCACAAGCCACTCCCCTCAGAAGGATGCCAGATGCAGGGCTCAGCAGGTCTCACAGCTGGCAAGCGCTGCTGCAGCAGTGCGAGCCTCTCCCGATCAGGACTGATTGGGCTCGAGCCTGTGTCAGGTGCAGCAGGGTCAGGGTGAGTGGGAGCAGCAGGTAGGAGCTCTGCAGGTTTCGGCCCAATCCTCACAGGCCACCCCAAGGGACCCCACCCATGCATGAATTCGTGCACTGGGCCTCTAGTTGAACAATAATATATCACTCAGAATACTTACAAGGCAGGGATATTTCATCCATATTTCTTTCCAAAGGATATGATAGTCTATGCAAAATTAACTTTTATATCTAATAATACGATTCTCAGATTCACTCAAGCTCAAGGAAAAAAAATGACTAAAGTAAACACTTAAATAACTCATTCGATCTTCCTTAAAAACTCTAACCATGGTCATATTGCTCACTTATGGTGGCCTATTTCCAGTCATATGTTTTACTTTCAGATCTGTATGTAAGTTACATATACCGCAGCTGGGTAGACCGCCAACTTCATGGGCCTGCCCGAGCAGCCACCTCCGAGATGCTGCTGCTGGTCCAGAGGCACTCAGCACAGTGCCACAGGCTACCCAGGACCTTGTCCAAGCCCACCTGCTTCTGGAGGAAACAGCGAGTCTTCTCAGAGGTCAGTCTGTTCAACAAGTGGGATCCCAGGGCCTTCTGTTTGTTCAGCAAAGAGAGCTTGCAGTGACCTCCCCAAAGGACAGCTCCATCTCCATTCTGGGTTTTGATGATGCCACCACCTGGGCTCCTGCTTGACACACTGTGATGGAACCAACCCCAAAGCTGAGGTCCCCTTGATCATGAACTCCATAAAATCCTTTCTGACCACGCTCAGTGTGGAAGGCTGGAAGTGCACCTGGTCGGCGGCTTCAGTGAGGATGGACAGTTGTCACAAAAACTTACTCACCAACTTCTTAGTGAATTGGACAGACAAGATGATGACATTCACTTAGTGACATTATGTGTGACAGAATTAAATGACCAGGAAGAAAATAAAAACCACTTTCCAATAATTTATGGAATTGCTGTCAACATGAAAACTGCAGAGATTTGTAGAGCCTCCTTCCAAGATCGGGTCTGGAGGAGGAGCTGCGAGCTGCACCAGCTTTAACAGGAGGACCAAGGATTCGCTTTATACTGCAAAGACAGGACAACTACAACCATATATAGGACTGTATTCCTCGATGCCATTTCCACATATGGATTTTGGGTTGCAGCAAGATAAGCAAATACTGGAGAACATTCCCACTTCACCTCTGGCTGAGCCCACTCCTCCCCCCACCACCACCCACTCCAACACCAAAACTTTACTGAACATATTAGATCCACCTTAATGTATTTTTAAAAAACTATCTCTGACAAACACACTATTTCCTGCACATAAAGCTGTACTCTACAACAAAAAAAGAAGATGGCTTATGGAAAAATATCTCTTTTCCAGGAAGCTGAAAATGGGAATTACAAAAGAATGCAACCTTAAAAAAAAGTGTTTACATACACTCTGAAGCTATATTTGATATACATCAAGCCTCCATTTTATCAACTTTTTTAGGAATTATCTAGATTATCAGTTTTATATCAAAGATTTCTGAATGCTTTTACCTTAAGCCCTAGCTGTTTCAGGAAGAGAAAGTTATTATGTGGTGTTTTCCAGATCATACTTGTAGGAGATGTCAATCAAGACAGGGAGACAAACAGATTTTTGATCATTAAATCAATTTTAAGTAACTTAATTGATTTTAAAATTGAGTGGAACCAAAGATAATGTAGAGAGATTCAAGGTCAACACTTGAGTATAACTTTTTTCTCCTAGCTCTAACATGTCCTGTGGAGACACTTCTGTTCAAATAACACTCCAGGCCTCTCTTGCCCCCTGACTACCTAGGGAAGGAGGGACTATTATCAGAACAAGTGGATGATGGAGAAGCAATCAAGCTTGCAAAACACACTCTCCCTTTTTTGTTGAATGAATTTGCTTTCTGTTTGCTTTTTGCCCAAAGGAAAAACAGTAGAGGCCTCTGGCTGTCCAGATGTGCCATTAACTACGGGTGCAAGTCTATTAAATCCTGCTGGGAATTGGCAGCAAGCTCTTTTGACCTGAGATCTAAATGCAGATCTACATCAGCTTTAATCTCCATTTGTTACTTTAATCTCCATTTATCTGTCTTCTCTATACTGTTTCTCATTTGGTCTCAAATTCTGGAAGCAAAGGAAAAGGAGTGTTAGTGTTGACTCTCTAAAATCACCCAAAATATATAATATATAAGACACGGGAGGGTGGAGGAGATATATACTGGGATTTTACTCCCTTTTGTAGGAAATAAACACAAAAATAAAGCTTAGAAGATAACAAATATAAAAATATATGGACTGGGAAAGGCAGAAAGAGGTTCTAGATAAGAGATTCTGAAAGGACTTCAGTGGGAAGTTTAAGTAGAACGTGAAGGTGTTTTGCATTTAAAAAGCAATGTACAGAGAAGAGGGAGGGGAAAACATTCCAGGTCTACAGAAATAAGATGATTTTTAATTCTTTGTTAAGTGGGGAAAAGAAACAATTACATTGCTTTACAATGCATACTATCTAATCTCCAGATGTAAAGGTGATCTACATATCTATAAAGATACACATATACTATTATGCATACATATATTCACTTGTGCAAACCCTCAGGAAAAGCTCTGGTGGGAAACATTAAGTGAGTAGAAGAGGCATGAGATCATGGATGGCTGTGGGGTCTTTTAACATTTACTCATCCCTCTGGTGTTAGAATATGTACAACACACCGTGGGCATGTGTTCATGTACTAGTTATTTAATGGGGAAAAAGGAGAGAAAAGGAAGAAGCAGAAGGGAGGCAGGGAGGGAAAATTGCAATGAGAAACATATGACAATAGAATTACACAAGCCTTAATTTACTTCTTTATTTAGATGCTACTGTAGGACTGTTAAATGTCAATGGGACATTTTTATGACAATCAATATTCATTATATTGATAAACACAAAAGCAGAAATCAATACTCAAATTTTCAACTGATAGAATGAGAAATAAATGTCATGCTCTTTTCTAAAATTACAGGCTTTATATGTCTGTCTTAATAAATCAGAAGTTAATTTTATTGTCTTTTCACCAATAGAACCCTGGTTAAATCAATACTGCACTAGATTATTTCCTAATCTGTGACATTCCTCCAATGATTCATCAAGCACACAATCACTCAGAAAAGAATATTGCTAACAAAAAGCAGCTTCTCTCTAGGGTAGAATAGTAATTCCAAACCTATCTACAACCCACTCCTTGTCTCTTTTAGTGATTAAAAAAAAATGAACTTAACCCATACATTTTGTAGATTTAATAATCTACTCTGTCTCAACTAAATTAGATTATGACTGTTACAAGTGCTCCCCAAAAGGACATTAGAAGGAGGAAGAAAAGAGGCTCCAACCTTGACAAAGATTTCAAGGCAGGCTTCCTGGGAACATGAAGCTTGAGATGATAACCTGTGAAGGATGCACCAGAGGTCATTTGTTGAAGGGCGGGCATGCAGAGATGAGAGCAGGTGGGTCTGACTTCAGGGAACCTGACTTCTGGTCAGTGTGCTAGGAGTAGAGACGACTACACAATGAGGGGATTACAATTCATGTTAAGCAATTACGTCTTCTTTCTACATGCAGGGGAAGATACTGCAGTGCTTGAACCAGAGAAGTATCATTTTAAAAAGACTTTTCTGGCTTCAATTAGCCAATCCCACCCATGCAACTTCTTGGATGCGGGTAGCTTCCAAATAAGACTCACTTGGCTGAAGCAAATGGCATGGACACCCAGATAACCAAAATGCTTAGAGGGGCGCTCCACTGTTCTCAGTCACTCAGAATTGGTCTTTATGTAGCCAGAAATGCTGTACCCACCACCTCATTCCCACCACACTCCTGGCATGGGCAGAAACCATCCTGGCCTGTTCATTTTTATATACCCAGGCACCTAAAGTATTGTCTGGCATATTGTAGGTTTCCTCATTGCCTGAAGACCCTAATATTCAGATTTTCATATTCTAAATGAAGATTATCTAAGATTGGTCTCTATACTTCTACTTTTGTCCATAGGAACTGGGCAGAGATTTTAATAGATATGAACCTGCAACTGTATGGGCAGAACAAGTCATGGGCAAATGGCATTAGAGACTATCTTCTATTAACTACAAAATGACTTTCCAAGGGATTTTCAGTGTATGTTCAACAACATAGGAATGCATTATTCAAATAATCCTCTCTTGATGCTTTTGTCTATACAAATGTATATAGCCCACTCTAAAACACCTTTTATGATGCATAAAATGCTAAAATAGAGCCCTGAAATACTATGCAAATGTAGATCATTTATTTTTAGGTCAAAATGAATACAATCTAAGTTAAGGGGCTAGTTACTAAGGTTACAAAGAATGAGTGAATAAATAAAACAGTATTTTAGTCAGTCTTATCAACAAGAACAAAAAAAAAAAGAAAACATGCTTAACACCATGTATTTATTTCTACCCTGAGAGCTATAACAACACATTTTTCCCCCAAGAGCCACATGTCTACTAATCTAAGTACATTTATTCTTTTTTTCTTTTTCATCTATTATGTAAAAACCCTTTCCCTCAATGTACACATATGTAAAAACCCTTGTCCCTACACGCTGATAAAAATTTAGGTGTACAATCGAATAAGCTGTTAATTTGGCCACATCATATCTGCCTTTAAAAAAAAAAGCACAGGGTATAATATTATAATATGTGGCGTTTTCCAAATTCCAAAGACTGTACAAAATGTTTTGATCCTAAAATTCTGAAATTAGGCATTGGAAACATTTTCAGTAATCAAAAATAATATTTAACATTCAGGTAGTTCTTTACAATTAGATCATTTAGAAAAAAATATCAAAGGCAAGGGTATAAAAATTCAAGTTGTTAGCCTGAGAAACAAAAGAATAGCCATACCCTCATATGAATCTTCAAATATATAAAGAGGTTTTTCAAAAGAATCATCAGAATAAAATAGCAGAAAAATAAAACTGGCATAATTACTTTATGAAGAATCAAAGTCTATAGTAAAAAAAACTCTGTTGAAAACTATAAATGGTTGATCTAAGAGATCAAGTAGAAATTGCAATGCTTTTAATTTCCACATTTGTCCAAGCTTAAATTCCCATTTAGAAGAAAATCACATTTCTTAAAAATTTTCATTCTTCTTGCCAAAACCGGTTTGGCTCAGTGGATAGAGCATCGGCCTGCGGACTGAAGGGTCCCAGGTTCGATTCCGGTCAAGGGCATGTACCTGGGTTGCAGGCACATCCCCAGTGGGAGATGTGCAGGAGGCAGCCGATCGATGTTTCTCTCTCATCGATGTTTCTAACTCTCTGTCTCTCTCCTTTCCTCTCTGTAGAAAATCAATAAAATATATATCAAAAAAAATTTTTTCATTCTTAAAATTGAAACGAAATAGTTTGTAACAAGTTTGAATTCATCAGGACCCTAAGAAACATCTTGTTCACATTCTCAAAGATCTAACATGGACCCCACCACATTTTCAATACTACAATATCGCCATTAAAAGAAACAAGTACAGCCCTAATTGGTTTGGCTCAGTGGATAGAGCATCGGCCTGTGGACTGAAAGGTCCCAGGTTGAATTCTGGTCAAGGGCATGTACCTTGGTTGCGGGCACATCCTCAGTAGGCAGTGTGCAGGAGGTAGCTAATCAATGTTTCTCTCCCATCAATGTTTCTAACTTTCTATCCCTCTCCCTTCCTCACTGTAAAAAATCAATAAATTATATTTTTTTAAAAGAAACAAGTACAGATGGCCTTCATTATTAGTAAATTACCCTTTCTCCTGCTTAATTTGGGTTTTACAAATCATTTTCTTTATAGATCAGTAAGTCATAAACTAAAATAGGTATCATAGTCTGCTTATAATCTTTTTCACATCCAAAAAACCTAAGTAGTTCAGGTTATTTTTATGCAGGATTTCTAAGTCATCATTTCTTTCTACCTATTGAGTATTTCATGACCAAGAACAGAATAAATCATATTTTAATTCTTATAGAATGGCAAGAGTCACAAGGCTTTATACAACTATTACTTCTGCCTTTCATAAATGACATTTACCTGCACAGCCCTAACCCTGATATTTGATTTCCTTAAGTTCTGATCAAGTTATTAACATTACCTGTGTTTGACTGGATAACAGCCATTCTTCCATATTTTAACATAGAGGGGAAAAATTAACAATACAACCTCTCTATACTACTCATTTTGACACCTTAATGCCCTCAGTTTCTATATTCAAAGTACTTAAAGCCAAAGCTATACTGGACCAAGGCAATTCGAATACTAACTAATATGAAGCCTAATAGCATTAATTCCCATTCTTCTTCTTATAAGTGAGGATACTGCATCACAGGAACTCTCACCATCCTTCTAACTGTATGTTTATTTAATTCCATAGCAGCACTTTTGCCAGTTTTCCTGATATCTATGATCAAATATTAGGTCACCCTTTTGCCTGTTAGGGTTGTGAGCTACCACAGCAAATCTTGGTAAATCATGCTGTTCTGATGACTTCAATATATTATTTGCAAGGTTCTTTTGGTATGAAAATATTCAAAAACAACCAATAAATTAAACACAAATTAAAAGGAAACTATAATGGTGCATATGCACAGTATTTGGACTTATAAAAAGTAAAATTAATCTATAAAGCATACAAAGGGTTTTTTTGGTTTTTGGTGTTTTGTTTTGTTTTGTTTTTGGGGGGTGCTTGTTTGTTTTTTTCAGAATTGTATTCCTCAAAGCAAAAACAGATACAAGTAATGCACAAGATTGTTTTAAAAATGGTAAATCAACCTGAAAGTTAGTGACAAAAATGCTTAGAGATAAGGTACACAAAACTATTGATAACATTTCTTCATCAAACTACATATATTGATTTTGGATTATATCAACACATTGTGGAAAAATAGATACCATCTAATGAGCATCACCCTTTTGCATTTCAGTTGTTTCATTTCATTTCAGGAGTTGCCTCCTTTTTCCTCCCCTCCAAAGGTTGCATTTTAAGGTTTTGATGAGAAAAGCACAACAGAACTAATTTCTACTTTTTCCTGCTTATTGGAAATCAGACACTGCAAACAAATGCCTTTTTAATAATTCTGAGGGTTTGCTCATTTTTGGAAGGAGGACTGATTATACATATATGTAGACAGTGGTGGATTGGTGTTTAACAACCAACTTTATAGGAAATGAGGCCCTGATTTTTATTGTTTGCCAATTGCTGTGGTACAAGTACTTCCACCATAACTGACTTCAAGCTACTAATGTGAGGTCAATCTGCTCACAAAACACCTGACAATTTCACAATTGACTCTGATGGCCCCGGGGTGAGCTGGCTCCAGCACACCCGTGTGTACATTTGAAACACATGCATACACATACATCTACCCATATATACACAAATATGTTGCTACATATGACTCACACAAAAAGGAAACTTAAATATATTTCTTAACAAACTGACTTTTCAAAGTTTATGGTAGCTCTTTCTAAAGGTCAGAATTTCACTTTACATACATCTCCTTTCTTCTTAACCACATATCCTATCATTGCTTCTGAGGTCTCTTCTGGAGTAACATCAATGGTTTTGAAATGCATCAGCTTTAAGCATATAATTAGCTATGGCCATATGTCTAGTGTCTAAAATGAAGCAGGCCAGATTTAAAATCTCAGGCAGCAGACCCTTAAGAAATTTCATGATCTGATACCATCATCCTTCATGAAGTTCTTATCTGAATGTGTGTTGGTAAATGGATACTGGTCTCATTGGGTAGAGACCCACATACAGTATCCTAATCCAAATACAAAAATAAAGCTTTTCCGTGTACCATGAACCCCACATATTTAATGGGAATATTTTCATTTACACAACTTTCTTCTGCAGAGAAAAGTTGCTAGAAGAGATTTTCAAATACTGCATCCATCCATCTAATCCATCTGAAGTTGAATAGCCCATACCCTTGAACCCTTAAAGGGTCCCATAAATTGAAGGATGAGCTAGCATCCCGCAGGGGCAGGAATAGCTGCAGATGAAGCACAACTCCATCCACATGTACTCTGCTGTGAGGGGCGCCTTCTGGGGCTGAGCAGCATGGAGACTGGGTGCTCTCAGTGCTGCTGTGCTGACAGCAAACTGGCACAACCAGCAGAGGGGAGTGGGGAGGGGCGATCAACGAGCTCCATGGCGATGCCTTTTCCCCAGCCTTTCCACTTCCGGGAATTTCTTCTAGAGATAAACTCCCACTTATGTGAACAGGTGGACACGTAAGGACATTCACAATAATATAGTTTGTAATAGCAAAACAGACACCTAGAGGTCCACGAATAGACCACTGGATAAATACAGTCTGGGAAATTCATAGTACAGTGCAACAAAATGCAACCTTTGGAGGGGCAAGAAAAAGGAGGCAAGTCCTGAAAGGACATGAAACAACTGAAGTGCAAAACAAGTTTCAAGATAAGTGGGAAAAGTATCTGCATAACAATATATACAGTATGTGACCATTTGAGTACATGGAATATTTATAAATCTCTGTGTATACATAAAAAATCAATGGAAGGATCATAAATCCAAGACAGACACCTAGAGGTCCACGAATAGACCACTAGATAAATACAGTCTGGGAAATTCATAATACAGTGCAACAAAATGCAACCTTTGGAGGGGCAAGAAAAAGGAGGCAAGTCCTGAAAGGAAATGAAACAACTGAAGTGCAAAACAAGTTTCAAGATAAGTGGAAAAAGTATCTGCATAACAATGTATACAGTATGTGACCATTTGAGTACACGGAATATTTATAAATCCCTGTGTATACATAAAAAATCAATGGAAGGATCATAAATACCTATATGCATGGTTGCTTCTGAAGATGCCAATCCTTTTGTGTCATTTAAGTATTTTAGAGCACCAATGCATAAATAAATTTTAAACATTAAAAACACCTAGAAGGATCTGTTATGATATATGAATTAAGTTTTAAAGGATTTGGAGCCCTCGTGACATTTTATTCACAAGAAGATTTAAATATAACCCAGCATGAAACATCTACATCTTCATGCATTTTTTTAAATTGCTCTCTCCCGCTCATTCTTCTTGTAGACCTCTCCTCCTTTCCTCTGCTGAGGTGGTGTTTGAAGCCAGTATCCACAAAGTCATTGTCACTACAACCCTCTGAGGTCTGGACCTGAGAAAAGTAAAGGTTATTTTTGTCTCTAAGAGAGCTCTAGAAGTCAAGAAAAAATTGCAAGGAGTCATAATTGCAATATGGTGTATATTGTAACATACACTATGTTACAGCCTGATAGAAGGTAGGCATCCTGACTCCAACATCATCACTCTCATTAATAGCTTCACATTAAAAAAATATACAATATACATAAGTACGTGATTGGTGTGTGTGTGTGTGTGTGTGTGTGTGTGTGTGTGTGTGTGTGTGTAAAGAGAGAAAGAGAAACAGAAGAGAGAGAATAAAAGTGAATTATGCCAGAAATATCAGTTACTTCATCTTTATTAATCTTCCTTTTTCCTTTCAATACTTGTCTATCCCCAATATTTTTCACCAAACCCCATGCTGACACCTAGAAATGAACAGATAGTCAGTTAAATCTATCAGGTAAGAAGCTTATCTATTTGCCCAACCCTGGGCAAAGTACATGTGAAACAAATGAAATCTTATAAACCTCGCCCTGGAGGAGTTTAAAATCTTCAAAAACTACATTTCTCAGAGAATTTTGCAGTGGTGGATTTACACTCAATTTCCCCAGGAACAGGGATGCTGTCTTTATTGTTTTTTTGCAAAAAAATCACAAAATTTATCTAGAAGTGGCACTTATATACTAGATTCTTCTTAGACTTTACAATGTTGGAAAAAGCAATATTCAATCTGCATCTAAACAGAACTGTTTCCAATCAATACTATAGGAAAAATTACTAGTACTAAAAGCTGAACTCATCAAAACAAAGCAGATGCTATTATCAGTCTTAGAAATTCATTTCTAAAAATACTGTATGATCCAAATAGGTAGTAGTTAAGTCCATGGACTTGTCGGCCTACCCATCTGCTTAACCACCTGTGTCCTTGGACAAGTTAACTGCACTCCCTCTAGCTCAGTTTCCCCATCTGTAAAATGTGAATGATAATACCCATGATGAAAAGATAGTGTAAGGATTACATGAGATCCTATAAATAAAGGGTTTAAAATAGTATGGGGGACATGGAGAAAGCTCATGCAATGTTACATGTTATTATATAATATATACTCAGTGTTGTAACCTGAAGCCCATTTTTAACAATCCCACTAATTTCCATGGTTTATCTTTATTTCATTTCATTAAAGGGTGACCTTCAGCTATATGGAGAGGAAAGCATTCAACACTTTTTTTATAGCAAAAGAAAAGAGAGCAATCTACTCTACTCTTTCTAAAATATCAGAGGATTAAGACCATTCCATCGACTATAAAAAGTATGATTCTACAGTTTATTTTGTTCATTAGATCCCACATAAAAGTGAGATCATATGGTATTTCTCTTTCTCTGACTGGCTTATTTCATTTAGGATAATAATCTCCAGGTCCCTCCATACTGTCACAAAAGATAAGATTCTCTTCTTTTTAGCAGCTGTGTAGTACTCCATTGTGTAAATGTACCACCATTTTTTTATCCACTCATCTACTGATGGGCACTTAAGTTATTTCTACATCTTGACTATCCTATATAATAAAAGCACAGTATGCAAATTGTCCCCTTTACCAGGAGGTCAACCAGGAGGTTGACCAGGGGGCGGAGCCAGCTAGGGTAAGGGAGGGAGGCCTTGGCCGGCAGCCAGCAGCCGCTTGAGACCCTACCAGTGCACGAATTTCATGCACTGGGCCTCTAGTTGTAAATAATGCTGCAATGAACACAGGGGTGCATATATCCTTTTGAATTAGTGTTTTGGGTTTCTTAGAATATATTCCCAGAAATGGGACTGCTGGGTCAAAAGGCAGTTCTATTTTTAAATTTTTGAGGAACTCCTTACTATTTTCCAGTGGCTGCACCAGTTTGCATTCCTACCAACAGTGCACGTCCTTGCCAGTACTTAGTACTTATTGATTTATTTACGATAGCCATTCTGGCATGTGTGAGGTGATATCTCAATGTGGTTTTAATTTGCATCTCTGATGCTTAGTGACATTGATCATTTTTTAATATGTCTACTGGCCATCTATATGTCCTCTTTGGAGAAGTGTCTATTCAGGTCCTTTGCCCAGAAACAGAGGCGTGGATACATGGGACAGACTGGCAAGTATCAGAGGAGAGGGTTGTTGGGAAACTAGATGAAAGAAGGTGAAGGGATTAAGCAAAAAATAACATATATACATAACACTTAGACACAAACAACAGTGTGGTGATGGCCAGAGGGATAGGGGGCTAGGTGGAGGTGGGCAGGGGTGGGGGAATGGGGACAGAAAGAGACTCTGCTTGGGGCAGTGGGCACACGATGCAGTGTGCAGATGTTTTGTTCAGTTGTACTCTTGAAAACTGTATGGTTTTGTGAACCAATATTACCCCCAACAAATTCAATTAAAAAAAAAGTTATGGTTTTATAATATTGTGGCCTTTTTTAAGAACCAAAGGTACAGATAAAGGCAGGGATGTTCTCTTTCTCTCTCTCCCTCCCTCTCTCTCTCTCTCTCAAAATTAGGGTGGGTGAAATAATGTGTGATGTTTAGCTGGACCACTTGTAAATATAAATTTTACTCTCTGGATTAAATTTACATGGTAGAGAAATATCTCAACATCAGTCACAGTAGGAAATAACTTACATGGCACCTTGCACCATGTGCCCTCCTAGAGTGTAAACTCAGTGAGTGCCACATGCTCTGACCTCACTTGTTTTCAATAAAATTCTGTGGGAACAAGCGTGACAACATAACGGCTGGAAGTTAGCACATGCCCAGTAGTATATAAAATGCCTTTCAGAAAGAGAATATGCATGAGTTGGCCAACATCTACATAGAGGTCTCTTTCTAGAAATAAAATGAAAGCCCGGGTCATTGTCATCGTTTGGTACGTTCGTTATATGTATATTGAATGCCTTGTGTGTGCCAGGCGCTAAGGGCTATGTGGGATAAATCAGACATGGCCCTGCCTTCTAAGGGCTTATAGATTAATGGGAGACTAATCAAATATATCCGCTATTTGTATTTTACATTTGTAATACAAGTTACATACCGATTACTGTTCCAACATGTTTGAATAAAATATTGGCAGTAAGAGAAAGGAAGAAATAGTCCTTCTAAATGCATTCCTTCTTAGAAAAACAATTTTATTTCAAATCGCTGTCCATAGGAAATCATTAGTATCTGTCCCATTTTTCCAAATGAAACAGATGAATTCCCTTTAGTGATTAAAAATCTGAATTTGTATGTCTATCATGGCTGAAATGAGTACAGTCCTTTAGCAAATGAGTGCTAGTCCTTAACAAAACTCATATTATTTACTGTGTTGAGAAAGACTTCACACACATACCCAAACCTACACCCACACCCACACCATGTTCCTCAGCTTCAAAAAATATATGCTATGTATCAGCCTTTTACCTTCCAAGTTAGAAAACTGGTCCACTGTCCGAGAAACAGCGTCCCGAGACTTCCTATTCAATGCTTCTGGTGGAGTGTTATGTCTTTCACTCAGAGGTCATGCATGCGACTTAGAAAACAGCACCTTCAAAGCTACCACCGGTCGGTTGGGGAAAATCCAGTGTATCCTAAGAATCCGTATGTACAACGCCTAAAGAAACACGCAAGTTCAGAGCTTCAACTCCACGTGGGGAGGAAAACTTTCGACCTTGTTTTTAGAAATATTAACTGGGACAGATCAACTTTCAGTAAAACAGAATCTGGGGTAATGACTGCTTTTGTATTCCAACTATTTCTGGAATTCTCCTATTTCATCAGCTATGGCGCTCTGCAAAGACAGGTGTTTGTTTGCTAATACATCTGACTCCTGCGCTGCAGGGGAAGGCTGCCCGCTGCAAGCAGGGAGCTGCCAGGCAGAGCCGCCAAAGGCCACCTCCTGGCTGCGCACCAGCTCCTTAAAGAAGGCGCTCTTGTGCCACGCTTTCAAATACCTTCATTTTAGGACTAGACTTGGGTTTTTTCCTCTGAAACAGCGAAATCTCTGTTGAGCTACCAAAACATATTTTACAGCTTAGATTAGTGTGTTATGCCTTCCTACTTTTTTTTTTTTTTTGCAGCTGTTACTTCTAAGAGAGAACATTTTACTTTACAAATGATAATGGAGGTTTTTATTTAAAGAAGGGATTTTCGGCTTGTTGTCATCTGGGCACCCTCTATATTTTTTTATAATTTCAAACCTGCCTAAAACATCTTCATAAGCAAACTGTGCAACACTGCAGCAGTTTAAGTGTTCGCAGTTTCAAACATGAGGGAAAACAGAGAAACTAACTAAAAAATAAACCAAGGCAGATGACGGAGGGCACAAAAAAGCTAACGTGGTTTCACCTTTTCTCCAGCTGGAACCACTTATGGCGCCATCTCTGTAAGAAAGTGAGTGGAAGGAATTCACAGCACGAATTGGTCTTTTTAGCCACTGTTGGCAAAAAAATAAAAATAAAATAGAAAATCGCCACTCCATTAGTGTCATCTTTATCAAAATATTTATATGTCTATTTACACATATCATACTCATTTTAATAGGGTAGCTATGATGTATACGAATTTTTTAAATACACAGCACCATCGTATACTAATGTTCTTAAAACAATATTTGTACACGAAATGGCAGAATTATTGCCATTTAAAACTACATTTCTTTAAGCAGAAATTGTCATGTGATAAATGGGGTTAAGTTCCTAACATGTCACCAGAAATCTTGTTAAAATATGGGGACTTAAAATAATTTAGGGTTAAATACAATTCCATAAGGACAGATGCACATTCTATTTGCTTGAACAAAGGTCAATGATGCAACTTTCAAAGCCAGAGTTGCCCACTTTTTAGGGAGTTCATGGGGCATGATCTTCTATTTGTCAGAAGAATCTAATCTTCCCTATTTACTACAGAAATAGGGTTCATCCATTTATGTGAAAGAACAATTGAGACTATATCAGAAATTCATTATTCTAGTGGAGAAAAAGGCACTTCATAATCCCTGATTCAGAGCCCTCACTTCTTCCCCTCGCCCTCCAATGCCTTACCTTTACCTGTCCTCCAACCTCTACCTACTTTCCTCTAAGCTCCCAGTGCCTTTATCACTCCATTCATCACATTATATTGAAATTAACCATCTGTCTGTCCTCACTACTCTGTTGCAGGGAAACTGTGGGTGCTATTCTTTAACCAAGTAAAAATAAATTTTGCTGACCTACACTGATGTCAGTTAAAAGAACCAAGGTAGGCAACAGCTTCAAATGGAATTCACAAAATTACAAGTGGTTCCTATAAAAATTCCACTGACACAATTTATTATTCAAAGCCTCCATCACACACAGATTCTGCAAAGGTGGTACAATTTGACTGCTTTATCCCTAGGCCTGACTTTGTAAACTAACTTTGCTCTCTATCAATGTATTTCCAAGGAAATGTTGCTGCAATTTAAAGTTCTCTTTACATTTAACATCTCTAAACTTTTCAGGTATTTGAAAATTGCTGTCAGTGATATCTAAAATATGCCACATTTTGAAAAAGCATTTTGACAGACATACAGTTACATGTGGTAGGTACTTCATTGGGAGAAACATTATGATTAAAATAAAATGAAAGCAACAAAACTCAAGTTGAGTTCCACACAACAAACTCTGGTGGTCTGTACTTTCCCAAATTGATTTCCACTGCCTTAAGCTACTGTAATTTATTAGCTGTAATCTTTCAAAGAAAATAGAAGGGTGTCCTTATATTACACCATTTAGTTTTGATCTTACTTAAAGTTGTCTGGAATGCCTCGCCAAAAGAGTAAAATCTCTTTTATTTCCAATGAAGGAGTAGTCAATTATTGATTAAGCCCTTACTATGGACAAGCATTATGTTCTGAGGAGAACAAATATGTTTTAAAGTGCCCTCAGCTATCCAAGAGGCAAATTTGGGAAACAAAAATTAAGGGATTCATGTTAAATGACTCAAGACAGTCTAAGTAAGAGCCCTGAGGAGGTGGAATTTGATTACTTACCAAATGAATAGACAAAGCTTGGCAAAGAAGGAGAAAATATGGCCTAGGTAGCCTAGGATAAATTCATGAATGAAAATTCAAGCCAAATTGGATTTTACTTGGTGGGAAAAAGTGGGGAGGACAGACCAAGCATTGTCCTGAGTGTTAGCAAATAAAATGAGACACAGAAAGAAAAGTTTAGGCTCGGGCCAGGTGGCTCAGTGGATAGAGCATCATCTGGATACTCCAAGGTTGTGGAATCTAGGTCAGGGCACATACAAGCATCAATCAATGAATGCACAAATAAGCAGAATAACAAATTGATCTCTCTCTCTCTCTGTCTCTCCCCCTCCCTCCCTCCTTCTGTCTAAATCAATAAATAAAAACAAGAATTTTAAAAAGTAAAAGAAAGATTGGTGAAAAGGTTTTATCAGACAGAAAGTCTAAAAGAAGGGGCTTGGAAATAAGTTAGATTGTTTGAGTTCTCAAATGTCAAACCTAGGCTGAAATTTATCGTCAAGCCATTGATAGTTTAAGCTTGAACTTTAAGTAGCGGTTCTCAAAGTGTGGACTAGGGACCATTAGCATCAGCATCATCTGAGAACTACTAAATCAAAAACTCCCAAAGTGGGACCCACATCTGAACAAGTCTTCTGGGTGATTCTGATGTCTACTCAAGTGTGAGAATCACTGGTTTAAGCAAATTAAAATAACCAAAGCAATTTGTCAAATATATCACTCTGCTGGCAAGTATGTACAACAGAATCTAACCTGTGAGGGTGACATGAAAGAGAATTTTCCGAGCCATTGCCAAGAAGACCAAAAAGAAGAGAAAGTAAATGTTTTTTAAAAGATTTGCTATTTGACATTTAACAGCATTTCAAAGATCACCTTTTAATGTTCTATTACAGCTTCTCTCTTAGAAGCTTATCATAAAAGGAAATTAAAAATGACTAAATCTTAGAGTGGAGATTATAGCCTACTAGGCTTCTCTCCTCTTCTGAATAAGAAGTAGGAAGATTTCTCATCATGATACATGTTTCAGGAAGAAATTGGGGGGAAAAAAGAAATAACATTTGCTGGAGACTTCTCTCTATCAGACTATTCACATGCACTATAACATTTAATCCTCAAAAAAAAAAAAAAAAGAAAATTATCATGAGCCAGGCAATGTTATTGCTCTTTTATATAGATAAGAAAACCAGGATTCAAAGAGATAAGAAAACTTGAAAATAACCAATTAATAAGCACAAAACAAGGAATTAAATTATTTTGCTTCTATATAAAACCATCGGCCAAGAAGCTCAAAGATTCCCATTAACATAAAGAATTTGTATTATTCCCAGTTCACTTGATGTTTGAGAGATTCTTCAGAGGCTTTCATACTGCACATGTAACAGGGATGATATCTTACAAATACTTAACTGACTTCATTTTGTTCGCCCCTTAATTCATTGTTTTCTCACAGGCTTCCATCTCCGACGGCATGGGTGTCAGGTGTCACCTGACCTCTTTAGGAGACAAACGTCCCCAGTCCTGACTGAAGGGCTTGAAGTCCAGCTACAAAAAGGAAAGGTAGCAAACCCATCCCTGCCACAGGGGTCTGTGGGAAGAAGGGAGGTGAAGGGAAGGTCATGGTCCCCCCAAGTTTCCAGTTTCTCCTCTCTGAGCTTTACATCAATACAGAAAAGCCAACGAGAAGAGGGATGTGGGAATCTGTGAAAGACTGCCTGATGGGCTACCTGGCAAAGATCTTAGTCAACTTGGAGGTGCAGAGTGCTCAGAGTGAGGGCTACCCCCACACCGGGGGACACAGGTCTGGCTCTAGGGAGCCCTCCCAGGGAATATCAGAAAGCAGCTTGCCATGGTCCCACCATAACAAGTGATCAAGGTTACAGGTGGGCCAGGGGACAGGGGAAGGACAAGCCAGGGATTCAGGAGGCCTACAGGGCCAGAAAGACCAACGAGATGGTGAACACTCCAGGAAAGGGGCCCACCAGGTTCCTCCCAAGTTGCACAAGATCAGATCACAAAGCACACCAACCCCAGACATCAGCCAGGTGGGCCAGCAGGGCCCTGGAGATGGGAGAAGCCCAAGGAAACTCACCCTTTCCCTTTTCCCAAGAAGAGTCATTCCCTTGTCACTCCCCCACCCCATCAAGAGATCGATTTGTGACCTGTATTTATTATTTAACAAATATGTATATAGCCTTTATTCTATGTCAGGCACTATTTTAAGAGCTTTGTACATGTTAACTCATTTAATACAATCACAATATGAGATGTAAAGACTATTCTTATCTCTGTGTGCAAATTTAAACAACAACAACAAAAAAAACTGAGGCACAGAGAGGTGTAAAAAAGGCTAAGCAGTAGAGCGTTCTTATCTCTGTGTGCAAATTTAAACAACAACAAAAAAAACTAAGGCACAGAGAGGTGTAAAAAAGGCTAAGCAGTAGAGCCAAGAGTCAAGGCCAGTCTTGCATACTCAGGACACCAAAGCAAAGACCCCACGCGTGTCACTGTTACCTGCAAGAGCTCAGCTGAATGTTAAATTCCATCACACTATTCTTTCTTCTTGTTACCCAAAACCAGATAGGCTGTGTGAGTGAAGAAGAGAGGGAAGAGGAAGAAGAAAGCAGGAAAAGGAGGGAGGGGGAACTACGTGCCTTTTCACGTGGAAGTTGCAGGTTGTGCATATTTTCAGTATGGCCCAATACAAATGGTGGCAGTTCACACTTCTAAAGGTCCTTCCAAAAGCTTGTAAACGAGGCGAGTTCCTGGAGGGAGGACTGATGACTCACCCGCAGGGCTGTTTTTCTCTTACCTCGTCTAGTTACCACTGGAAACTTGAAATATGAAGCAGTGGCTGGAACCGAAGTGAAATATAAAGACATACTGTTTCTCTAATTTTGTTTTAAAAAAAAACAACCAATTCGACAAGTGGTGTTTGGTTATGTTTCACTTTTTCCCCCCAAAAGTCCACAAGGCTGAAACACCAACCTTCTTCAACAGACAAAAGCTTAGTTTAAAGGCCCTTCGCTTAGCTGCCTGTTGGGGAAACGTGTCACACCCTGACCAACAGAAGGTCAAAACTAACACTCAGAACAACGGACAGGGAAACCAAAAGTAGGCTGGATATTATTCTAGAAGCTGGATGTAGTGGTGTCAGAAATACCCTGCAACATTTAGGATTAAAATGAATCCACTTAAAGTGTAAGGTGTTTTAGAGGCTTCCTGGGGTTCTATTAATTACTTTTCTCCCGGCTGAAATATTACCAAGTGGGGTCACTACTAATGGTGCCATAATCCCGGGTCCTGATGGGCTGCAACATGGCACACGCAGCCCAATCAAGTGACAGATTTATGGTACTGACAGTACTTCATATTTATCTGAGATTTGGTTCAGTTTTTCAAAACTAACATGCCACTGAATGGGTCCTAGGATATGGTGTTAGTACAATGTCTGTAAAAAAAATGATTCTTTCAGGGAAAGGGAAAAAAAAGAACAGTGCTTTCAATGTTCAGTATCCTTTACATCTGCTGCTCAGCTGGAAACGCTGTTAAAAGGCCATTAGAACCTTAAGGTAACAGACCTCGAATGCTATGAAAGCCATGGACCAATTTGCTGTTTGTGTGAGGAGTATCAGCCCCAGCCACTTCCTTTTCAAGGGCTGAAAACAGCTTCTGTCATGAGCCGTGAAAATCAATTCCACAGTAACCAGGGTGAAATGTGGCTAAAGGTGGTGCACCTACCGGCTGGCGCTGCGCAGCAGAGCCTCCTTCTGGGCATCCATGGCACCTTCCCCGAGTCCCAGATAGCAGCTCCCAGGCAGTGCCTGGGAGGGAAGGAGCAGACCTGGGACTTCCAGGAACCTGCAGGCTTATCTCTTGGGACACTGATGCTCTCTAACGCTTAATTAGGTTAAAATCGGAATTGTCACCCTGAATGAAGATAGCTTTAGGAAAAGTCACTCTGGGAAAAGTCTGCTCTTGCTTATTTGTATTCCCTCTTTCTATGTTTCCTGATGATAGTAATTGTGAGATAGGCTCTTTTTTTTTTCCCCAAAAAAATAATACGGCTTCAAAGCCTTTCAAAACACACAGCATTTTAAAAACTGTTTGCAAATACAAGGTCATACTTTTGAAAATAAATATTTCAGAGGAAAAACGATGGTTCTGTCAAGAGTTGGACTGTATAAACGAATGGCTATCAAGATTAAAATTCATTTTTAAATGTGGTATAGGTTTTTTCAGTTATAAGAAATGGTTATTCCTGTTGTAAAACACAACCTTGGTTACAACACAGAGTTAAGATTATTATAATCTATATTTCTTCATATAGTAAACCCTTTGCTAAACTGAAAAGCTTTGTATAATTTAGTAAGCATGGTCTGGATAAGAATAAATTGTCACTCTTAAATCATAGCAATTGGCTTATGTTTATGCATGTAACTTCTTGCAATATTAAATTATTTATCTTTGCATCAATAACCTAGGCTGAGAAATTGATTCAAAGTGAATTTGTTAAATTAAGATAAGTACAAAATGGAAAAGTATAGTTTCATGGTTTTTTGCTGTGAATAACTAACTTAAGCACCTAACTTGTTGTTTTGAATGGAATGTAAATGGTTTATCCTATACATATTTTCTTGCCTAAAATAGAAAAGCTTGGATTTATACAATTTCATGTCTATTGTACAAAGTGCCTCATGATGATCTCTGATTTTAAGAAATCTCCAAGTTACTTTTTTTTTTTTAAAGAGGGGAAGGTAGCAATTGAAAAGCAATCACATATAATAATTTTGTTGTTGATGACATAAGATTTGCCATTTGCAACCTATTTTATATTCAATTGAAACTGACCTTTTATGAGAGCCAGGTGGTAATATAAGTAAAATGAATATATTCTTTATTGCAGCCATATAAAAAGATTGGCCTGAGCTTTTAACATAGTACTTGACCTCCTGGTGTCTGAATACCCCCAACTCAGTGAGAGAATATTGAATAAGATACCACTTAATCAAATGAGTAGTAAAAGCACAATAAAAGCCTTCCACACATTAGCACTTGATAATGTAAAAGTAACAGTACACTATGGTCCCTTGGTAGGATGCAAATACATAGCTAAGAAAGAAGCTGTAGTAGATCCAGTAGGGGTGTTCAGGAATCCTGCACTTCCAGATTATTAATATTTCAGAATTACAAATTCTTTGTTTCAAACTAGAGCACTCACTATATCAAAGATGATTTAAAAACATTTGTTAAATCTTTTGCTGTAAAAAAAGAAAGAAAGAAAGAAAATCAGCTATTTTAAAGTTTACCATTTTTTAAAGTTTTTAAAGTTCCCAATTGTTGGGATTTGGAATAAAATGGTAAAAGCAAATAGCTAAAGAGCAATATTTTTTTTTACTTTTTCAGGGAAAAGCTAATGTCGGCCATTCTGTAATATATAAAAGCATGCATGGTGGTTTTTTTCAAGTTCATTTCAAAATTGCTATTGACTTGGAGCTATTCTGACCCATTAAGAAAATAATAATTGAAAGTTATTCATCTTTTTCCAAAGACTTCAAAGTGCTTTCTTTGCAAAAAAATAAATTAATTAATTAATGAAAGCTTTAAGAGGAAATACCTGTGGATCCCTGATTTCAGCTCAGGAGCACTGACCCTGCTAATCCCAGCTGTCCTGAGGGCCCAAAGAAAGCAAGCCCATTTTTCAAGAAATCCAAGAACTCAAATAAGGTGCAAACAGACTAACAAATAAAGCCTACAGGTCACAGTTGTGCATACCCAGAATGTATTATGCTACATCTTTAATTAAATGAGTATAAAATGAAGTGACCAGCTATAGTAAATATAGTCTCTTTGCAGAAGAGTCTAGAGATCAAGGAAAAAATGGCTACATCTGCACTTAGGAGGCTACTGTATGAAAAACAGCTCAAAGAAGGGGTAGGGGATAGAATTGCCCCTAGTCAGAAATCTTCTAAAAAGGACAAAAAATAATAAGTCCTATGTAACCATAGAAAGCCTGACATATTAGCAATGAATAATAGGGTTTTGACAGTGAAAGAAAAAATGTTTTCCACAATGCTGAAGTTCTCTCCTACTGGTGCAGATCTGCCCTTGGCAGCTGGCTTAGGCCCCTTTGTTCCAGCCTAGGTAATTATGAATTGAATTGATCCAATCAATCTTTCTCTTAGTCCCCCTAGTGGCCGATGTAAACATTTGAAAGAAGGTCTGAGGAGATCAGGGGTACAATTTGGAGTAGCAATACTTTCTCGGTGAAGATTCTTACCCAAGATCAAGGTGAAAAATAACACAAGGTCATTGCCCAAATTTGACTGTCTACTTGACAAACACCTGTATTTAAAACTACAATGAATGCAGAGTCTCAAAGGCCCCCAGAGACTCAAAGGGAGGTGCCTGGACCAACAGCATGGGCATCACCTAGGAACTTGTCAGAATGCAAAGCACAGGCCCTACTCCAGAACTACTGAATCAGAAACATTGGGAGCAGGGCCCAGGCATCTGTGTCTAACAAGCCCTCCAGTGAATCTGAAGCATGATGAAGTCTATGAACTTCAGCTCCAGATCACTGGTTCTCTTCCATGATGTGCATCAGAATTACTTAGGGAATGCATACATATGAAGACAAGCAGGAAAGTGGGGAGAGAAGACAGAAAGAAGGAGACTATCCAGTCCCAGATCAATTCAATCAGAATATCTGAAGACGGAGCCCAAGTACAGGCTGGCTTTTTTTTTTTTTTTCCACATCTCTCATGATTCCAGGATAGCCCAGGCTCTTTCCAACTCAAAAGGACCAATTGTTAAATTTTCAGGAATTTTGTGAGCTGGTTGTTAAATTGTTACTAGCTTAAAATCAGTCATGGTGGGAAAATTTATACCACAGACATTGGCAAAGGCTATACTCAGGTCTCCCCAATCCCTGCCTCCTGAAAGCCAAGTGTTAAACATTTCTAGGTTCACCACTGACCAGAGGTGAGAAACACTGGACTAAAGCAATGATGCCAAATGCCTAATGAAGTCAGACAGGGTGCGTAGTTCCTCTCAAAGGTTCCAGTACCCTTCAATTGTTTGGTATTCTTATGAAGATTAACCAAGCAATTCAGTGGCCATACACTCGAGGAAGGTGGACAGCAGTGCCTGTGTGAGGATGTAACTATGACCGGTCCAGGTCAAAGGCCATGGTCCCTTTCCTTCCTCTTCCAGGCACGAGCACAGGAAGCAACTCTAGAATGAGAAAGGTGAGTGAATCTTCTGCAGCAGTTGTGAGGGTAGTCTGCCTCCTCGGTGAAGACACACACAAGAAATCATCTCTTTTTGTGCCTCCAGCCGTTATAACAAGACTCTGACTCTTGGTACTCGGGCAGGCACCTTGTTTCCGTAATGGAGCTGACCTGGTGGAATGCAGGTCTCAGGGCGGAAAGATACAGAGAACCTGGGACCCTGATGATACTGCTAACTCCCCACTTCCCACTTCCTCGCTCCTAGAGCTGCTCTATGCTGGGACTTCTTATGTGAAATAATGGCTTTCCCTGAATATGTAAGCCAGTTGCTTCAGCATTTTCTGTGACCTGCTGCCAAAAGTATCTTCAGTGACACCAATTATTTCAGGCAAGAGTTTAATATCTTGTCTTCCTTAAACTCTCTTACTGAAACTTCTAGATAGCAGAGTGAAGTTTTTTTCCCTTTCAATTCGGCCTCTTCCTTCTCTGATGAACTCATTCACTCCTTCCTCTCTCCTCTCATTCTCATGTGGGCCCTCAGCATCTGACGCTTTAGTGTCTAAAACAGCTCCCTGGCTTTCCTCCTTCTCTCACCCTGGGCCTTTCAAGATTTGCCTTCTTTTTCATCCTGTTTGTAGTGTTTGACCAATCCAAACCAAAACTTTCATCATATCACTTCACCGCCAAGAACCTAGGATGATGACCTACTTTCTACCGTATAAAAGCAAGGATTTTCAAGGCCCATCAAAAGCCCACTCTCTCTGTTCTCTCAAGTTCTTAATAGACCCCTTTCTGTACTGTACTATCCTCCACCTGCACTATTTTGCTCACACTTGTAACCCACTAAGAATGCCTTCTTCCTAGATGCCCTTTTGTCAAATGTTACCCATGCTTCAAGATTCCTGTCATGGATAATTTTATGTGTTAATTTGATTGGCCTAAGGATTGCCTAGATAGCTGGTAAAATATTATTTCTGGGTGTGTGTGAGAGAGAGGATGTTTCTGGAAGATATTACCATTTGATTCAGTATTATTAGTGACCAATCTGGGTAGGCATAATCCAATCCATTGGGGACTCAAATAGAACAAAAAGACAAAAGATGAGGAATTCCCTGTCTCTTCCAGAGCTCAGATGTCCATCTTTCCCTACCTTGGAGCATCAGAGGTCCTGGTTCTCAGGCCTTGGACTCCAAGACTCATATCAATGCCCCTTCCCCACTCTGTTCTCGGGCCTTTGGCTTTGGAGGACTGAATTATACCACTACTTTCCTGGGTCTCCAGCTTACAGACAGCTGATCATGGAACATCCTGGCCTCCATAATCTTGGGAGTCAATTTCTATAACAAATCTCCTCTTATATCTATATCTTGAGACAGATGCAGAAATATATCCTATTGGTTCTGTTTCTCTGGAGAACCCTGACAAATATAGTCCCAATTAAATTTTACCTTCTGCTTTCAGCAAGGTCATAGAAACTACTTTATTCTGTGATTCTTATCATTAGAATCAGCAATGATATTTGGTACTTATGTCATGAACACAGCATTGTTTAAATCTTGGAAAATGGTGTAACAATTTAATTCATTCTTCTTCCTGGTGAAAATTTTAAGATTGTTTTTCACACTGCCACAGGACAAAGAACTTTGACTTAAGTTTCAAAATGGGCACAGCTGATTACATACATTTTGGCAATTCTATGCCTTCTGGGAGCTAACAATTCACACACACACCCTATTTGGGAAATCCCTTTCTCCCAGCCATACTGATGTCCTTAAGTCCTCTGCAAGTTTTATGATGTTAAGTGTAGTTTCCACTAAAAAGCACACATAAACTACATCAAAGTATTTATAAACTCAATGATGCCCTAACCGGTTTGGCTCAGTGGATAGAGCGTCGGCCTACGTACTGAAAGGTCCCAGGTTCGATTCCGGTCAAGGGCATGTATCTTGGTTGCGGGCACATACCCAGTAGGAGGTGTGCAGGAGGCAGCTGGTTGATGTTTCTCTCTCATCAATGTTTCTAACTCTCTATTCCTCTCCCTTCCTCTCTGTAAAAAAAAAAAATCAATAAAATAAACTCAGTGAATATTTCTGGGACACTTGCTTCTTTCTCTCAATCTCTCTCTCTCTTTCACATATACACACACACCCCTCTCTATTTATTGTCCATCACATAGTAGATGCTCAATTAATAACTTGTGCTTGATTAATAGTCTTTTGGTGGTATCCACGCCACCTCCTAAATGTTTTTTGAATCCTTCTACTTCATTTCACTTCCACAGTCACCACTCTAGTTCAAAGTTAACATCTCCTCCTCTCCCTGTATCTGCTTTTAATTCCCCCTGATCCATTCTCTACAAAGCAACCAAAGTAACATTCAAAACCATGTCCAATCCTGACTAGAACAATTCCTCACCAGCTTCTCACTGCCCTAAGCTCAAGGCCAAAGTCATTGTAGTGAGTTCTAGAGATTTCAGGGCTGATCAAGGAAAGAGATAGGACCAGGAGATGACAGTAAGACCCAAGGACCTTTATTTGGGTGTAATTGACTGATGGCATATGAGGGGATATCCCTCACAGCATGAGCCATTCCAGAGATAACAGAGGGGCTACTACCAGGAAGGGGAAGAGGTTAAGGGAACTCCAGGTTAGAGGGAAGAGGGAGATTAAGCACTGTTGCTCAGCCCTAGGGTGTGGAGAGCATTACTGGCTTGCAGTCTTTTATAGGCCCCAGATCTGTCTTATATACCTGGCTAGTAGGTGTTGGCTGCAGTTCTGGGGCACTCAAAACAGGGAGGCTCTAAATAATGAAAAATATGCTTCTTGCTCTGGCCTGTGTGGCTAAGCTGGTTGAACACAACGCTGTCCCCGTGCACTGAAAGGTTGCCAGTTTGATTCCTGGTCATGACACATACCCAGGTTTCAGGTTCGAGCCCTGGTCAGGGTGCATATGGGAGGTAACCAATCGATGTTTCTCTCTCTCTCCCACACCCTTCTTCTCTCTCTCTAAAATCAATAAAAACATATTTTTTAAAATACATATGCTTCTCTGGGCTATGTTTAAAACAACTAGATGTGTAAAGACATTAATTTAACACCACCCATAGGCTACAGAACTAAGGGTCCATGCCTATGGTGAAAAGGTAAACATAGGGCCCATATGCATGGGTCATCTTTGGATCATGCCGCTCCCTTCTTCTCTCTCTCTAAAATCAATAAAAACATATTTTTTAAAATACATATGCTTCTCTGGGCTATGTTTAAAACAACTAGATGTGTAAAGACATTAATTTAACACCACCCATAGGCTACAGAACTAAGGGTCCATGCCTATGGTGAAAAGGTAAACATAGGGCCCATATGCATGGGTCATCTTTGGATCATGTACCTGGTCATTAGCCTGGTCCTCCGGCTCTGCTTCTCCTGTCCCTCTCTCAGCCCGTTCTCCATTCACTAACTGTTTCCCCTAGGTTCTGGAATTTCTCTCATGCTTTCAGAGTCTTCTTATGGGCAATGAGCATACCCTCCACTGTCCCCTTCCCTTACAGACTTTGCATTGCTCTTTCTCAAGGAAGCATTTCCATAACCCTGTGATGAGATCAAACGCTCCTATTGAATGCTTTCACAGTGCCAGGTACCCCAGTGCTGTGCACTTTATCTCAGCCATTCGCTGTAAATGGTGCCCTTATTTTCTGCTTCCCTTCTTGGATTAAAGTTCCCAGGAGTCCTATATCCAGCACCTGGCACAGTGACTTACACATAGTAGGTAAACAAGAAATATTTATTGGATGAATGCCAAAAAAAATGCCTAAAGGAAATCAAGAATAGGTTAGAAAAATAATTAACCTGGATAATGTGTAAATGTGGAATCACATTTCTATTTTTCTTTGTTACTAAGTGGTACATTTGCTTAAAAATAGTTTTTACCCAGGTTTATTCAAAACTCTTAAATATTTCTATCCAGGTTTATTAGGATTTTTAAACCTTTACCTAAGACTTGCCACTATGAAACCCTTTATTTATAAATATGCCATCCCAGGGAGTCTATTAGACTTTCAAATAGTATCATGTATATCACTAAAAAAAAATGAATTCTGCTGGGGAAATCTATGACACCATTTAAAGTCAAATTATGTGCCAGCTAAAGAGTTTAACAGAGAAGAATTTGGTCTGTAAAGGGATATAAGCACCAAGTTTAAATGAATATTAAGTATTCTGTTTATATTGGCAAGACAACTCTAAGTCACCTTACTGGCATTGCTAGAAGTCTTTTGAAAGATGAGAATTAAGGGGAGAAAAAAAACAACCTTATAATGTTACTTCTGTGAGCTTCAATATACGTTAAGATTAAACTATTAAAATTATTTTATCAACAAATCTTTTACTACAATGTTTAACCTAAACTCATACTTCTGTACAAGTCTAGTGACTGAAAGGTAGGTCGCTTTGGTTTAAAAGGACTTAATCATTTGGAATTTTTTAAGTGTTCATAAAACTGGCCCATAATTATATAAGACCACTGGTCACGCTCTTACATAAATTATGATGCAATGTGTACACTATACTATTTTATAGGACATAATGCTGTATATTTGAAATCACTTTTGATAGTGACCGACATTTCCATGCACAAGCTATTAACATGTGGTGCAATTTAAAGATGTGAGTTTTTGCAACAAACAAATTAAAATACTTAGGAATAAACTTAATAAAGGAGGTTACAGACTTGCACTCAGAAAACTGCAGGTATTGGAAAAAGAGATAGAGGAAGAGATAAACAAGTGGAAGAATATACCATGTTCATGGATTGGTAGAATTAACATCATTAAAATGTCCATACTACCCAAAACAATCTATAGATTCAACGCAATCCCTATTAAAATACCAATGGCATATTTCACAGATCTAGACCAAATACTCCAAAAATGTATATGGACCCAAAAAGGACCCTGAATAGCCACAGCAATCTTGATAATGAAGAACAAAAGTTGAAGGGATCACAATACCAGATATCAAGTTATTCTACAAAGCCATTATAATCAAAACAGCCTGGTACTGCCACAAGAACAGACATATAGATCAATGGAAAAGAACTGAGACCCCAGAAATCAACCTAAGCCATTACACTCAATTAATATTTGACAAAGGAGGCAAGAGCATACAATGGAATCAAGCCAGTTTTGTCAATAAATGGTGTTGGAAAAATTGGACAGATACATGCAAAAAAAAATGAAACTAGACCACCAACTTACACCATACACAAGAATAAACTCAAAGTGGATAAAACACTTAAATATAACAGATGAAACCATAAAAATCCTAGAAATCATAGGCAGCAAAATCTCAGACAGTTCTCATAGCAATATGTCTACCGATACATATCCTAGGGCAAAGGAAACAAAGGAGAAAATAAACAAATAGGACTACATCAAAATAAAAAGCTTCTGTACAGCAAAAGAAACCATCAACAAAATAAAAAGGGAGCCACTGTATGGGAGAACATATTTGGCAATTATACATCTGATAGAGGGTTAATATCCAAAATATATGTATAAGGAACTCATACAACTTAACAAAAGGAAGACAAACAATCCAAAAAAAAAATGGGCAAAGGACCAAAATAGACACTTCTGCAAAGTGGACAATCAGATGGCCACAATACATACGAAAAAATTTTCAAAGTAACTGATCATTGGAGAGATGCTAATTAAAACAATGAGGTATCACCTATCAGAATGGCTGCCATCAACAAATGACAAGTGCTGGAGAGGATGTGGAGAAAAGGGAACCGTATTACACTGCAGGCAGGAATGCAGACTGGTGCAGCCATTATGAAAAACAGTATGGATTTCCTCACAATACATACGAAAAAAATTTCAAAGTAACTGATCATTGGAGAGATGCTAATTAAAACAATGAGGTATCACCTATCAGAATGGCTACCATCAACAAATGACAAGTGCTGGAGAGGATGTGGAGAAAAGGGAACCGTATTACACTGCAGGCAGGAATGCAGACTGGTGCAGCCATTATGAAAAACAGTATGGATTTCCTCAAAAATTAAACATGGAACTGCCATTTGACCCAGTGATCTCACTTCTAGGAATATAACCTAATAAACCCAAACAACAATCAGAAAGAATGTATGCACCCCTATGTTCACAGCAGGACAATTTACAATAGCTAAAATCTGTAAACAGCCCAAGTACCAATCAGTATATGAATGGATAAAAAAGCTGTGGTACATTCACACAATGGAATACTACGCAGCAGTAAATAGGAAGGATCTCTTACCCTTTGAGACAGCATGAAGGGACCTGGAGAATATTATGCTAAGCGAAATAAGCCAGTCAGAAAAAGACAAGTATCACATGATCTCACTCATATGTGGAATCTAATGAACAAATAAACTCATGAACAAAACAGATCTAGAGACTTAGAAGTATGGAATACACTGTCCAATCTCAGAGGGAAGGCAGGGGTGGTGGGGGGAGATTAACCAAAGAACTTATATGCATATATGCATAACCCATGGACACAGACAATAGTGTGGTGAAGGGCAGGGGTGGGGGGCGGGGGCGCTGAGTGGGCTAGAAGGGGTCAAGGGGGAAAAAGGGGAACATATATAACACTTTCAACAATAAAGAAAAAAATGTGAGTTTTTTGTAAAAGTATATCAGTCAACTCAAATGAACTCTTTTTCCCAGTGACGATGCATTATCCTTTAATTAAATCATCTAAGATATCTCTGTTCACAAGGATCAGGCTAAAATTAATTCCCAAATCAAGAGATTAACAAGTGGCACTCCTAACAGTCCATATTTTAGATTGCTTTGATACCCGTAATTAATGTGATTCTTTTAGAAATCTAGTGACTTGACAAATCAGTAACAAAAAAATTGTTCAGCTAACCCTTTTATACCTCACACTTTGAGATGATTTTAAAGATATCAGCCAACTAAATGGAGGGAAAGGAAATCAGAGATTAGTGCAGCAGGCAGATAAATGGAAATTAAATAATGTATCCCCAACTAGGAAATTTAACATGTCTTTAAAGAGTTACCAAACACTGTTTTTCCATTTATATTATGGTGATATCTGCATGCAAACTGAAAAAAATATTTGTGCTGATGGCAAACACATTAAATAAGTTGGTTTGCTGGGGGAGCAGAAGAAGGGAGGACAGGTTCCTTGGGAAGCCTACCTATGAAAGAAAAGGACTACTGAACCAAGGCCAGGTAAAGGGGAGAATTACATCTTCTCAAATTTGAAACCAAAAAGTTTCCAGTCAACTAGCAGAGTATAAGAGAATGTTCTATATTTTTTTAAATTTTAGACTTTGGGATAGATTTTTTTTGTTTTTTTTAGATAAATTACTATCAAAGAGATGAGAAAAAAGTTTAATACTTTCTTTTTAGTTTTTTTTTCAATTACAGTTTACATTCAATATTATTTTGTTTCAATTTCAGGTGTATAGAATAGTTGTTAGACAATCATATGCTTTACAAAGTGGTCTCCCCAATATTCCCAGAACCCATCTGGCACCATACACAGTTATTACAATATTATTGACTATATTCACGATGCTGTACTTTATATCCCCATGAGTATTGTGCAACTGCCAATTTGTATTTCTCAACCCCTTCACCTTTTCCTCCCAGTCCCCCAACCGCCCTCCCCTCTGGCAACCATCAGTCTGTTCTCTGTATCTATGAGTCTGTTTCTGTTTAATACTTTTTTAAATATTCAGCTGTAGTCCAACTCTCAAAATACCGGAGACAGAAAAGGGGGCAAAGTTAATACTGAGAACTAATACTGTTAGTTATATATTATTTTTTTCCTAATTTGAAGAAACTTTCCTTCTCCCTGTATCCACATGATAGCTTCCTATTGCAAGGTTTGTGGGACTAACCCAATATTCCAATGAACCTGGTATATTGGAAACAACAAAACAAAACAGAAGTTCTTTAGATTCTACCTTTTATATAACCAAATCTATACAACTAAAATGACAGGGACTATGCATAAATACAGGGACAATTTAGTGGTGGCAGTGTGGCCAATTCCTGAGAACAGAAATCCAAAGTCAAAGTGATTTTGAAAATTGTAGATTTTGCAAATAAATAAAAAATATTCACCATGAACTGAGGGAATATATATGGTGATTGATAATACCATGTTTAATACAATATTAGGTGAGAAAAAAACTGATTTTACAATGCATTCATTCAACAAATACAGAAATGTATTAGCCATGGTTTAGTCTATGGAACCAAGTGCCTGGGTTTGAATTCTAGCCTCCTCACTTTCTCATCCTTGGGCAAATTAATTATTTAAGTTTCTCTGTTGCTCAGTCTTTTCATCTGGGAAACGGAAATAATAATAATAATAATAACCTTCTAAGTTACTAGAAGGAGCAGGTAAGACAATGTTTATTCAATGTTTAAAAATTGGTAATGTTTTCAAATAGGTGCTGGGTACACATAAATTTCCATATATGGGATTGCTAAATATAGTTGCATCTGATAATTAATGAAAAAATTGAGCATGTAGGCTAGTAAGTACCATTAGTCAGCTACACAGTATTACAATAAATAACTCAAAGAATGCTCAAATCATAAAAGAATGGCACAGTGAGCCTCAAACAACATTTCCTGAATTGCCCAGACTTTTAAGCGGATGCTCTTTTCAGCTGTGGAGTTCCTTTAGCAGTTCAGAGCCATCAGGATGAGTCAGGTTGGAAAATGAGATAATATTACTGGTGCTCAAAGAAAGACTGGGATGTTTCACACTGACCTTTGGTCAGAGTAACAGTCCCTACAAAGAACTTGATGATCCCCTGCTCAATATCTTCCTGGAAGACAGAACAAGAGAAAATAAGCAAGCACACTGTGAAGGCTTTTGGCTAGATATCTGGAAACATTTTGGTACCACAAGCATGACTAGGTATTAGAATGGATTGCTGAGAGGGGCTTAAGCGTCTGCCCCCTTGGAGGTCTTTCAAACCAGGACAGATAGTCCATCTGATCTGCCTGGGATGCTTTAAAATCAAGGCTGAGTGAAGATTAATGGTACAAACTGCCCCCTGACAGCCTCCTCCCTCCCAAGCACTCTCTGAGAGGGTAACTTTATATATTACCCATCACAGTCCCTCATCTGTTGAGTTTGAAGAACTCCCTTTTATCTTAGAATAGAAAAGGGCAACATTATTTCACAATTGTGAGTTCTGAGTAAATCTTAATAATGCTGTGATGAAACATAATGTCCTCATTACTTTTTCTTTTTTTTAACCAGGCAAGCTACCTGCAAATGGCTTTCAATTAGAAACAGATCTCATGAATCTAAATTCTGAACAGCGGTTCCTTTAAATGCATGTTCCCTGGCAAACAAATGGCATATGCCTTTTCTCAAGCAAACCATTAAAAGTCCAAACAAGGCACAGGATGGAAAGGAGTTGGAAGAAAGGATCACCACCGGATAATGAAATGTAAATTTTATGAGGAACTGGGGAGGAGAGGAAGAGTGTGTTCATTTAATAAACGGACATATTTCCTAAGTGATAAATTCAACAGCAATAGGTAGTACCGAGTAAAGTTTGTTTTGAGAAAAAAAGTATGTCCTTAGTATACAATTATCTTATAATTCACTTGTTCCACAGTGACCTGTACCTTGATAATTTCAAGTAAATAGTAGTCTTAGTCCTAGAAAGTGAGTTTAACAAAGTACACTCATTTTAGAAATGCAGAGCTATTAGCAAGCACTGTAATTGTCAAGGGATGGAGGGGGAAAGGGGTGGGGGGAAAAGACTGTAGTTAAAAATATACTGAAGGATTTATCTAACCCCAGCAATTGTTCTCAGGAAAGTAAATAATGACAGACAGAAATCATTTACACTAAACACCTTCACCTTCACCTTGATATTAAGGAGATTTGCATCACGAACTGTTCTTCAGAATACTGAAGCAGTTTAAAAATACTTCGCAGTTTTCCTCTTTGAGATATCTTATCTGAAATCATGTTGGGGAAATGTATGTGTTTAAAAGATACAGTTTGAAAAAAGCCCAGATTAGAGAAAAAGTTCCTAAAAGAAGTCACCCATACTACAAACCTTTTAAAAGTTGAATTCTCTGAGATTTGTGGAGGGGGGAGGGGGTAGCAAAGCTGATCCTTATCAATTAATTAAAAAGAATGAAATAACAGTAGACAAAAGGGAAAGGAGAGTTGAGAAACTTAAGGAGCGGTAGGGGCCGCCGGCCTCTATTCACTGATTAACAAATTAAGGAGTTCTGGGAAAGGGAGAAGTGACGGGGTAGAAAAGAAGTCTTATAATTCACCACAGGTTCCGCCTTCCACTCACCAGAGGCTGGCGGTGTCTGGCTCAGAATTGGAAAAGGCTCTCAGTATATAATACTCTCCGTGAGCAAGAAGTATGGGCTATTTTTCAATGCCTACATTCATATAAATGTGTTATTTCAGCATAAGTAAAAACTCTCACGTGTAGGGTTTGTAGATCAACCATAATAAAAGAGCAATTCCACTAGATAGCGAAAATGTTATAAGATTCTCTGCAACACGCTTTTCACCCATCGACCAGCTCTTGGACAAAACGCAGACAGGCTGGTGGAAATTCGGCGTTTAGACTTGGCCATCTGAGGTCACCGAGGACTTCGGCGGCCCGTTTGAGCAGCCCGCGTCCTCCCAGCATCTCCTGGCCCCACTCTGCTGCTCTCAGCTCAGTTCCCTTGCAGCCACCAGATTCTCTCTCCCGGACTCGATTCATTCACAGAGCCCCAGAGAAGCTTGGGTTCGGTTGGAGGTAAGAGCCGGAAAACAGGCATCCAGGCTGCAGCGCAAGTTCTTGGAGACCGAGTGCTACCCGCACGCCGGCGCCCAGAAAGCGGGCGGGGGCTCTCTAGCTCCCGGTGGGATAATGCTCGGGGCCAGGCACGCAGGGGACACTGGATCGGGAGACCCTGAGATGAATCCACTACGGAACCACCCACTTAAGTTGGCTCAGCTTCCAAGAGCCGGCGAACGAGGCCGCGCTCAGGACCCATCGCCGCGCCGGGTGGCTGGGGTCCCCCCCCCCAACCTCAAGTGACCAACAGCAACCGGGGAAGCACTGAGAAACCATAAGGGCAAAGTCGCCCCAAATCAGAAACAGGCAGCCCGAGAACTCCCCAAACCATCCCGGAACTGCGGGAGTCGGGAGGCCGAGTCCCACCGGTGGGGGTCCCCCCAGCTCGCCCGCCCCCGGCCCCTGCACC